>NC_092778.1:45261766-45565905 GCF_047496795.1 Chiloscyllium punctatum
GCGCAACCCACCCATACCCCTACATCTACCCCTTACCTAACACTACGGGCAATTCAGTATGGCCAATTCACCTGACCTGCACATCTTTGGAATGTGGGGGGAAACCGGAGCACCCGGAGGAAACCCACGCAGACACGGGGAGAATGTGCAAACTCCACACAGAGAGTCGCCTGAGGCAGGAATTGAACCCGGGTCTCTGGTGCTGTGAGGCAGCAGTGCTAACCACTGTGCCACCGTGCCGCCCTGTTGTATTCCTTAAGATTTCAATAGTGACTATCTTGTGTTTTTCACTTCTATTTTTGGACTCATCTTGCTCCCACCACAGGTGGAAAGATGGATCTATTTATAATTTATTTTTTATTAATTCACGGGATGTGGCAAGGCTGGCATGGATTCCTCATCTCTTTTTGAGTAGGTGGAATGCTGGGTCACTTCAGAGGGTAATTAACATGGGTCAGAATGGCAGATTTGTTTCGCTAAATGCCATTATTGAACACAATGAACTTTTACATTAATCTGCTAGTTTCAGACTCCATTTCTGATACTATCTTCAATTCCAGATTTGTTTAATTAACTGAACTAAATTTCCACAGGTGCTTTACTGGGGTCATTCCATTCAACACCCACCCTGCTCATATGGCCAATTGGTTTTGAAAGGATAGTCATGTTTTATCAGATTTCTTACAACAGATTGTTTTGTTTTTAAATTACCTTGCTTTAGGTTTGCTGCTCTGTGGCTGTCTCCAGAACTGTTCCCAATAATATGAACGATCTGCAGAAAGGATCCATGTTCGATCAAGACCAAACCCAGGCCATTGACATCCTTTTTGATTAATGTATTTAGGCTGGGACCTAAGTTATGTTCTGGAATGTCTTTCATATCTCCATCTGGTTCTGTAACACAGAATTGCCTTGTTTAATTCATGAGGGTGTAACTGTTACTATGTGTATCAGCTATGCACTGAGAAGTAGTGAGGAAACCGCAAAAAATACAGTCACAAGAATAAACTCGGAGTATCAGGAACACTGGAACAGATTAGGGTTCTAATCATAGAAAAAGGTGGCTGAGGAGCGATCTGATAAAGTCTTTAAAATTATAACATAAGTGTAGAGAAGATGTTTCCAATGACAGGGAAACAAAAAATTGGGGGCATTAGTATAAAACAGTCACTAAAAAATCCACTGAGGAATTCAGGAGAAATTTCTCTTATCCAGGGAGTGTGAGTTGAAGCTGTAAACACTAAAATACTTCAGGGAAGGTGATCATTACCTGTACATTTTATCCAAGATGCTGTTATACTCCTTAATATGAGGGTTGCCCCATTTGGTCCATGGTCAGGTAAAGGAAGGTGTGATTTTGAATGAGGCAAGTAAAGGGAACCAAGAAGATAGAAATGGAGGAGCCTCTGCCATTGCAATTATCCAACAGGTTTGAGGTTCTTGCAGTCTGTATGGATGAAATCGGGGTCATAGAATGGATGAGGAACAAACCATGGCACCAAGGTTCATGAAGCCATTCAAACTGGGGAGTTATAAGGAATATGTGGTAGTAGATGGCTGTCAAATCGGGGAGAGAAAGGCGTTGTTCTCTGCAGCCAACAGCAAGAGTCTAGAAAGCTGTTTGCTATCTGCCTGGTTCCAAGGTTCATGACTCATTCTTTCTGCTAGAACCATAGAGTCAAAAGACAGAAAGAGGTTTTTCAGCCCAACTTATCCATGCTAACCAGGTTTCCTAAACTGAACCAGTGTGATGTGCCTGTGTTTGGCCCACATCCCTTTAAATATTTCCTATCCATGTACCTGTCTGAATGACTTTTAAATGTTGTTATTGTACCTGCCTCTACCCCTTCATCTGGTTGCTCTTTCCATTTATGCACCATCCCCTGTGTGAAAAAGTTGCCCCTGAGGTCCCTTTAGATCTTTCCCATCTCACCTTAAACCTATGCCCCCGAGTTTTGGATTCCCCTACTCTGGGTAAAAGTAATTTGCTGTGGGACGAGAAAGATCCAATTGTCATGATCCAAGTAGGTAGTGATCACATAGAAAGGATTAAGAAAGTGATTCTGCTTAGAGAGTATAAGCAGCTAGGAACTAAATTAAAAAGCAGAAATTTTGTATTTTATCTGAGACAAAAGCAATTTGGAAATCAGTAAATAAAATTAGAGGGTTAACTCTATGGATCAAAGATTCGAGTGGGAAAAATGGGTTTCAATTCTTGGGGCATTGCCACAGAGGGCTGTGGAGACCAGGTCATTGAGTGTGTGTAAGACTGAGATAGATAGGTTCTACAGTATCAAGGGTTTTTTAAATAGATTAGATTAGATTCCCTACAGTATGGAAACAGGCCCTTCAGCCCAACAGGTCTGAACAGTAAACCATCCAGACCCTATATTTATTCCTGACTACTGCACCTAACACTATGGGCAATCTAGCATGGCCAATCCACCTGACTTGCATGTCTTTGGATTGTGGGAGGAAACCAGAGAACCTGGAGGAAACCCACGCAGACATGGGGAGAATGGGCAAACTCCACACAGACAGTCACCCGAGGTAGGAATCGAACCCAGGGCCCTAGCACAGTGAGGCAGTAGTGCTAACCACTGAACCACTGTGTCACCCAGTTACGGGGAGAAAGCGGGAGAATGGTGTTGAGAAACATACCAACCGCGATTGAATGGTAGAGCAGACTCAATGGGTTGAATGGCCTAATTTCTGCTCCTATGCCTCATGGTCTAAATGGGAGCTGTACCATTGAGATGGCCTTCACCTTGAACCATGCTGTGACCAATGGTCTTATGAGTCATATAACTGGTGTGATAGAGAGGGCCTTAAACCAAATAGTGGGACCAGGGGAAAAAGGGGGTTCAAATGTGATAAACTAAGACAAAACAAGTAACAATAAGGCAAGATCTGAGTGCGGCAGGAATGGACAGAGCACACAAATTTAAGAATGTCTTTGCAAACAATTTATGAAATCAATGTATTAGAAACAAGATCTTAGGTTGGAAGATTAAGTTGTCGAATCAATACAGATGGGGCAAATAGCAATAGGCAACACACATTGGTAGGAGTTAGGCCACCATGCAATCATTGTAATGTAGGCCATAATATAAATCAGCAAAACTAGAGTACATGTAGTATACACAGTAGTCTAATGCAGTAGTCACAGGGGACTTCACTCTACATTTGGACTGGAAAATTAGCACTAATGTTGTGGAGGACAAACTCCTGGAAGGTAAGGTTTTCTAGAACAGTATGTTTATGAACTAGAAAATGGGATATTGTGGATTTAGTATGATGCTATAAGAAATGGCTAACTCATTTTTTTGTAAAGAAATTAATGGGATTGAAAATGGATAAATTCCCTGGTCCTAGTAACCTCAAAGTTATGTCAAGGTAGTAAATGCATGGGTTGTCATTTTCCAAAAATATTAGAAACTCTGGAATGATTCATGCAGGATAGAATGTTGGAAATGTAATCCCCCTACTTAAGAAAGGAGGGTGAGAGAAAATTGGAAATTAGACCTGTCAGCTTGACACCAGTAGTAGGGAAAATACTAGAATCAATTACAAAGAATGTGATAACTGTGCAATTAGAAAATAATGTTAGAATTGAGCAGACACAGCATCAGTTTATGAAAGGGAAATCATGTCTGACAAACTGATGAGAGTTTTTTTTGATAATGTAACTAGCAGATTAGATAATGGGGAACCAGTGGATGTGATGTATTTTGGATTTTCAGAAAACTTTTAATAAGGTTCCATAAACACATGGAACTGGAGGTTATATATTGGCATAGACTGAGAATTGATTAATGGAAAGAACACAGAGCAATTCATACTCTGATTGGCAGGTGACTAATTGGGTACTATTAATGCCTGAGCCTCAAATATTCACAATCTATTTTCATGATTTGGATGTAGGCACCAAATGTAATATTTGTAAGCTTGATGTTAATACAAGACTTGATGGAAATGTGACTTGTGAGTAGGATGAGAAAAATAGGTTAAGTCTTTGGGTAATATCATGGCGGATAGAATATAACCGATAAAAACATGAGGTTATCCACTTGTTATGAAAAACAGAAATCCAGGACATTTCTTCTCAATGGTGAAAGATCAGGAAGTGTTGATGTTGACAAGGTCCTGTGTTTCTTTGTTCATAAGTTTTTGAAAGATAAAATTCAGTTGCAGCAAGCACCTAAGCAGAAAATGGAGTATTCACTTTTTATCATGAGAATTTGAGTACAAAGTAAAGATAGTCAATTTTAAAGAACCTTGGTAAGCCTGCACTGGAGTATTGTGTGTTGTTTTAGTTTCCTTACTCAAGGAAAAATATACTTGTAATTTAGGGACTGCAATGAAGATTCACCAGACAGATCTCTGGGATAGTGGGATAACCTATGAGGGGAGATTGAAGAGATTGGGTGTACATTCTCTACAGTTTAGAAGACCAAGGGATGAACTTAATAAAGCATTCATTTTTTTAAAGGGCTCATCTGGGTAGATGCAGGAAGAATGTTTTGTCTGGCTTGTATCAGCATAAAAGGACATTAGGACTGAGATAAGGATGAAGCTTTTAACTTGGAAGGTATGAATCTTTGGAATTTACCCAGAGGCCTGTCGAATCTCAGTCACTGAGTACATTCAAGATAGAAGCCAATAGATTTCTAGATATTAAAGTTATTAAAGAACAATGCAGGAAAGGTGTATTAAGGTAGAAGATCAGCCATGATCGAGTTGAACAGCAGCGCAGGCTCGAGGTGTTGAATGTCCAATCTCCTTCTGTTTCCCATGTTATCTACAACATGGAACTTGATACCACAGGACTGGTTGCAGTAAATAACACAGATGCATTTAACATTTGTATGGATAAGTAAAAGGGAGGAAGGAATTGAAGGATAAGTTGATGGGTTCAGATGAATAAAGGTGAAAGGAGCAGCTAATGTATGGCACACAAACATCAACAGAGACCCAATGGCTTATTTCTATGGCGCAGACTCATTTTGATTCGATGTAAGGCCAAGGTATTTTCAGATATTTAGTTTTGTACCAATCATGGGCTCAGCAACAGCAACAACTTACATATAAAATATATAGTTTACAGTGTGACCAATAGCTTGGTCAATGATGCAGATTTTACCTATTTTCTTTCTATTCACCCTGTTCAATGATGTTATTACACACCTCTATAGCAGGTGGGACTTGAATCAAGGCCTCCCGGTCCACACTACCACTGCACCACAAGAGCACTTGAAGAGCCTCTTAAATAAAAGGAAGTAAGGTCATGAAGCAGAGAAGTTTTGAGCAGGAATCCCAGAACTTGGACTGAAGGTGCAGTTGCCTGGGTGGGACACACAAAATCAGGATGTACAGGAGGCCAGAACTGGGAAAGCACAAAGACCTCAGAGGATTGAGTGGCTGGAGGAGAATATAGATCCGTCTGAGGGACTGAAGGGAAGAGAGGGATTTTAACAGAAAGAAAAGCATTTTCAAAGTAATGCATTATGAGATTGGGAACCAAAGTAGGTCAAAGAGCAGAGGCAGTTGACAGGTGAACAGGACTTGGTGGCAGATCTTTGACAGGTGAATAGGACTTGGTGGGAGACCTTTGGGCAACCTCAGGTTTACAGAATGAGGGCGGCTGGGTTGGAGAGTATCAATCAGAGTAATGGATGTAGAGGCAACAAGGTCTAAAGTGAAAGTGTTAGCGGGAGATGTACTGAAGCAATGTGGGCAATGTGAAATGGATGTGGTCTTAGTGGCCGAGCAGATATCGAGAAACTCATTAAATAAGAAGACAAAGCTTAGGACGCTCCTTAAAACCTACCTCTATGTCCAAGCTTTTGGTAATCTGATAAACTACCTGATTCTGTGACTAAGTTTTTCAATTTATTTGATTAAGCTCCTGTGCAGCGCCTTGTGACGTTTAAGTACGTCGAAGGCGCTGTGTACATGTAAGTTTTTGTTCGTCATAAATTGTCGTGTGTACGATGTGTTGAAAGCCAAAACTCTGCACAAAACACAGCCAAACAATCTAAACCTCCCCCTCCCTGTGAAATGTTGCTGTTTCCCCATCAGGCCCACCTCGTATAGGGCGGACGTTCCAATCTTCAGGCGTCATGACTGCGGCGGGCCCTGGCTGGGAGACGGTGGCAATATACACCAAACACGTGGAAAGTGGTTAGGCACTTTCTGTGCAACATGACAAGAACGTCACTTAACCATTCAAAAACAAACCCCAGATCTCCCATAGCAACAGAGAACTGTTCTGGGAACCTTTCAAATTCGGAAATGTTATGACTCTGGAATGTTGTAAATCCGATGCTTCCAGAGTGTTTGGGTAAATAGGCAGATGCGGGAGCAGGTAGTGTGCAATTGGAAAGCTACTTCGACAAGTGACTTTTAGTTTCAATATTCCCCCACCTCCATTACAAATGATCACTTGCGGTCTGGGTGGGCCCGGTTTAACTGCTGACCTCAAGTTACACACTGATTGAATTCATTCATTTCAATGGGATAAATATGTTTCAAAACCTTTTTTGTTTGAATGAGAAGATGGGAAACAAATGGAACAATTGGCCTCGAATGCAGGCGGTCCGTGTGTTAAAAATGGAAATGTAATGAGTGAGGGGGAGCTCCATATGTTAATCCAGGGGGGAGTTAGGGCTCAAGCCCTTGTTTAGGTGCTAACCTGGTCTCCGTTTGTTCCATTCATTTACAACAATCAAAAAAGTGAGTAAATCACCCTCCAGAGGGAGCTTGAAGAATCATTCGTTCAACCTGACTCTGAAATTCTCTGGGCTGAGTGTAACACTCAAAACAGTGAGGGTTCTGGGCACGTTTTTGCAAGTCGATATGGAATGTAAGGGGATCGT
This sequence comes from Chiloscyllium punctatum, assembly GCF_047496795.1. NCBI lineage: Eukaryota > Metazoa > Chordata > Chondrichthyes > Orectolobiformes > Hemiscylliidae > Chiloscyllium > Chiloscyllium punctatum. Next base: position 45,268,645 of record NC_092778.1, read on the forward strand.
GATATAAAAAAAGTGATCGGTTATCTGCCATTGACAGGCGCCTGAAATGGGCTAAGACAGGAAAAAGGCTGTCAGTTTGAACCAAGTAACTTTGAGATGAGACGGAAGTCGGATGGAGGAAAGCAGTGGAGATATCTTGGTGAGAAAACTTTGGTATGTTGGGTGGGCGGCAGACAATCTGTAGGATCGCCTTTCAGATAGTATCAACAGGGTAGAATTCATCTTCTGCTCTCTATTTAGGAACAACGCTGCCTCTATGATATGTAACCAGCTCATTTAAGTGGGCGCACGCATAAGCTGCACGTTGAGAAAACTCGACACACATCACAAACGAAAATTCAAGTAGTAGGGGCACTCGGGATTCAGTAATACTTTTTGGAGGATTAATCTTGGTTTCCATGCTGTGGACATTTTACTGGGATTTGGTGAATATGAAAGTTTATCGCCTCTAAAACATTGTTTTACAGGACAGGTTCATAATTGTGCGACTGCTTCGTTTACGTCCTTGTTAAAAGCTGCTCCTTAAATGCAGTAAACTGCTTCACCACACCTGTACAGTCTGCAGCAACAATTCTCCAGCATTAGCACACGAGGGGGCTGTTTCCCATTTAGATCTTCACCTCAGTTCGGATGCCTAAACTTCAGATTGCAGTTTAATGTCTGCTCTGTAATTAATTCCTGAACCCTTTACCAAAATTCCGTATTTTATTCATCTTGAACTTTATTTATATTTTCTCTTATTTTAAGTATCTTACTGTAAAACGTTTTCCGTATTTTTTGTCTTTTAAAACTTACAATCAACTACAGCGAATATATTTATATAGCGCTTTTAATGTAGTAAACCATCCCAAGATACTTCACATGAACAATGGAAAGCAAATTTAACACAAACCAGAATAGGGAGTATTAGGACAGGTGATCAAAAGCTTGATAAAGAGTTATGTTTTAAGGAGCACTCTAAGAGAAATGTTAAAGTTAATTAAATTAACAATTTAGAGCGTGAGGTCCAGGCTGCTGAACGCACAGCTTTTCACAGTTGGCCAATTAAAATTGGGGATATGGAAGAAGCCAAAGTTGGCAGACTGCAATGATCAGAGGAGGGTAGAGAATATGACAAAGAGAGTCGTAGAGGTATACAGCACAGAAACAGACCCTTTGGTCCAACTCATCTATACTGACCAGATATCCTAACCTAATTTAGCTCCATTTGCCAGCACTTGGCCCATGTCCCTCTAAATCCTTCCTATTCATATACCCATCTTTTAAATGTTGCAATTGTACTAAATTTTGGGCAGCACAGTGATTAGCACTTCTGCCTTACAGTGCCAGAGACCAGGGTTCAATTCCCACCTCAGGCAACTGTCTGTGTGGAGTTTGCACATTCTCCCCGTGTCTGCGTGGGTTTCCTCTGGGTGCTCCAGTTTCCTTCCTCCCACAGTCCAAAAATGTGCCGGTTAGGTGAATTGGCCATGTTAAATTGCCCGTTGTGTTAGATGTAAGGGAAATGGGTCTGGGTGAGTTGGTCTTCAGAAGGTCAGTGAAGGGCCTGTTTCCACACTGTATGTTACCTAAACTCAGGCAATGCTTTGTGGCTTGGGGCGGGCAGCTGCTGGCTGCCGCTGTCTGGATGTGGAATGAAGGCAGCTGCTCTCCCATTGCCGCCGGCTGGCACCCACCATTATTTCAGGATGTCTCTTCTTGACTGCTGACATCTTTGCCTTTGCCAGCCTGGTCACTCCTAACTGGATCAACACTGGGGAGTCCACAAGTGGGTATCTTCACCCACCCACCCCCATATCCCTACAACAAACCATTCCCCTGGACGTCATCGCCCACTCGTCCAACATCCCAAATCTCCCCACCCCCCCAAAACATATTCTTCCTATCAAATCATTTCCCATCAATGCCTCACCATCTCCCAAAACATCTTGCAACATCCCACTTCTTCTGGCAACTTATTCCATATATGCACCATCTAACATATATGTTTGGTCTCTTTTAAATCTCACTCTAAACTTATGTCCCCTAGTTTTGGACTCCCCGCCCCAGGGGAAAGACCTTGTCTATTTACCTTATCCATGACTTTATAAACCAAAGGTCATCCTTCAGCCTCCAACACTCCAGGGAAAACAGCCCCAGCCGATTCAGCCTCTTCCTGTAGCCCAAATCCTCCAACCTTGGCAACATCCTTGTGAATGTTTTCTAACCCATTCAAGTTTCAGAACATCCTTCCAAGAAGAGGGAGACCAGAATTACACACAATATTCTAAAAGTGTAACCAATGTCCTGGGCCTACCCTCCTCCTAAGTTAAAACTCACACAACACCAGGTTATAGTCCAACAGGTTTATTTGGAAGTACTGGCTTTTGGAGCACCGCTCCTGAGTATACTCCGCCACCACGTGATGAAGGAGCAGCGCTCCGAAAGCTAATGCTTCCAATTAAACCTGTTGGATTATAACCGGGTTATAATTTTGTGCACCCCAGTCCAACACCGGCACCTCCAAATCATACCCTCCGCATTCCCTCAGTGCCGACCCGCCGACAGTGCGGCACTCCCTCGGTGGTGCACTGAGACAAGGTCAGCCTTTATTGTTTTGACAGTCGGAACCGGAATGTGAAATACACACCTTTCTAAATCTGAGCGTTTCTACTGAACAGGACAATGAGGCTGTTGGATTATCCTGGACTTTAATCTTAACCCCAGCCCCCTCATTATAAAGTGGGGGGGGGGGAGGTGAGGACGCTTGCGAGATTTCGCTTCAGTCGGGATCGCCGTTGCCTGGAGATGTGCGCGGCCCCGCCTACGCGCGCGTTCCTGGAGGCTGGCTGGCTGGCGCGTGCCGGGGGGGGGGCGCGCACGCTGGCGTTGCGGTCGCCGCTGATTGAGTCGGTGCCCTCGTCTTTCGAGGCGCTGCCCGGGGGGGCCGAGGGGCTTTCGATCGGATCCGGTCTCGAGCGTTACCCCTCCCCTTCCCCCCTTCCCTCCACCCCCTTCTCCCCGGTCACTCACCGCCCAATGGAGACGGGAAACTGAGGCCGATAGAGGCGGGAATCTGCGGGAGCCCCGCGCTCGGATTGCGGACCGGGGTCCGAGCCCGGGGTCTGGGCTCCGCGGGCCGGGCTGGGCCCGGCTGGGCTCGGGCGATGATGGTTCGCGGCTCGGGGCGGGCGGCTGCTGGCCGCCGCTGTCTGGATGCGGAGTGAGGGCGGCCGCTCTCCCATTGCCGCCGGCTGGCACCCGCCATGGATAAACTGACCATTATTTCAGGATGTCTCTTCTTGGCCGCCGACATCTTCGCCATCGCCAGCCTGGCCAATCCTGACTGGATCAACACCGGGGAGTCCGCAGGTGGGTACCCCCATTCCCTCCCCCCATATCCCAACAACAAACCAATCCCCTGTACCTCATCCCCCACTCTCATCCAACATCCCAAACCGCCCCCCCCAAAAGATTCTTCCTATCAAATCGTTTCCCATCAACGCCCTCACCATCTCCCAAAACATTTCACAACATCCCGAATCTTTAACCATATCACTGATAACTTTGATGTTTTTCTATCTGTGTCTGTCCTCTTGCCCTAGGACTGTGCCCAAACAGTACCTTCAGTGGCTTGTGTGCCCGCAACGATAAGATCAATGTACCCCCTTCTCTTTGGTGCATCAACATCCCATTCCTTCTCCAGCAGTCTCCCACTCATTTTGTCCTCACCTCTGCCTCTTGTTGTTCTACCCTTTGCCTATTCTTTTCTTTCCCTTTCTTGCTCTGCTCTGGATTTCTCTCACCCAATTTTTCTAAGTGAATGAGACAATGCACCGATCTCTGTTATTCTGTGAAAGATAGAACACCCTGGGACTTAATTTTTTAACTTGTAAGCTAATCAAAGAGAAACCATTAGTTCCAGTGTATGATGTAAGTTGTAACATTTGTTTCTTCTTGCTTCAATGTACATCAGGTTAATTTTAGAAGCTCCTATTGCAGGCAATTCTATCACAAGTGTTGTCTTGGAGAAGGAAGCAGGAAACCTTGTGTTGCACATGTTGGAAAGGAAGCTTTTTCAACTCTATGTTAGGATAAATTGGAGCCATTTGGTTTGAAATGTTGCAGTGGCTGATCTAACTTCAAATTGTACACATTTGTTTTGGGTTTTGAGAGGTGTGAAGTCGGTTTAAGAATCTCATGCATTGAATATTTCTAATGTGTGATTCTTTGTTTACATTTTTAAAACAGTCTTGTCACATTTCCACGTTGTTAATCAAGCTGAAGTGTTCCTTGGTATAAAAGAAGTTTTAAAATGAGGACTTGGTAGTATGTAGGGTAGAATGCAATAACCAAATTGATGTGAACAGTCCCATCTTATTAAAAACCAAATATTTTTGTTTACAGAACTTTTAAAATGCTGCCAAATAGAAGAATTTGAAAGGAAAGCAGGAACAGTTTATTAATAATACATATGGTATGCTTATTAGATTCAAAGATTGCAATACTGCTACATTTATTAAAAGTAAATTTTACTATTTTACAAATAGTATGATGGTAACAGATATTTAAAACATCATGTGTCTGTCACTACAAACACTTTGTTAATTTAGAAATACTAGTTTTACTTCCAGACTCCTGGAGGTTTTGGCATTTGAAAAAAAAACTGTCGTAATTTTTTTTGAAGAAATGAAGTTTAGTATAAATTAGTGCAGATACCAGCTCATCTGTGACCTATTGTGGCTTTTGGGACAGGTAATGTCAAGATCATTCAGCAGTGCAGTTGCACTGCACCTGGTTTTATTTAATTAAAATACAACTAAATCTTGGAACATATTTGTTTTACATTAATTTTTTGTCGCAATACTTGTCTCAGTGTTGGCACTCCTGCGTCAGAATCCTGCTGTGAGTCTTAAGAACATAATCAAGGCTAAAAATCACACGACACCAGGTTATGGTCCAACAGGTTTATTTGAAGTACGAGCTTTTGGAGCACTGCTCCTTTGTCAGGTAGCTAGTGGAGTAGGATCAAAGGACACAATTTATAGCAAAAGATCATAATGTCATGACTGATGCAATATAATGAATAAACCTAAACTGCTGTTTAAAATATTGTAATACACTGATGCAATGATCTTTTCTATAAATTCTGTGTCCTATGATCCTAATCCACTAGCTACCTGATGAAGGAGCAGCGCTTCGAAAACTTGCACTTCCAAATAAACCTGAGGCTATAACTTGGTGTCATGTGATTTTTAACTTTTGTCCACCTCAGTCCAATGCCAGCACCTCCACATCATAATCAAAACTGACAGTCCTGGGGGAAAACTGCAGTCAGACATGACATTTTTGGATGAGATATCAGATTATGGCTCTATCTGCATCAGAAGTACATTACTGATCTGAGTACACTATTTGAAGAAAGGCAGCCAATGTCTGCTGTCCTGGTCAATATTTATGACAAAACCCAGTTGAGATGTTTAGCCCATTGCTGTTTGTGGCTCTTGCTGCACATTTAGTACGTTGTCCCATTTATCTGAAGCTGAACAGCAACTTCACCTCTCAAACAATTGCCTGAAAACTGGTTTGGGAAAACCTGGCGGTGTAAAAGACATCAGATAAATATTTGCATTCTCATTCTGTATTTGCACTGAGAGTTCCCTCCACCAAGTGTTTTCTATTGGTATTCTTTGTGTTGTTTCTTCTGCATCTTCAGAATGATTGAGTGGCTTTGAGTTGGTGGACTAATTTTCATGTAAGCTGCTTATGTGTACTGAGTATTTTGCCGATTACATGTTTCAGCAGTCCAGTTTAAATGGCTGTTAACCTATCCGAACAACTGTGTGGTGCAATCAGTAACCATAGCAATCTCCCAAATTGTAATGTTAGTAGACAGCCCAGTGTAGCTAATGGATTTCCTTTTAGTTTATACTTGGAGATTTATAATATGTAGGTAAATCGTCCTTTTCTCGTGCAATCCAAAAGCGTTTTATTTCATTCTGCAAAGTTGACAGTTCAGAAATTTAGGTAAATGATTCTTTTGAAATGAAATGTTAATTTTTAAATTGATTCTAATCGTGCCTTATTTCAATGGTGTTCTTTACATTAGCCACATCTGGCTAATTGGGAACCCAAGTGTGGCTAACAAAATTTATGATATTTAATCAATAATCAATGAGAAACCGACACTATTGTTGGTCATGTAGTCTAGATACTCATTTACACAGCATATGCATACGCCCTGTATTCTTTCTGTGGGTTTGTTGATGAAACAATAAGGTGCAAAACAGTATGCAAGTATTTTTTTCAGAGTCAGAAGTAAGTTAATTTAAACCTGTACAAGATTTTAATGCACTGAATGGTCTTCTGGGCTCCCATTCTGCGCTGTTTTTTGACCACAGAAGTGCACCTCTGATTTCTTTGCTGTGTTTTGGTTCTTTCTGTCTCTTGCTGCACCCTATTTTCTGTAAAATGGTGGATATGGATAGTGTAGGGGAAGACATTGTAAACTAAAGTTGGTGTGAAAAAGCTGTTAAGGAGAATAAATTCGACTTGTGTTCTTTGAATTTTTAAAGGCTGAGTGGTGGTCTGATTAGATTAGATTCCCTACAATATGGAAACAGGTCCTTTGGCCCAACAAGTCCACACTGAACTCTGAAGAGTAACCCACCTAGACCCATTTATCCACGTTTACCCCTGACTAATGCACCTAACACAGTTCACCTAACCTGCACATCTTTGGGTTGTGGGAGGAAGCCGGAGCACTCAGAGGAAACCCACGCAGGCACAGGGAGAACGTGCAAACTCCACGACAGTCGCCTGAGGCTGGAATTGAACCCGGGTCCCTGGTGCTGTGCAGCAGCAGTGCTAACCGCTGAGCCACTGTGCAGTCCCTTATGATCAGGGTACATAAAATGTTTTGATAGAATCAGTCAAGCTTTTTCCACCCACTAGGCCATCCAACAATAGGGGCACAATCTTAAAATTGAAGCTAGGCGATTCAGAAGTGAAATCAGGGAGCATTTTATTACATAAAGTTATGTGGAAATCTGGAACTCTATCCCCCAAAAAGCTGTGGATGTTGAGCTAATTCGATAAGCCCTTCCTGAAGAAAGGCTTATGCCCGAAACGTCGATTCTCCTGCTCCTTGGATGCTGCCTGACCTGCTGCGCTTTTCCAGCAACACATTTTTCAGCTCTGATCTCCAGCATCTGCAGTTCTCACTTTCTCCTAATTCGGTAAGCCATGTTTTGGTTGTATAGTGGAACAGGTTTGAGGGGATAAGCAGCATTTCCCATTTCAATGCATAAAAATGTTGTTCGAGAGAAGTAAGCCTCTAAGTTGTAATTTAAGAAGTGTACAAAATATTTTGAATGATGGCCCGAAAAGCTTCTATCCTTACTGTTTGATTCTATCAAATTATGTTTTATGTCACCTGAAATACTTTAGATTCACTTCATGCTTTTTCAAACCATAAGGAGTCATTTTATGGGAAGAGAAATTATATTTTAATTCTTTGCATTTATGCAGGGTTTCACATTGAAATCTTTCAAATTGCTAAATAGTTCATTTTTTACAAAGTGCAGTATTGTATTAGTAGCCCTATTTGACTTCTGATTGCATATGTTATTCTAGACAAATAATTTCAACTATTCCACAACTAGCTAGAATTTAATACATCTAGATGTTCAAATGGCTAGAAATCACTAGATTAAAAGTCTTTTTTTTAACTTTGTGTTAGCTGCGATTATGTGTAAACATTTATTATTGTGATTGCATGAATTTTCATCAGTAGCACAAAGCAAAACAATCTAGCTCAGCTACCAGGTGTACCACTTGACCTTTTTGAATGTAGCAAGTCTAACTGTACCAATATTTTACAAAACCTGAGCTAATCAGCAGTTGTAATTTCCAAAAGTACCAGTAGGTCTTTTAATTGTGCAGTTTTATTGAGCTGACTTCCATAATCTTATCTGAGAGATTTAGCAGCTACATTTTTTTTTGCACATATTCTAAAGGCTTGATTTTTGTATTTGACCTATATCAATAATCTGTGAAAGCCTTTACTTTCAATTAAGTCTTCAATTCTTTGGGTTTGTACCATTTCCTTTAACTTATTTTGCATATCATATTACCACCCAATAGTGTGTTCCTCTTTCTTTTCGATTTTAATTTTAGATCTGGTCTTTTAAATCTTTTTGTGCAGAACCTGTTTTCAGATTGTTCCATATGAGATTCTTTTGTCAGGATAATTACAGGCATGAACCTATGTCCAGTGACACAACTATCCTTGTATTTTGTGCACATATTAGATGAATGAAAGAATGTGATTTTTAGTGTCAACTCCAGCATCAGTGCTACAGAAACAACATATTTATAATCTACTGCAGCCTAATTAGCCTCAAACAACCTGACGTGCTATTTTACTGGTACCTATGTCCTGAATGGGATCTCCAGCTGCTGAACTCGGAGAAGCCCTTGTTTCTTGGTTTCTTCAACTAGCAGATCATTTTCTACTTGTGTTGAAGTCAGAGCGAAGGGTTGACACAATCCATGTTTGACAGTGTGTGATGGGATTGCTTTTCCATGTGTGCAGTTTCCTGCATACTTTGCATTAATTTTAAAAGTAAGAAAAACATTTTGTTTTATGTTGCAGTGAGAGTGTAGCCCAACTTACTGGCTAGATAGTCAAACTGGAATGCATGCAGAAAAGAGGTGAAGTTGTATTTCATTTTGCTGTGTCTCTGTTGTGATGTTCTGGAAAAATTTGGTTTGTATTCGTTACTTTTGAGCTGATAGTGGAGACTGAAGGTTAAGCGATTTGGGTGTGGTTGCCCTAAGTTTGATACTCTTTTTGGTTTGTGGTTAAACCGATATCATTTGCGAAAGGAAATTGAAATTGTATTCATGAACACGAGACAGATTAAAGATTATCTTAAAGAGTTGATACTACATTTTAACATGAAAAGAATATACAGGAACCTCCTGTAGAATCCTGTTTGTTGATCTGATTGCAAGGTTAAATTTCTCCTTTGTGTCCTCTGTTCTCGACAACAATCTAAAACTACCTTAAGGGATTTCACCAATTTTACTTCTTGATATTTCAATGAACTCAGAAAGGAAAAGCATCAATTTAAAATTTGAATTCTCGTTTGACCAAAAGATTTGAAACCAGTACTCGCGCTGGGTTTTTCCAGCTAATTGGAATGCTTTCTCAAAAGAGCTGACACAGGCACGATTGGCTGAATAACCTGCGCTAGTGTTTTATAATTATGAGGAACAAAATTAAACAGCCGAAATCTCACTGCAGATTGTAAAACTAATGTCGCTCACATGAGATTGCTTGCCTCCAGAGCAGGAGCAATATGCCCCTTCGTCCTGCAGACAGATTTAAACTGGCTCCACTACACTGTTGAAAATGATTGCAATTGGTCATATATTTACTGTCTTTGCTGCTGATCTGAGTGCACCCATGATGTAAGATTTCTGTAGTAATATTCCAATATGGATGAAAACAACCAGATGTGAATTGCTCAGTGCAGCTGCTTTATTAGCAAGATATTTCAATCCAGGGTCCTGTTGGAAATCATGTGGAGCTCTAATTTTATTGATTCTTTTGCCAAAATGCAGTCAGGCAATTGCTCATTCATTTGTGTTTGCACCAAATGTTATTAATTTGACTTTGAAATGTCTAAAACAATAATTCAATAACCAACTGTTCTGCCGTCTGTGCTGAAATAGAATATGAGGAATTGCTAGACTTAATTTCAATTGCCATTGTTTTTTAAGAATGATTCTATTAACTGATTTCATAGGAGGCCACAAATGCACTTTTGTGCATTCTCAATGTCTTAATATTGCTAGGTATCAATCTCGTCACTGGTACCATAAATCATGTATTTAGGTTATCTGTTTGGATTCTCATTAGTGGTCAGTTCCATTTGTTCTTCTATTGTAGTACATCAAAGCTGCAATTTATATTTCTTGAACGGTTTTCAATTCTTTACAGGATCTGTGTTTCACATGGTTAGAGTTCAGTGTACTTGTCTTCCAGATTCTTGGGCAATTTCATGCTGCCCTTTTCAACAATTTTCCAACATTTCAATAATAAGCATTTTAAAATGACTTTGGGCAATTGCAATCTCAGTGTAAAAGAGATGGTAGCATCATGCAACTGAGAGGACAACTGCTCTAATGTTCTTGTATATTAGCTTAGATTAGATTCCCTACAGTGTGGAAACAGGCCCTTCGGCCTAACCAGTCCACACTGACCCTCTGAAGAGTAACCCACCCAGACCCATTTCCCTCTGACTAATGCACCTAACATAATGGGCAATTTGGCATGGCCAATTCACCTGACCTACACATTTTTGGATTGTGGAAGGAAACCGGAGCACCTGGAGGAAACCCATGCAGGCATGGGGAGAATGTGCAAACTCCACACAGACAACTGCCCGAGGCTGGAATTGAACCTGGGACCCTTATGCTGTGTATAAAATAATGCACTAACATGATGGACTAATATGTGAAATTAATGTTGTGGTTTGTTAATTGAAAATTATTTTACAGTTGGAAGTGATGCCCCAGTCCCTGGAAGTCAGGAATTACCCTTCACGAGATTGTTTGCATCCTTGGAGCAATTGCCTGTTTGTCCCAGAGGCAGATTAAACTGGCTCTATTATACTTCTGAAAATCATTGCAATTGTTTGTTTATTTATTCCATCTTTTCTGCCAGAGTAAAATCGCTCATCACCAGGTTATAGTGTATTTGTTAGTGCATTGAGCAATTTACTCTAAGCAAGAAAAAATGTTGTACATATACAAGAGGGCATTCAGAATCTGGAAAAGAAAAATTTTTATGAACATGTATGTTTAACCTTAAATTTTGGACTATATCCTTACTAATTATTAAATCAAGGAATCAGTTTGGTTAGAGGCTGATATTGAAAATCAATCTTAAAATTGTAAAGGAAAAATTAAAATGTATAACTTATATTTACAGTAAAAATGACAAAATGCCTTTTTGAACTTAGTTGCATTTTTTGGTTGTTGGCCTTTGTCAAAAGCCATCAAAGAACCTGTCATTAGATGTTTTGATAATCCAACTTTTTAGATAGGATTACTTCAGAACTATAATTTGGAGCATAAGATGTATACACCAGATGTAACCCACACACAGAATAATATGCATGAGATTCCTTTTGATAGATGTTTATCTTTAGCCTAATATGTTTCTGTATGGGACTGGAAGGAAATGTGATTCTTACTACTGGAAAAGGACCAATGCTAATCTGTTATTGGTAATGGTTTAACTGCATATATTTCTGGGTTTTAAAATCAAACCTCAGTGCAAGTTTCAGTTAAGCTGGCTTTAAAATGTGTGAATAGTGAGATAGTGCATAGTTCAAAGACATCATTCTGATAAAGCCTACTTTAATTTTGACTTGAAAAAAGATACAGATCATAATTAACCAACATAGTTTTAACAGTATAATTCATTTCAGTAATGTTTTAGGGCCAAAGTAATTACTGAAATAGTAATGTATTGATTTATTTGCAGGGATTTCTTTTTAAAAACCCTCTCAATCGTATCATACATAGATGGAAAGAAAATAAACACCTGTATTTATATTGCACTTTTCATGACCACTTAACCCTTTAAAGCATTTGCTGTAATAACACAGGAAATATGGTAGCTATGCAGGCCTGTCAATTAAGCGACTGTGGATTACGTTTCAGGTGAAGTTAGAGGGAGGGACTGCAAAACTTAAAACAGAAATCCTATGTGAATTATTGATAAGTATTAAAAATTAGTTATAATTTTGCCACTTGAGGATATTATGTATCTGCAAATCCAAGAAGCATGTCAATGTTTTTGAGTTACAGCTGGCAGAGCGATTGAGTAATTACAATTATAAGTGCTCAATAGCACAAATAAAATATAAACGCAAACAGTATTTTACTAGCTGTAAAATCTGTCTGAAAGGGAAAGAAGAAAAATTACTTTTCAAAGGAACCTGGTAACTGATTAATGGCTTAATTTTCATGGTGTTTACAGATAAGATGTTTCTGATTTCTTTAATTGTTTGATGTGTTTGGTTTCTCTTTAAAAGACAAATTTGTGCTTCCTCCACATCAGTTAGTTGGCCTTTGGACTTTAATCTGTGATCTAGTTGGAGTCCAGTGGGCATATCTACTTAAAACCGCAACTGTTGCCTTCTGAATATATATATATCATGGTTCATTATGTTTTAAACTCTGATTCTCCATGTTCCTTTAGATTCTTTATACACTTCTAACCATCAAGCCCTTTCACTTTTGTCATTCTGAAGTACTTTCACAATCATTACACTGCACTCAGTCTTTGAATATATTTAAGGCTGAGATGGATAGAGCTTTGGTGAGATTTTTGCCCTTCATAAGGACAATTCGGGATGAGCAATAAATGCTGGTCCTACCAGTGACATCCACATCCTATGTGTGTTTAACGGGAGTAGTTTGGGAAGCAAACAGGAAGGTGGAATTGAGGTAGAAGTTCAGCTTCATGAATGATGCAACAAGCTCAACAGGCTGTATGGTCCACTCCCTCCTCTTTCATACGTCCTTTACAGTCTTGGAAATGGTCACTTAGCCAACCCATAGCTTTAGGGGAATGAAGAAACAACTACCATCCTCTAAGGTGTTGGCACAGTATAATCCCAAGCAAGGCCTGCTATTGACATGTGATGCCTTCCCATACAGCACTGGGGTAGTAATAGCCTCATGGGTGGCCCAGTGGAGAGGAACACCCAATAACTTAAGCATCTAGGACTTAGGCTAATGCAGTCCATAAATACACCGTGATAGCGAAGGAAGGTTTGACCGTCATATTTGGAATCAGGAAGTTCCATCACTATCTTTAAGGATGTAAGTTTGTAATGATAATGGGCCACAAACCTCTGCTAGGTCTACTTAAAGAGAACAAGGCACCTATGGCTACAGGCCAAACTCAGCAGTGGGTTCTAATGTGCATATAATTGTTAGTCAGAACACCTGGGAGGCTAAGTAGCAAATATGAATGCTTTGAGCCACCTTCCCATGGTACAGCATGGGAAGGGTCCATAATGGTTTTAAATTTTCTGGACACATTTCCAGTAATAGCTGACAATATCAGACTTTGGAAGCCGAAAGATCTGGTCCTGGAAAACCGAAGCAGCTGGTGGTGATGTGGGAAACCAGAATTTAAACCTTTTTGGATTCTGAGAGACCAGATCACAGTAGAGGACAGCATATTATTATGGGGAGCAAGAGTCAAAGGTCACTGCCAGATACTGGCTGAACTCCACCAGGGCTGAAAATGTGTTGCTGGAAAAGTGCAGCAGGTCAAGCAGCATCCAAGGAGCAGGAGAATCGATGTTTCGGGCATGAGCCCTTCTTCAGGAATGAGGAAGGGCTCATGCCTGAAACATCAATTCTCCTGCTCCTTTGGATGCTGCCTGACCTGCTGCGCTTTTCCAGCAACACATTTTCAGCTCTGATCTCCAGCATCTGCAGTCCTCACTTTCTCTCTGAACTCTACCAGGGTCATTCAGAGTGTTCCAAAGATGAAGATGTTGGTGAGAAGTTATGTCTGGTGGCCAGGATTGGATGCAGACATAACCGCATTGGTGGGGTAGTGCCCAGAGTGCCAATAAGGACAAAAATTACCAGCAGCAGTTTCCCCACATTCGCAGGGATGACTGGGTAAACCCTGGACTCCGTTACACGTTGACTATGCAGGTCCTTTCATGTGTTCAATGTTCTTAGTCATTGTGGATACCCACTCAAAATGGCTGACAGTGCGTAGAGTTCATTCGTGAAACATGGGAATGCTTATAGAAAACTGCATGCATCTTTGCAATACACTCCCAGAACTGTTGATCACAGATAATGGGCCATCAGTTACCTGGAGGGAATTTGAGATTTCCTGAAGTCAAATGACGTTTTACATATAAGGACAGCTCCATACCATCCATCATCCAATGGTCTGGCAGAAAGAGCTGTCCAAACTTTAAAGGCAAGCTTAAGAAATAGCGTACAGCTTCTCTAGATACCAAACTGTCCCGGTTCCTATTTGATTACAGGACCACCCTCATGCAACTACAGGGATAGCTCCAGCAGAGTTGCTAATTGGGAGAAGACTCCATACCAGGTTGAATCTGATCTTCCTGTATCTGGGGAGGGGGAGGTGAAACACCAATACCGGATGCAAGACTCCGCTAAGCTAGAGAAATCTTTTACCCAGGGGATGAAGTTTGGTGTAGGAACCATGGTAATGTCCCTGTATGGGTAAGAGGCATGGTCAATATAAGATCACATCTCGTGATATATAAACTACAGTGCGACGTTCCTGAACAAGCACATGGACCATGTGAAAGCTGTAAACTCAAATGGTTCAAGAACAAAACATGCCTGGCTCCTAGACCGCCTTTTTGACTGTTCTGGAACCTGTGAGATCTCCCTCTTCATCAAGTGTTGAAGCAAACGGAAGGCAGTAGTCTAGTGGTACTATTCATCCAGAGAGTCCGATAATGTTCTGGGGACCCAGGTTCGAATCCTTCCACAGCAGTTGGTCGAATTTGACTCCAGACCCACAGTAATGTGGTTGACTCTTCAACTGCACCTAGGGATGAACAATGAATGCTGGCCTCGCCAGCAGCACCCTCAATCCCTTGAATGAATTAAAAAAAAATTCAATATGGAACTTCTCAAGCTTTGTGGAAGGCTGCAGGTTCAAACTGATTCATTCTTAGTGCCAACAGCAGTTGATCAGATGTAGTATGAACAGGGCAGTTTCAGTGGCAGCGGGACAATTGTGGGCAATTGATTCAGTAAGTGGTTTCTGGGTCCATGGAGTACCTGTTCATGTATTTGTAACTGCCTTTGCTGCATTGCAAATGGTTTCATCAATTGGGGTAGTGCCCAGAGTGTCAATAAGGACAAAAATTACCAGCAGCAGTTTCCCCACATTCACAGGAATGGCTGGGTAAACCCTGGACTCCATTACACGTTGACTATGCAGGTCCTTTCATGTGTTCAATGTTCTTAGTCATCGTGGATACCCACTCAAAATGGCTGACAGTGCGTAGAGTTCATTCGTGAAACATTGGGGTGCAAAGTTGTGGCAGTGAGAAATGACATCAGTAATCAACATATTATAGTCTTGATTCCTTTTTTTCATCTATTTTATGATTTTTAATATAGTCAGAAGAACAGATTTAGATACTAAAAATCCTTAAGTGACAAGGGGAGATTGTGGGAGACAGTAAGGATGAGGAGCATTGACAGATAGTTGAAATCTCCTAGTATTTTGTTTTACCAGCAGGTATCCTATTTTTAATCAATTTAGAATAGATTACACAACCAAAAATATGGATGTTTTCCACATGAATTAAATTCATGTGGCAACCCATGTTCTCTGTTAAATGTTTTTAAAATAAATATAACTCTCTGTTGAAGGTCGTTATATCTCTTTAGTCACAGACTGTGTGTGAGAATGCAGGAAATTGATGTGTGCAAATAAGTAAATTTCTGCTTGTGTCATGACGGTACTAATTCATCCACAAGGGTGGTCTCATTAAAACAGGAATTATAGTTGAAAAGCTTTGTAAGGGTGAAATATCGACTCCTTCCAACCATGAGATTTTTAGTGATCTGAGTGGTACTGTCAGACTAGCTATCTGACAAATGTGCAGCGCACCAAATGCTTTTATTTCCAAAATAAATCTATTGGACTATAACCTGTTGTTGTGTGATTTTTAACCATAGAAGTAGACAAGTGAAATGGTACTTGGCTGTGTGTTTTCGCAGCAATGTTCAATAAAGAGCAGTAGGCATAGATATCCTTGCAATGCATATGAATGTAGATGGAGTATCAGCCACTGTTAGTCAATTCATGTGGTAGCAGCTGTTCCTGATTCTCTTGCTTGAAGCTACAGTTTAGAGTTTTCTTTTCTGTGTTTGAGTTGTCTGGAAAATAGATAAGTACCATTGCAAAGAAGAGTGAGCCTTAAGCAGTGAATAAAGTCTTGTAATTGATTTGGTGGTTGCAGATCATGAATGTAATGGGTTATTATGAACTGCCTTTTTGTTCTCTATTACCTGTGCATCATTAACCCATTAGCTGGGATTGATTTTATACAGCCAGTGGCAAGCTGTTATACATCCAACTCTCTTGATGGTTCAGCATTGGAAGCAAATACCGGAAAAGAAGGGAGTGAAACACAAAAGCAAAGTTGACCTTTGAAACTCCAAAATCCAGTGCATTACTCGGCTGAGTAATTGTTAACCAGTACCTGCTTTTGTTTCATATCTCTTGTTCCCTTTACTTAGTCGATGCCCTTCAACCTCAGTCTTGAAAATTTCAGAACTGATCTTCAACGTCCCTGCCTCGTGAGGCTGAGAATTTTAAGATTCATACCATAATTGGTTATTCCATTCAACTCAACGCAGCCAATCTTACTGAAATTATACTTTCTTGACTCTGCTCCTGTCACCCCTAGGGCAGCCAGCTAATCTTCAGTAACAGTTGCCTCCACACTTCCTCCCAACTCTAACCACATTGTCTATTGACACAGGATCAGCCTCAAGCTTTACCCTGACCATATATAGACCGTTATTTTAACCTAAAACTGTGTCAAGTTGCCAATTTGATAAATAATGGTTGCACTAAAATTCCAAAAGGTCGTTAACATTGTTTCTTTCACCACGGATGCTACATGATTTTCTGCTTTTATTTTAAATATTCCCTACAGTTTGAGAGCAAAAAGTTTGAAGTCGATACTTTTGCCTAACCTAACAAAAAGGTACACACTTTCCATTGGCTCTATCCCTCTCGTTGTTTGCTTATCATTCCCAATGTCACTGAAACATTGTCCCCATTATCTTTAACTCTAAATTTGCTTGATTTCTCCAGTACCTTTCTTGTGGCTTCCATCTAAGATAATTTTGCCCAACTCATTTATCCCAACCCATACAGAATTCTGCTTGTCCAACACTCCAAACCTTCAGACCTATCTTGGCTTCTTGGTGAATTGAAAATATAAGCTCTTGTGTCCTCCACCTAATCACCTCTGCTGCCATCTCCAGTTCTCAACTATGCCTGCCAGTTTGCTCTCCCCTCCCTCTGTTACAGCTTTGGTTGTGGATCCTTCAGCTGTGTAGACCATAATGTTTGAAATTCCCTCCCCAAATGTCTTCCTCCTCTATTTGAGTGAAAGAGACAGGGAAGCAAAGCTACATTGTTAAAAAGGCTTATGTTAACTTGATGTTCAGATACCTATTTGTAAACCCACTCATACGTAGTTATTGATTAAATGGTACTTTAAATTATTTTACAGTTAACTAACTAGTAATTTACATTCCATCATATTGGTAATTGATAAACATTCACCTGTCAAATGAACTTGGTAGAACATGAATGACCACCACATTTGTGAATACAACTCATATTTTATGACAAAGGATATTTCACTGGAGTAAATTTTGCTCTGACCTGATTTGCAGTGGACTTGTAGTATTGATTTTCTTCCCTAACTCATACATCCTTCCAAGTAGTCAATATTCCTCTAATTACTCAGACCTAGGTCCTGGAATACCCTCTTTAATTCTCTGCTGTTCTAACTCTGTCCGCCTTTTTAAGATGCTTCTTAAAACCTGCTTCTTTGTTCAAGCTTTTCTTTCCTAATGTCTCCTCCTAAGGCTTAGTTTTATCTGTTCATGCTCCTATATATCATCTTGGGATGTAGGCTTCAATGTTTTTGTAATTACTGTTCAAATGTGAGATTTGTTTTTGTTAACTCCTTTTATCTTTAAGGTAGCACCATAATAAGAAAGTGCACAGTGTCTTATTTGAGGATGCACTGTGAATTTATTTTCCCAAAGGATTTAAAATGATATATTTATTTGGATAATAGTTTTGAATACAGGCAGTTAATCTGTATTATTGCTCTGTTCTCACTCCAGTCAACTCTATTTTACTCCAGTCTGCTTGAGTGGGGCTGTCAGTTCATTTCCTCTTCCCTTCACATGTGTAGCCTTCAGAATAGAATTGCTTTTGTTCAAGAAACCACATAGATCAGGAACCTGGTGTAAAGTGGATCAGCAGGATGATAAAATGTCTATGTTTGCTCACTTGCATTTTACAAAAGCTGCTGTTTGATTTAGTTTGATACAACTTGCAGGCAATTCTTAGAATTTGAAAACTGGTTGATATTCAGATATCTTGATTATGGAATGTAACCTAACATGACTTAGCTGTTTTTTCTCCTTTTACAAAGTACCGTCTGTGAATGGAAAAACGCAAACTCTTTGGTCTCACCCAACAGACTCGTGAACCATTTAATCTTTTTCACTCAGTCATTTAACCATATTATTAAGACTTGCTGTGCAGAAGATGTAATGATATATTTGAACTATTGAATTTCACTATACTATTAATCTCAAATGATTAACCTTATTCATTGCTAGTTTTGTCATCTTCTGTACTGTTTTGCGTTGTGGAATATTATTGCTGACTGTTAATTGGACTATCTCCTGCGACCACTTGGCTGTTTGCTTAACAGTCACAGTGATTCAGAGTTTAAGGCCTAGAGTTGCATTGCATTTGAGGTTGATCCATAACCTGGATATGGCTATGCATCGTGATGTGTTGCCTTGTAGACGCTAGCTCTAACAATTGAATCAGAGGGGAAATGAGAAATATGTTTGCATCATGAGTTATGACTTGGATGCACTGCATCAAAAGATGATGGAAGAAGACTCGAGACAAATCAGACATAAACTTGAAACAGCATCTCAGCCACCACCTTGAATGTACATCTCCTCTGTAACCAGTACATTGTGTATTATGGAGAAGGTGCACTGCAGCAAGTAATCAAAACTTTTTTAGTAGCCTCTCCCAAGACTGCAATCACCGAAAAGAATGAGAACAGCAGGAGCATAAGAACAACATTACCTGCAAATTCCCTTCCAAGTTGAGTGCTCCTCTGATTTGGAAGTACATAGCTATTCCTTTTCTGTCATTAGGTCAAAATCAATTGGTAACAGCACTTTGAGTGAACCTGCACCACGTGGAGTGAAATAGTTCAAGGAAGTGGCTGACAACCGCCTTTTCAAGAGCAGCTAAGAGTGGGCAAAAGATGCCAATGACATTGACATCCATTGAATGATTTGGAAAATAATAATTTGCAGGGCTAAGGAAAGAACATAGGAGAGGGGCTATTTGAATAGATCTTTCAAAAGACCAGCAGAGACGTGAGGTTGAATGCTCATCTTTTATGCTCTATATGGTTCTATGATGTGAGTGAGGGAGAGTATTGATATGAGCTGAAAAATGTGTTGCTGGAAAAGCGCAGCAGGTCAGGCAGCATCCAAGGAGCAGGAGAATCGACGTTTCGGGCATAAGCCCTTCTTCAGGAATGAGGAAGGTGTGCCAAGCAGGCTAAGATAAAAGGTAGGGAGGAGGGACTTGGGGGAGGGGCGTTGGGAATGCGATAGGTGGAAGGAGGTTAAGGTGAGGGTGATAGGCCAGAGAGGGGGTGGGGTTGGAGAGGTTGAGAAGAAGATTGCAGGTCAAGAAGGCGGTGTTGAGTCAGAGGGTTGGGACTGAGATAAGGTGGGGTGAGGGGAAGTGAGGAAGCTGGAGAAATCTGCATTCATCCCTTGTGGTTGGAGAGTTCCTAGGTGGAAGATGAGGCGCTCTTCCTCCAGGCGTCGTGTTGCCATGGTCTGGCGATGGAGGAGGCCAAGGACCTGCATGTCCTTGGCGGAGTGGGAGGGGGAGTTGAAGTTTTCAGCCACGGGGCGGTTGGGTTGGTTGGGCGGGTGTCCCAGAGGTGTTCTCTGAAATGTTCCGCAAGTAGGTGGCCTGTCTCCCCAATGTAGAGGAGGCCACATCGGGTGCAGCGGATGCAGTAAATGATGTGTGTGGAGGTGCAGGTGAATTTGGGACGGATATGGAAGGATTCCTTGGGGCCTTGGAGGGAGGTGAGGGGGGAGGTGTGGGCGCAAGTTTTGCATTTCTTGCGGTTGCAGGGGAAGGTGCCAGGAGTGGAGGTTGGGTTCGTGGGGGGGCTTGGACCTGATGAGGAAGTCGCAGAGGGAGTGGAGGGAAATATATCCTTGGTGGTGGGGTCTGTTTGGAGGTGGCGGAAATGACGAAGGATGATACGATTTATCTGGAGGTTGGTGGGGTGGTAGGTGAAGACCAGTGGGGTTCTGCCCTGGTGGTGATTGGAGGGGCGGGGTTCAAGGGTGGAGGAGCAGGAAGTGGAGGAGATGCGGTGGAGAGCATCGTCAACCACGTCTGGGGGGAAATTGCGGTCTTTGAAGAAGGAGGCCATCTGGGTTGTTCGGTATTGGAATTGGTCCTCGGGGGAGCAGATGCGGCGGAGGCAAAGGAATTGGGAATATGGGATGGCATTTTTACAGGGGGCAGGGTGGGAGGAGCTTCCTTTTCTCGGAGATGGAAGCTGGTCAAAATCAAAAGAATTAAAATTTGTTTGGATATTTTACAAGTTGCATAGTTCTGAACTGATTTAAGCCAGTTTGAGTCCAAATTTACAGATGTTAATTGATTCATCTGCTTGATAGCAGTAATTTTTGTAATGTTTCTTCAATTATACAGCACAAAAGCTCAATCTGGTTTTGTTGGTATTATTTGTCATCTGTGGTAGTCAAATGCTAAAACTCCTTTTTAAATGCTTTAATCATCTTGTTTAGCGTCTTAAGCTGCTGATTTTAAGTACAAATTACAAAATAGGGCTGGCCTATGTTCTACCTGCTTAATTCGTCACATACGCTGAAAATGTGTTGCTGGAAAAGCGCAGCAGGTCAGGCAGCATCCAAGGAACAGGAGGATCGACGTTTCAACCTGAAGAAGGGCTTATGCCCGAAATGTCGATTCTCCTGCTCCTTGGATGCTGCCTGACCTGCTGCGCTTTTCCAGCAACACATTTTCAGCTCTGATACTCCAGCATCTGCAGTCCTCACTTTCTCCCCTAATTCATCACATACAATGGAATGGGTTATAAATGTTTAATTTTTTTGCTTCAATGCTGAGTCTTATTATAATGAAAGTCTGGTATTTATGTAGTGCCATTCATGATGATTGAGTCATGAAAGTGCTTTATGGCAACTAAGTACTTTTTTGAATGTTAGTGACTATTGTAATGTAGGAAGCCCCATAGCACATTCGTGTATTGCAAGCTACCACAACAAACAAGATTAGAGACCAAAAAAACTGCAGGTGCTGGAATCCAAATTATACAGGTAGGAGGCTGGAAGAACATAGCAAGCCAGGTAGCATCAGGATGACAGTGATAAGTTGTTTTTCTGATATTGATTGAGGAATAAAGGATACTAGGGAGAATTTCCTACTGTTCCTTAGAATATTGCCATGGGATCATTTGCACCCACTGTAGAGAGCAGAAGGAGCTTGACTTAACATTGTGCCTGAAAGACAGCACCTCTGACTGTGCTGCATTTCCCTCAGCACTATAGTAGAATGTTCTGCTGAAGCTCTGGAGTGTGACTTGAACCTGGAACTTTGTAGCAGAGACAAGATTGCTATCAACTGACCCAGACTGAGAGTTTAAATACTGTTACTTTTTCTCCCTGTTTTATGTATTTTGACACTTAAATGCCGTAAGTGTGGGATCTTTCAAACCTGTCTTGTAATTGATAAATTTACATACTTTGCTATTAAACGTGAGTGTTAAGCTTACTTACTAAGACATGTTCTACACTTGAAATATGCAAATCAATCATTTTTTAACTTTTCAACTTGCCTTAAGTCAAAGAGTGCTCATTTCCATACAACCTTCAAAATCTACTATGTCCTGTTATCTTTGATGCACAGCTTCACCACAAAGTTCACTCCAAGTCATCATGATACTGAGGCAGGAAAATAACATGTCTCACATCTCTGAAAGTCACATGTGCTATGCCTTTGTAAAATTTCTCTTGTTTTCACATCCCAACATGATCATGACCTTCCCTATATCTGGAATCTCCTGCAGCCCTACAACTTGAAGAGAAACATGAGATGCTCTAAGAGGGATGTTTGGTTGGGTTTGGAAGATAATGCATACAGTGTGAGAAAGAACAAAAACTAGATACCAGATAATAGAAGGCAATCACTAATAATTCAGCTGTGGAATTCAGAAGAAATGCACTTACCCAGAGTGTGGTGAAAGCACTCGACTACCACAGGTGGTGTACTCTTGAGAATACTCGAGGCAAATGACGTAGATACATTTAAAGGAGGCTAGGATAACCACATGAGGGAACTAGAAATAGAGTTCTGTTGATTGAGTCAGGTGAGGAATGATGGAAGGAGGCTTGAGTGGAGCATGATTTTTTTAATTTCAAAAATATACTTTATTCATAAATTAATTTGATGGTCTGTACAGTTGGTCATGCCATACATATGTAAACATTTGCATACAGAGATCAGAATTTAGCATTTTTATATACAGGTCTGTACGTTTTTCAATCATATATTTAGCTGAGGCGTCAGCAGAGCCCAAATAACTGCGTGGGCCCCCTGTTCTTCTTAGGCAGGCAGATGTTACATGGTGGTCTTTCCCCACTGCGCCTTGGCGGCAGCTGCCCCAAGCTTCAGCGTGTCCCTCAACACGTAGTCCTGGACCTTGGAATGTGCCAGTCTGCAACACTCAGTCAGGGTCAACTCCTTCAGCTGGAAGATCAACAGGTTTCAGACCCCCAGAGAGCATCCTTCACAGAGTTGAGATCCTCCAGGCACAGTTGATGTTCGTCTCTGTGTGCGTCCCGGGGAACAGACCGTAGAGCAAGGAGTCCCATGTCACGGCACTGCTCAGGACGAACCTCGACAAACACCACTGCATTCCTCTCCAGACCTCTTCTGCGTAGGCACATTCCAGAAGGAGGTGTGTGACAGTCTAGTCCCCCCCCACAGTCGCTTCAAGGGCAGCGTGCAGTGCGGCTGAGAGTCCGGGCATGCATAAAGGATCTCACAGACAGAGCCCTTCTCACCACCAGCCAAGCCATGTCTTGGTGCTTGTTGGAAAGTTCTGGCGATGAGGCATTCTGCCAAATGGCTTTGACAGTCTGCTCAGGGAACCGCTCAACAGGATCCGCCCTCTCCTTTTCCCGAAGGGTCTCGAGGACACTACGTGCTGACCACTTCCTGATGGACTTGTGGTCAAAGGTGTTTTTCTTCATAAACATTTCCACGAAGGACCGGTGATACGGAACGAGGTAAAAACAACGGTCCAACTACGAGGCCAGGCCCATCCTTCGCAACACCAGGGACAGGTAGAACCTCGGTACGTAGTGACACTTGGTGTTTGCATACCGGGGATCCATGCACAGCTTGATGCAGCCACACACAAAGGTGGCCATCAGGGTGAGGGTGGCATTGGGTGTATTTTTTCCCCTATTGCCCAGATCTTTGTATAGCAAGTCCCTTCGGACCCGGTTCATCTTTGACCTCCATATAAACTGGAAGATGGCCCGGGTGACTGCAGCGGCACAGGTTCTGGGAATAGGCCAGACCTTTTCCACATATAATAGCAATGACAGTGCCTCACACCTGATGACCAGGTTTTTTCCTGCGATGGAGACCGACCGTAGCTTCCATCTGCCCAGTTTCTGTCTCACTTTGCTGATACGCTCCTCCCAAGACTTGGCGCACGCCCCAACCCCCCCCGAACCAAATACCCAGCACCTTCAGGTGGTCGGTCCTGACGGTGAAGGGGATCGAGGATTGATCGGCCCAGTTCCCGAAGAGCATGGCCTCGCTCTTGCCTTGGTATACCTTGGCCCCCAAGGCCCGTTCGAACTGGTCACATATGCACGTGACTCTGCGCACAGACAGCGGATCCGAGCAGAAAACGACAACGCCATCCATGTACAGGGAGGTCTTAACCTGCAGGCCCCCGCAGCCAGGGATAGTCACCCCTCCTCAGGCTCGCATCCTTCCTGATGGACTCGGCAAATGGCTCTATGCAGCATACATTATAAGGCAGAAGAGAGAGGGCAGCCCTGCCTGACTCCAGATGGTCTGGCTTGAGTGGAGCATGATTACCAGCAGTGGCAGAGTGTTCAAATAACGACTGAAATTGGTGAGTGGCGAAAAAAGCCTCTTTTATTCAGCAATCACAGCACAAGTTTGAGGCGGCAATAGAATCCCAAAATACAGCTCTTACACGAGCTCTTTATACACAGTTCTTACATATCATTACTGTGTTACGTTTCCCACCTATAATATACAAAGGTTTGAAGGGCTTCTGTCCTGGGAGACAGGAGGTGGGTTAAAAATGAGCTAAATGCTGATGGGATGTCTAGTCTGGTCTGCTTGCATAATTAGAGGTGTTAGTTCTTTAGTCTTTTAAATTAGTAAATGTTAGTAAAAATACTAGGCCTTTTTCTCTATACAAGTTAGAAATCAATGAAAGAATAAAGGATATTAAACTAATTGGTGCAACTGTGTGGTGAGATTTATTTGCTATTTGCCGGTATGACTTGCATTCATTCATACAATTTCATGCAAGCGCTGTTTTGTCAGTTAGTTTCTTAAAGCGATAATGGCCCTTTTAAAAGGTATTTAACAGATACTTAATCTATTCAGATCCAGGAGATGGTTAGTAAGGGCTGATTAATATTATAATGTTTCGTGGAGACTTGACGGGGACGGTATTGTTCTGTATGCTGAGTGCAGTAGTGATTTAAATTTGGATACTACAGAAACGCGATTTTATGAATGAATGGATGAACCGTGTTATAGTAAATAATGGGTTAGTAAAGGGTGATGAATGAATGAACGGGAACCCAATATTAATGAATATAGCGAGCTTATGAGTGAGTTAATAAAGATAGCCTGAAGTACAATATCTCACAGCCAGCATGGATTAATTGTGCAGAATGATCTGTTTTGGTCTCGTACATTCTGTGTAAACATTCAAGATCTCTACTCCTCTGATTCTGACCTCTAATGCATTTCTATGTTTCTCCTTATAGAGATCAGTGTCAGAATATGTTGCTGATCTACTGTAAACTGTATTGGAAATTTTAGTATGATAAAGATGCTATTATGACTACAAGTGATTGTTGTAAACAGAAATGGCACTGTTACTAAACTACAGAGAAGCTTGGAGCTTGGAAATACAAACTTTGGACAGAGTGCTACCAGCAATGAAGATGGTTATATATTAAATAGAGGCCAGATTACTGTCACATTGTCAGAACCAGAAAATACATTGTTCGTGAGCTGGTGCCAGATTGCAGAATTTCACTATTGCTACTGGATAGCACAAGTAGTGTTCTTGATAAAAAGCAAACAATTGGCCTGTAATCTTTTATTGCACATAATTATTATTATCTTAGATACTGTATTTGTGCACATGTGCATTAGACAGTTATAAAATCATGTCAACGACAGATTATAAAACACTCAAATCTTTGTTGTCCTGATTAAATAATGTATTGCTTCATCTGATGTTTTTTGCCTTGTCTGTAGGCTATTTTCCTCTTGAAGGCTATTAGATTAAAAACTGGGGTATTATGAAAATTCAGGTGAGGGTTTCAAGAGCAAGTTTTGTCCTACGGTACCACAAATGGATTATAAATTCTTATATGAGTTTCACTAGTAATTGCAATGCCCACTTCACGGTCAGTACATTTTACAGGTGATAAGAGAAAATCAGTTTCTGACTGGCCCAATCCCAGTATTTGTGTTTGTTGAGCCTGGAAAAACAGGAAAGCTGTCATGTATATCAGCTGCACAGAGACGGGATAAAGCTGATGTCGCTTTCACCTATGTGGAGTTTAGTTATGTGCATCACCAATCTTTTTCAGTCCAACTGTGTTCAAGCTCTGCAGCTTTCTTTTTCGCATTCATTATTGATTTGTTTGTTTTCTTTTATTTCTGAGGTCTATTGCAGAAAAAGTAAAAGTAAAATTATTTATCACTTATTCAATTCCTTTGTCTCCTCCTTTTATTCCCTCCTGCTCCTCTGCTTCTAGTTTATAGACCCTAACAAAGAATCCTCTGAATACTGCTTGTGACAGTACCTCCCCGACCTCCACCTAATTGCTTGTCACCATTTCCAAAACTATATGCAAATTTTTTCATCTTAAAAAAAAATGCATTATATAGTGCTTTTTCATAAAGTGTCCAAGTGCACTTTACAACCAATAAGAGTATATCTGATACATAGTTATCATTCTAATGTAGACAACATGGCACTTTCAGAACGTTCCCATGAACACTAATGTGATAACGATCAAATAATCTGTTTTAGAAATCTTAGTGAGGGATAAATATTGGTCAAGGATCAGCATTTAACTTGTGTTGTATTTTAGTGACCCAAATGTTCCTCCGCAGCCTCTGTTCAAGACTTCTGCTTTAAGTTGCCAGGGTCATGCAATAATAGTTTTAAAAAGTCTGCACCCTTAAAGCAGTGCATGGCAAAGAAACAAGGGGACTTTGCCCAGGACAGGAGATCTTCCCTGCTCTTTAAATAGTGCCATATGATCCCAGCTAATGGTAACATTGGCCAGGTCAGATCTCAGACTGGAGGTTAATTACTGCGTATTTTGTTATGATTTTGTTATGACACCGGGATAGCAAACCAAACCAAATTAGCCTCACAATTCTGAAGAAGGCTCCTGGTATCCAAAATGTTAACTCTGCTTTCTCACCACAGATGCTGCCAGACCTGCTGAGCTTTTCCAGCAATTTCCAATTTTGTTAGCCTATCACTGGGTTTGCAACATTGTAAACTTAAAATATAAATATATTCTCAAAATTGCTGATTTGTTCCTAACCAGACTGTACAAATCATAAACCTCGGGTGCCAAGTTTATAAGTTAAACAAAAATGAACAATTTATTATTAATAATGTAACTTCAGAACACATTAACAACAAGGCAATCTAGTTATATCTATAATCAAAGCCCAATTTTCTTTGATCGCAAACCCCAGTCTCACACAGACACAGTTAAGGAATAAATTTTTAAAAATACAAACCATAATTTGCCAACTCGATACCACTTCACCGATGAGTGCCAGACCTTCATGAAATCCTCATACAATGAATTCTATTACAGGGACATAGGACTGTATATCTTGTTTGAATTCCAAAATCGTTGGTCAATGCAAACAGCTTCGGCAGATCTCTGGTGACTTACTTATTTATTATGACTAGGATTCTTTTCTTAGAACTTCTAGTAAGTTGATAACTAGGGTGAGCAAAACCAAAAACCAGCATCGTCCAGCAGCTCCCAAAGCAAAACTGCCTCCCACCCACAACCTATTTGGAGCCAGTTTACTCTCTTTTTTTTTTGCTTTTTCAGCATTCTGTGTATTTTGGCACGGTGGCTCAGTGGTTAGCACTGCTGCCTCACAGCGCCAGGGACCGGGGTTCAATTCCCACCTCGGGCAATTGTCTGTGTGGAGTTTATGCATTCTCCCCATGTCTGCGTGGGTTTCCTCCCACAGTCCAAAGATGTGCAGGTTAGGTGAATTGACCATGCTAAATTGCCAGCAGTGTTAGGTGCAGGAGTAAATGTAGGGGAATGGGTCTGGGTTACTCTGGGTGTGGACTTGTTGAACCAAAGGGCCTATTTCCACACTGTAGCTAATCTAATCTAGTATAGGTCCTCTCTTGATTTGACCAATTCAACATCCAACTAGTTGTCAGTCCCTGAGCACAATAACATCTTCATGTAGATCTTCATCTACAGTGTTCTTTGAGCAATAATTAACCTGCATTATCTTTCCAGGCCAGATCCCAAGAGTAAGCATCAGTCTTTTGTTCTCTATTATTGAAACAAGATGTTGTTCAAAGTTCAATTCTCAACTGCAACCCCAGTTATAGAGTCATAGAGATATACAGCATGGAAACAGATCCTTTGGTCCAACTCATCCACACCGACCAGATATATCCTAACCTAATCTAGTCCCACTTGCCAGCAGTTGGCCCATATCCCTCTAAACCCTTCCTATTTATATAGATAAAAACCTACAACTTGATTTGATACCGACATTTTTTATAAACCCACCAACTTCCATAGCTACCTGGATTACACCTCTTCCCACCCTACCTCCTGCAAAAATGCCATCCCATATTCCCAGTTCCTCTGCCTCCGCCGTATCTGCTCCCAGGAGGACCAGTTCCACCACAGAACACACCAGATGGCCTCCTCCTTTAGAGACTGCAATTTCCCATCCCACATGGTTAAAGATACCCTCCAACACATCTCATCCACATCCCGCACCTCCGCCCTCAGACCCCACACCTCCAACCGTAACAAGGTTGGTGCTCACCTTCCACCCTACCAACCTTCGCATAAACCAAATTGTCCAACGACATTTCCGCCACCTCCAAACGGACCCCACCACCCCTTTCCACCTTCTGCAAAGACCATTCCCTCTGTGGTCAGGTCCACCTGTGCCCACACCACCTCCCTCACCTCCATCCAAGGCCCCAAAGCAGCCTTCCACATCCATCAAAGCTTTACCTGCACATCCAGCAATATCATTTATTGTATCCATTGCTCCCGATGCAGTCTCCTCTACATTGGGGAGACTGGGCGCCTCCTAGCAGAGCGCTTTAGGGAACATCTTTGGGATATCTACACCAATCAACCACACTGCCCTGTGGCCCAACATTTCAACTCCCCCTCCCACTCGGCCGAGGACATGGAGGTCCTGGGCCTCCTTCACTGCCACTCCTTCACCACCTGACGCCTGTATGAAGAACGCCTCATCTTCCTCCTCGGAACACTTCAACCACAGGGCATAAATGTGGACTTCACCAGTTTTCTCATTTCCCCTTCCCTCACCTTACCCCAGCTCCAGCCTTCCAGCTCAGCTCTGTCCCCATGACTTGTCCTACCTGCCTATCTTCCTTTCCGCCTATCTTCCTTTCCACCTATCCACTCCACCCTCCTCTCTGACCTATCATCATTCACCAATTGTACTCTTTGCTACCTTCACCCACCCTCCTCCCTAAGCTATCACTTCCACCCCACCCCCATTCACCTATTGTACTCTTATGCTACTTTCTCCCCTCCCCACCCTCCTCTCATTTATCTCTCCACTCTGCAGGCACTCTGCCTCTATTCCTGATGAAGGGCTTTTGCCCGAAACGTCGATTTTCCTGCTCCTCAGATGCTGCCTGAACTGCTGTGCTTTTCCAGCACCACTCTAATCTAGAATCTCTTCCTATTTATATACCCATCCAAATGCCTTTTAAATGGTGCAATTGTACCAACCTCCACTAGTTCTTCTAGCAACTTATTTCATACACGCATCACTCTCTGCATGGAAAAGTTGTCCCTTAGGTCCCTTTTATATCTTTCCCCTCTCACCCTAAACCTATGCCCTTTATTTCTGGACTCCCCTACCCCAGTGAAAAGACCTTGTCGATTTATCCTATCAATGCCCCTCATGAGTTTTTAAACCTCTAAGTTCTGAATCACAACATAACTGAAAAATTTAAAATCTGTTTTCTTCCACTTTATGATCCAGATTCTCAAAATGATATTTAATGCACCTGCACAGGATATTGGATTTTTATGTTTCTCTGAGATGGCTGACTGGTCTTTGGTTTAATGTCCCAATGTTCTGTCCCTTTGCAGTAGGGCGTTTTCATGCGGCATGACTGAGTTTGGTTTTACTGTTTGATCAAAAGAATTCAGCTATTGTTAGAGCAGTCCACTAGTTTGTCAAAACGTTTCAAAATAGCTTTTATTGCCAGTTGGATATTTTTTACACTTTTGACATCAATAAATATTAGTAAAAAAACTGATTTTAAAACCCTCTTTGATAAACATTGCAACTAGCTATCACTTGGCTCTTGGCCAGTTATTCCACTGGCAGTGAATGGACAAGGTCCCTGTTAATCCTCGTCCCCTCTCCTGCGTACTCAGTTTGTGCAGAGATTACGAAGTCCAAAACTAACAACTAACCAAATTGTGCTAAATTGAATACAGAAATTTAATAAGGCTTACTTTTCTTCCTTAGTCTTTCTTGAATGGTGGAAATATTAAATGACATGTTCAGTGTTGCGTAAGCATTGTAGTTCAATTTAAAAAGTATGACTGTGCAGAAACCAGATTCAGATGAGAATAGGCAATTCAGAATTCAAGACAGTATTATAAAGTCCAGAATGAACCTCACAACAGATTTTCTTTTGTCAAGCGGGAATAGTGTAATAATTTTAAATGTCTCTTTTTAATTCCAAAATCTCTCCTTTTATATATAATTGAAATCTATGAAACTTGACTTTTCCAAGATAAGCTTGTTTACTAGTATTAATCTCAAATATAGTTCAAATTTGGCAGTTTTCAGCTCGGGTAACATTGCACTATTCAGCTTCTGTATTGTTAACTCACTGTCTCTGATGATGTTCATGTTCTTTAACCTCCAAATTTTAACTTGGAGAGAGAAAGAATTAACCTGAAGTCCAATATGACTTGTTCAAACTGAAAGGAGCTGGAAAGTTGTGGCTTTTATACTATTGTTGGGGTAGCAGGGGGGGCAAAGGAGGGGAGAGGAGGGACAAGTGGAACAGATAATAAGGGTATCCAGAGCAAAATACAAAGGAGATGTTAATGGTGGAAAGGAGGAGAGATACACAAAATAGGTATAATTGTTCAGTGTGAAAACAGAAAATGGGTCCACTCTGATGGGAGCAAAGCCAATAAGGCACAGGGCTGGAGCATTAATCAACATGGAATACAGAAGTCTTGCACTGAAGTTACTAAACTCAACATTTTGTTCTATAAAGCTAAGGGGTCTTATGACACCCAAGCAGAAAATGAGGAATTGTTCATCTAGCTTACATTGAGCATCATTAAAAGACTGAAGCAGGCCCACGACAGGAATATTAGTAAGATGGAACAAGATCATTTATTGAAATGGCAAGCAATTGGAAGGTTGAGGTCCTTCTTAGAAAAAAGCAGAGGTGTTCTGCAAAGCAGTCAATCAGTCTTGTGTTTGGTCTCACCACTGTAAAAGAGACTACATTGTGAGCAGTGAATACAGTGGACTGGATTGATAGATGTACTACTAAAATTCTGCTTCACCTGGAAAGTGTGTTTGGGGCCTTGAACAGTGAGGACCTTTATTGGTGAATGGGATAGTGTTACACTTTTTGTGATTCCATGGGAGGGTGCCATGGACAGGGTGAGGAAGTGTTACGAGTGGTAGTGTACAGGACCTGAGAATCACAGGGGAGGGGAGGAGATGTTTAATGGTGGTATTCATAGAATCCCTACAGTGTGGAAGCCATTTGGCCCATCAGGTCCACATCAACTCTCCCAGTCAGACAAATCCCCCTACCTGATCCTTGTAACCTTACATTTCCCATGGCTAATACACTTAGCTTACACATCCCTGCACAGTATGGACAATTTAGCATGGCCAATTCAGCTAGCCTGCACATCTTTGGACTGTGGGAGGAAACCAGAGCACCCAAAGGAAACTCTCAGACACCGGGAGAATGAGCAAACTCCACACACAGCCACCTGAGGGTGGAATCGAACCCAGGTCACTAGTGTTGTGAGGCAACGCTACTAACCACTGAGGCATCGTGCCACTCTAAGGTGACAGAAATGAGAGAGGATGATCCTTTGAACATAGAGACTGGTGGGGTGAAAAGTGAGGACCAGGGGAACTCTATCATTGTTTTTGGAGGAAGAGGATTTGGTGAGTGCGAGAAATGGGTTGGATAGAGCTGAAGGCCCTGTCAACCATATTTTGGGGAAATCCTCAGTTGAGGAAAAAGGAGGACACGTTAGAGGTACTCCAGTGAAAGATGGTATTATCAGATCAGATATCATGGTGATGGAGAAGCTGGAAGAATGGAATGGAATCCTTGTATGAAGCAGCGTGTGAGACAATGTAGTTGAGGTAACTGTGGGAGTAGGTCGTTTGTAACAAATAATAGTGGAAAATATCTCTCTGGAAATTGAAAAAGTGAAGTCAAGGTAATGAAGAGTCAGAAATGGTCAGGTGAAGGTGACGGAATGATGGAGTTTGGAAAAGTTCATTGATTTTGCTTCCAATCTGGATGATTACAGGTAACAGCATTAACGATGTCTTTTTCTCCAACATATTAATTACATGGATGGGAGCTTGATAGGTCTGGAAAAAGGAATGGTCTACATACCCCACAAAGAGACATGTCACTTGGACTTGTGGGCACCCATAGCTGTACCTTTAGTGTAGAGAAAGTAACATCATAAGATGTAGGAGCAAAAAATAGGCCTTTTGAACTGTTAAATGAAATGGAAGTGGCAACTGTATACCAAATGCCAAATTTAAAAATGTTATGTCATATGTTGTGTGACATGACAGAATTTTGTTTTAGGAAGAAGTCAAATGTGCAAATGAAAAGGATTTTCACTTTTCCCTTGTCCCCTGCCCATAAAAATGAATGGATTAAAGAAAACTAATTTGTGCCAGACAATGAAGACTTGTATATTTCAATGGCACAATTATGGCATTGTAGAATAAGGCCATCTCTGGGACAGCTGTTCAATTAATCCCACTTTCCCCCGTCCTTCCCAGTAGTCCTGTAATACATTTTTTTGAAAATTATTATTGACTGTCCTGCAACACCTTTCCAGAAATGTATTGAAGATCACAGCGATTTAGAAGAAAGTGCAAGTTCACATTGCATCTGCTTCTTTCCAACCACGTGAAATCTGTCACTTCTATCAAATATTCTCTTACCTTCTTTATTTTCAAAAGAACACAGTAACTTAAATGGCTTCTCTTCCCATGATCAAAGTCTCCCATTGAGGTATCATTCTTGTAAATCTCTTCCATATTCTTTCCAAGGTCTCAACATCCTTCCTAAAATGTGGCATCCACAGTTCAGTCCAACACTCTTACATCTGTTGTATTAAGACTTAGTAGCATTTCCTTGCTTTTGTACTTTATGCCAAGGATAAAGACAAAGATCCCTGGTGCTTTTCTAATATTCTGGGCAGCATGGTGGTTCAGTAGTTAGCACTGCTGTCTCATAGCACCAGGGAACCCGGTTCAATTCCAGCCTTGGGTGACTGTCTATGTGGAGTTTGTATGTTCTTCCTGTGCCTTCGTAGGTTTCATCCCGCCATCCAAAGTTGTGCAGGTTAGGTGGATTAACCACAGTAAGCGTGGGATTATGGGGATAGGGTTGGGTCAGGGTGGGATGCTCTTTGAAGGTTTGGTGCAAGTTCAAAGGGCCAAACAGCGTCTTTCCACACAGTAAGGATCCTTTGATCCTGTGACTCCCAGTTTGTCCACCCCAGTCCAATGCCAGCACCTCCACATCATGTTCACCTTCATAGATTGGCATAAATATCCCCTAGATCTATTTGTTCTTGCAATCCCTTTTAAATTGTAGCATTTATAGCATGTTACCTCTCAAGCTCTGAAAAAAATGTATCACTTCATACTTCTTTACATTAAATTTTATCTGTCACACGTCTGCCCATTTTTCTCATCTAAATGCATCCTCCTGAACTTGTTTGTTACATTTGAGTATCACATCGTCTGCAGACTTTGAAATAATGCCCTATATACCTTTTATCAAGGTCAATAAAATGTTTCGAAATAGCTGTCCTGATCCTAATTATAATCCTAACTCCTGGGGAACACACTCAACACTTTCTTCCATGTGGACAGTCATAAAATACAGCAATTTTATTCAGAAGTTTAGTTTCAAACTAACTTGCCTTTACCTCAGTCAGAATTTCTTTGGAGTATTGTTGCTGTGAATGTGAAAATCATTCTTTGTTGTTTCATGGACTTACTTTTGATTTTAAGATAGACTTTGGCTATATGGAGGTCAGTGAGAAGAAACATTTTAGATTCATAACTATTCAGAATTTAATTGTAGTAGTTTGAAACATCTTAAGAAATCACAGGACGTTGTCAAAATCACCTGGAGTTAATTTAAGCATTGGCTAAGAGGTTGTTTGAAGGGCAGAGATGTTCTGTGCATCTTTGAAAACTGTTGTAGGGCTTGTGTGTTGAGCCAGCGTGAACAGCGCATTGCTTCATTGGCATCAGAAGCTCTCTTAGATGCGTAGTTTCAGCTTGAATGATCATGAGAACTGACTGCTGTATTTCTGGAAGATAGTCCCCTTGTTGCCATTGATCATGTCACATTAGAGAAATTAGTTCAGTAGGCTAAGTTTTTAAGGTGTGAAATATATGCAGATTAATGAGCCACCTTGGTTTTGAGTCGTGAGTTCAAGTCCACTCTAGAAATTTGAGCACTTTGTCTAGGCTGACAATTTTGTGCAGGAGTGCAGGAATGTTGCAACATCAGAGGTTGTGTCTTTAAGAGGAGGTTTCAAATCATAGGCTTTTTTGCTCATTCAATTAAACATTAAATGTCTTGTTATACAATTCAAGGAAGAGCATGGATCCTTCAAAACCAAAACAAGCTGATCAGAATAATCGGCCACTCAGCTTTTGTTGTTTATGTTTTCATTTTGGCACCTAATTTTGCTTATTATCATTTCAAAAATAGTTTACTGTGTGAGAATGAAATTGGGTGGTGTCTTATTGTTATCCTGAAAAAGCAGTATTTCACTTTACCAGTGTATACTTTTCACTGTATCTCATTTTGTTTGCTCTACACGTACTTTGTAGTGTTGGCATTCTAGTGGCTAAACAATTTTAGACTGTGTCTGAAAAGTAAAGCTGAAGATTTTTAATCTATCTGATTAAAGAATCTGTTCAGACACATTTCTGGAATATGTGGGACTTGAACCCAGGCCTTCTGGTAGGGACAAATGGTACTGTGCCATAAGAGCCCTGTAACTGCAAAGGTATAACCTTGCTGTTTTATTAAAATGAATGCTGTTTGATTTGTAAATTATAGGTAGTTCTTGGATAAGGCATGTTCTGGCAGCACAATTTGCTTATAATGTTGCTGAGGAATTAAGAAATGGTATTTTCAAGAACACTTACTCTGTTCACAATAGCACGATTCCAATATTGATCATTTCACGTGCTTCGTTCTGAACCCAAATGTAACTTCTGGCAATGTTTAGACATAACACATTTCTTAGAGAGAGTCTTAGTCTTGTCACTTGTCATCCTAGGGCTCTGAGACTAAATCATATGCCTGTACCCCAGGTTCAGCTGAGATCATCTAACTTGCATTTAGAGAAGGGATGGGTGACCGGTGACCACTGTTTAGAAGAAGGATGGCAGGCACTTATTAAGGAAAGCCCCAGAGTGCAGTTTCACTGAAGAACACCGCCAATGTCAGTACTAGTCTTTGTGTTGT
Source organism: Chiloscyllium punctatum (assembly GCF_047496795.1). Lineage (NCBI taxonomy): Eukaryota > Metazoa > Chordata > Chondrichthyes > Orectolobiformes > Hemiscylliidae > Chiloscyllium > Chiloscyllium punctatum. Next base: position 45,303,927 of record NC_092778.1, read on the forward strand.
TCTGCGCATGTGCTGATGTCAGCTGCTGACACAGCAGCTTCCTGTGAGAGGTACTATACAGAGAGCAGCTTTCTGAGAGAGATACATTGACAGGTTCCTGTGAAAGGTACACTACTCCTAGATTGTCCATTTTTTTGAAAAAATGGAGGGGCATAGTCACAAGAATGTTAGCAAGAAGCATCCTGGTGATCAAGTTGCGGGTGGTGAATGCAAAAGAAAGGTTATAAGCCAGGAAGTGAAGCTAAATATTATAAAGCATTTGAGCGTAAGGACAGAATTTCTGATATAGCTTGCTTAACAAGAATGAGGAAGTCTACCTTATGCACCATAATGACCCTGCGTTAACAATATTTTTAAAATGTTCTGTGTTAAGTTTACTTTTGTTTCATTGATAAATATGATTTACACCTCCATTCAGGCTGTGCTATATTTTATTAGACTGGTGTGTGATTTTTGAATGATCGTGAGTGATACTTTTTTGCTGGTCTGCCTCAACCCCATAAGTCCATTATGTATATGAAACGATTTTCTATTCAGTGAGGTTTCACTGGAATGCAACTACAGCAGTATAGGAGAACTACCTGTAGTTGTTTGTCTTCTGGTTTCCAGTTTAAGTTGTGACATGTTTGGATTTAAATGCATAAGGATTCTGTTCATTAGGTATGGATTTTTCAATTGGAACATATTCAGTATTTTGTGATCAGCTGTATACAATAGATTATGACCTTGATAGAGGTTTATAAAATCATGAGGGGTATCGATAGGGTAAATAGACAAGGTCTTTTCCCTGGATTAGGGGAGTCTAGAGGGCACAGGTTTAGGGTGAGGGGGTAAAATTTAAAAGGGATCTAAGGGCCAACTTTTTCATGCAGAGGGTGATGCGTATATAGAATGATCTGCTAGAGAAAGTGGTGGAGGCTGGTACAATTACAACATTTAAAAGGCATCTGGATGGGTATAGGAATAGGAGAGGTTTGGAGAGATATGGGACAAGTGCTGGCAAATGTAACGAGATTAAGTTAGGATATCTGTTTGGCATGGACGAGTTGGACTGAAGGGTCTGTTTCTGTGCTGTACATCCCTATGACTCTATAAATAAACATAGATAATGATTCAGTCTTAACGTTGTGAATCAAACCCTGTGTGGTGGTTAGACGTGCAATGATGCAGTGATTTTGTTACTGGAAAAATAATTGTGATTTACAGAAGTTTAAGAATTTGAATTTTGTGTCTTTTTAAATCTCAAAATAAAAAGCTGGATCTTTAAAGGTGACAATGAGCCTGTCAGCTTTGTCACCTGTGGCATAATTTTCCATCAAGTTAAACTGAAGTGAGGGGACATTTAGAACAACAGGAAAGAGAGACAGATGTATAGAATAATTTTTAGGGAATATTATTGTGCCAATGAGAATAAGACAAAGTAAGATTATTGAAGAAGCAATTAGGAGCAAAACTGATGGAATGTTATTAATTTTTATCTGCTATCTGATAGCTATCTGCTATCTGGTTCTCATTGAAGGAGTGGATTAATTATATTGGATATTCATAGACAAGTCACAGGATTTCTGTCATGCATGCATTACATGAATGTATGAATTATATGAATGACTTTTAAATAATTTTCCTTTGTTAATGTAATACTGTTCAAGAGATACTGACTGTACATCAGCAAAGTAACCACTATATGGAGTGAGTCTTTTCAAGAAGATTATTGAACCCAAATGTAACTTCTGGCAATGTTTAGACATAACACATTTCTTAGAGAGAGTCTTAGTCTTGTCACTTGTCATCCTAGGGCTCTGAGACTAAATCATACCCAGGTTCAGCTGAGATCATCTAACTTGCATTTAGAGAAGGGATGGGTGACCGATGACCACTGTTTAGAAGAAGGATGGCAGGCACTTATTAAGGAAAGCCCCAGAGTGCAGTTTCACTCAAGAACAGATTTTCTATCAAGGTAATTAGTGAGAGTGATGTTTTCTCTGGGAGTGCAACCAGAGCCCAACTGCACAAGGGGTGGGGAAGAGCAGAAAAATAGGGAGAACAGTATGATAGCAGGCTCAACAGTAAGGGGTACAGACATGTCTCCAGGATGTCATCCTGGTGCTAGGGTCAAGGATGTTGCTGCACATTCTGAAGAGAGAGGGTGAACAGTTTGAAATCGTGGCTTACATTCGGACGAGTGACCTGATGGAAGGAATGGTTAGGTCCTGCAACAAGAATTTAAGAAGCTATGTAGTGGATAAAAAAGCAGGTCCTCAAAGCTTGTAATCTCTGGATTCCTCCTGGTGACACATGCTGATGAATGTGCAAAACAGGTGGATAGAACACATGAATGCATGTTTGAAAAATTGGAGCAGAAGGGAGGGCTTTAGATTCCTGGATCACTGGGCTGTTTCTAGGAAGGCAGGACATCTACAAATCCAACCAGTTGTACTTAAACCGGAGCAGGACAAACATCCTTGCGAGGGTTTGCTAGTGTGGTTGATGGCGGTTTAAACCAATTTGGCAGGAGAGTGGGATATGGAGTGGAGGACGAGGGGTTAGTGCACAGCTAAGAATTAAAGAAGAACCAGGTCAGTCTAGAAAGCATACCAAGGATGGATAGTATTATTCAGTGCAAAGAGTCTTGCAAGTGAAGCAGATGAGTCAAGATTGCTGACTAACAAATGGGATGAGCTATTGTTGTTATCGTAGAGACATGGTTGAATGAGGGACAGGTTGGCAGCTCAATATTTCAGGGAATAGAATCTTCAGGTGAGGGTGGGTGCATCTTTGTAAAAGAGGAGGTGGTATTGCGATATTACAACACAGCAATATAGGTGGGATAATATCTTGGAATGTTCTTCAAATGAGGCCATATGAGAGAATTTAAAACCAGAAAGAGGGAATGTTCTGTGGAATCCAAAAAGTCAGGGAGAGATGGAAAGATAGATATGTAGACAAATGATAGAAGTGTAAAATTAATAGGATTATAAAAGCGGATTTCAATTTTCTGGTTATTAAGTAGGATAGTCAAAGTGTGAAAGGCTTAGAGGGGACAAAATTCTTAAAGTATGACCAGGAGAGTTTATTAATCCTGCATGTGGGAAGTTCTGTAAGAGAGAATGCGGTGCTGGACTTAATTTTAAGGAATAAAGCTGTATAAGTGACAGATATATCAATGGGGAAACATTTTGGGATCCTGTAAAGGTGAAGGGCGGAATCAACAAGTCCAGAGAACTCTGGATATGCAGGGATGTACAGGATTGGATAAGGATAAAAAAAGGACAGATACCAAGGGCTTAAAACAGCAGATGCCTGAGAGGTGTATAGAAAGTGCAGGCAGTTATTTAAGAAGAAATTAGGATAGTGAAGAGGAGGTACTGGAGAGTAATATTAAGGAAAATCTAAAGGGGTTTTATAAATGTATTAAGGGCAAGAGAATAACCACAAAAGGAGTAGAGCCCATTGCCACTTTGATTGCTAATCTGTGTGGAACCAGAAGATACAGTGTCAGCTTTAAATGCAAAGGTTGTGTCTGTATTCACTCTTGAAGAGAATGATGTAGGTATAGAAGTTGGGGAGGGGAACTGTGAACAAATTAGCATTGGGGGGGAGGTGTTAGTGGTTTTAGCAAGTTTGAAAGGAGATAAATCCCCAGGCCCAGGTGATGTGTATCCCATGTTGCTGTGGAAGGCAAGAAAAGAGATTACACAGGCTCTGTTATTAATTTTCAAATCCTCCCTGGCCTCGGGAGGAATGCCAGGGGACTAGAGGGCAACATTAGCTTAATGGTAGGGTTGGTTTTATATTTTTTTGACTGGTAGCCTATATCTAGTGGCCTATCACAAGGTATGGTGCTCGGTCACTTGTTTCTTGTAGTATACTTTAATGATCTAGAAAGGAAAAACCCATACGTGAAAATTAGCAAGGAAGAAAGCCTGATACCATAGGACGATATAGATGGGCGAGACAGTGCCAAATGGAATTTCATCTTGAAAAGTGTGAGGTGATGCATTTGGGGAGGACAGTCAAGGCAAGGTGTGTACACATTGCTTGGTAGGACCCCAGCAAGTTCAAAGGATCTGAGGGATGTTGGTGTCCATATCCATCTATTCTTGAAAGTAGCAGGACAGATCCAAGAGGTAGTTAAGAAGGCATATGGCCTGTATTAGTCAAAGCATTGAATACAAGAACAAGGACGCTATGGTGGAGTTATACATAAGGTTAGCTAGCTACAGCTAGAATACTGTGTGTAGTTCTGATTTATTATGCTATAGGATGGATGTGATTGCACTTGAGAGGGTGCAGAGGAGATTCGCCGGGATGTTGCCTGGGCTGGAGCAATTCAGCTATGTAGAGAGACTAGATAGGTTGAGGTTGGTTGAGAGGGGTAGATAGGGAGAAAACTTTCCACTCAGTAGAGCGATCAGTATCCAGGGCACAGTTTTGGGGTAAAGAGCAGGGTTAGAGGAGATTTGAGGAAATTATTTTTAATTCAGAGGGTGTTGGATATCTGGAACCCATTGCTTAAAAGGGTGGTAGGGCAAGAAATGTCAGCATATGTGGATATTTATCAAATGCTGGAAAATGGGATTAGAATAGATACTTGACAACTAGTGCAAACACAGTGGGCTAAAGGGCATTTTTCTGTCCTGCTCTCTGTAGCTGAGCAAAGACTGAGAATTGAACCTGAGCCCTGCCTAATTTGTATGGCTTTGCTGCTCACGAGCAAAACCTATTGAAATAGAGCATTGAGTTATAAAGCACAGTAACAGACCCTTCAGTCCAACTCATCCATGCTGACCGGATATCCCAAATCAATCTAGTCCCATTTGCACGCATTTGGCCCATATCCCTCTAAACCGTTCCTATTTATGTACCCATCCAGATGCGTTTTAAATGTAATTGTACCAGCGTCCTCCACTTCCACTGGCAGCTCATTCCATACACGTGCCATCTTCTGTATGAAGAAGTTGCCCCTTCGGTCCCCTTTAAATCCTTTCCCGCTCACCTGAATCCTATGCTGTCTAATTTTGGGCATTCCGACCATGTGAAAAAGACCATGGCTATTCACCCTATCCATGCCTCTCATGATTTTATAAACCTGTATAAGGTCACCCCCTCAGCCTCCAGTGCTCCAAGGAAAATAGCCCCAGTTTATTCAGCCTCTCCCTATAGCTCAAACCCTCCAACTTTGGCAAAATCCTTGTAAATCTTTTCTGCACCCTTTCAAGTTTCACAACATCTTTCCGATAGCATGGAGACCAAAATTGAATTCAGTATTTCAAGTGGCTGAACCATTGTCCTGTACAGCTGCAACATGACATCCCAGCTCCTATACTCAAGCACTGACTAATAAAGGTAAGCATACCAGTTCTTCTGTCTCAGGGCATTTGTGGCATCCTTTCGTGGGCTGTAACTCCTCCATGACAACCAAATCCACTGATGCACATAGACCAGGACAGCACAGTACAGGCCATTCAGCCCTCGATGTTGTGCTGACTTTTTATCCTACTCGAAGATCAAACTAACCAACATACTCTTCATTATACTATCATCCATGTCCTATCCAAGAGTTGCTTCAATGTCCCTAATGTATCTGACCCTAATACCACTGCTGGCGATGCATTCTGTGCACCCACTACTTTCTGTATAAAGAATCTACCTCTGACACCTCCTCTAAACATTCCTCCATTCACCTTAAAATTATGTTGCTTCGTGATAGCCTAGAAAAAAGTCTCTGGCTATCCACTCTATTCTATGCCTCTCAACATCTTGTACACCTCTATCAAGTCACCTCTCATCGTTCTTCGCTGCAATGAGAAAAGCCTTAGCTCCCTCAACTTTTCTTCATAACGCATGCCCTCCAGACCTGAGCACCCTGGTACATCTCCTCTGCACCCTTTCTAAAGCTTCCACATCCTTCCAACAAAGAGGCAACCAGAACTGAATGCAATATTCCAAATGTGGTTTATAAATCTGCAGCATAACCTCACGACTCTTAAATTCAATTCCCCTGCTAATGAAAACCAACACACCATATGCCTTCTTAACAGTGCTATCAACTTGGGTGGCAACTTTGAGGGATCTATGGACATGGACCCCGAGATCCCCCTGTTCTCCACACTGCCAAGAATCCTGCTTTTAACCCTATAAGCTGCATTCAGATTTGACCTTCCAAAATGAATCACTTCACACCTTTCCAGGTTGAATTACATCTGCCCTTTCTCAGCCCAGCTCTGCATCTTGTCAATGTTCCATTGTAACCTACAACAGCCCTCCACAACGCCACCAACCTTCATGTCATCCGCAAACTTACTAACCTACCCTTCCACTTCCACTTCCTCATCCAAGTCATTTATGAAAACCACAAAGGGCAGAGGTCCCAGAACAGATCCCTGCAGAACACTACTGGTCACCGAGCTCTAGGCTGACTATTTTCCATCTACCCTCTGTCCTGTATGGCCCAGCCAATTCTGCATCCAGGTGAAAGTGAGGACTGCAGATGCTGTAGATCAGAGTCAAGAGTGTGATGCTGGAAAAGCACAGCAGGTCAAGCAGCATCAGAGCAGCAAGAAAATCGCCGTTTCGGGCAAAAGCCCTTCATCAGGAGTGGAGGGCTTTTGCCCAAAACATTTGATTTTCCTGCTTCTCGGATGCTGCTTGAATGCTGTTCTTTTCCAGCACCACACTCTCGGCTTTGTGAGGGGCAGGTCATGCCTCACAAGCCTTACCGAATTCTTTGAGGATGTGACAAAGCACATTGGTGAAGGTAGAGCAGTGGATGTGGTGTATATGGATTTTAGCAAAGCACTTGATAAGGTTCCTCTAGGGTAGGCTCATTCAGAAAGTAAAGAAGCATGGCATCCTGGGAAATTTGGCTATCTGGATACAGAATTGGGATTGTGAGTGTGGTGCTAGAAAAGCACAGCAGGTCAAGCAGCATTCCAGGTATAAGAAAATTGATGTTTCGGGCAAAAGCCCTTCAACAGGAATGAGGCTGGGAGGGGAGTGGGGTTGGGCGGAAGGTAGCTGAGAGTGCATAGGTGGATGGAGGTGGGGGTAAAGGTGATAAGCTGGAGGGGAGGGTAGAGTGGATAGGTGGGAAGGAAGATGGACATATGGGACAGGTCATGAGGACTGCTGAGCTGGAAGGTTGGAACTGGATTAAAGTGGGGGGAGGGGAAATGAGGAGACTGGTTAAGTCCACATTGATGCCATGGAGTGGAGCAAACCAAGGTGGTACATGAGGCGTTCTTCCTCCAGCTGTTGGGTGGTAAGGGAGTGGTAATAGAGGAGGCCCAGGACCTGCATGTTCTCGGCAAGGTGGGAGGGGGAGTGGAAGTGTTCCGCCATGGGGCGGTGGGGATGACTGGTGCGGGTGTCCCAGAGATGTTCTCTGAAGTGCTCTGTGAGTGGGCTGTATAGGAGATGTATAGGAGACAGCATCGGGACAATGGATACAGTAAATGACATATGGAAGTGCAGGTGATACTTTGATGGATGTGGAAGTCTTTGGGCATTGGACGAAGGTGAGGGGGGAGGTGTGGGTGCAGGTTTTGCAATTCCTGCGGTGGCAGGAGAAGGTGATCGGTGGGGGGAGGGGGGGGATGTTGGAGATTGGACCTGACAAGATAGTCATGTAGGGAATGGTCGTTACGGAAAGCAGATAGGGGTGGGGAGGGAAATATATCTCTTGGTGGGGTCCGTTTGTAGGTGGCAGAAATGGCGGCGGATGACACCGTGTATGTGAATTTGTGAATACCTCCCATCATCCTCCACCACCTACAAACAGAGATATATTTCCCTCCCCACCCCATCTGCTTTTCATAAAGACCATTCCCTTCGCTACTACCTCACCAGATCCACGCCCCCTCCCCCCCCCCCAAAAGGCCTGGCACTCTCAGCTTCCTTCCTCTTCCCCCCCCACCCTCCACCCCCTCCCATTATTTTCTCCACCTCCCCAAAGCTCCCAGCCTAATTTCTGATGAAGGGCTTTTGCCCGAAATGTAGATTTTCGTGCTCCTTGGATGCTGCCTGACCTGCTGTGCTTTTCCAGCACCACACTCTTGGCTCTAATCTCCAGCATCTGATTAGATTAGATTAGATTAGATTACATACAGTGTGGAAACAGGCCCTTCGGTCCAATGAGTCCACACCGACCCGCCGAAGCGTAACCCACCCAGACCCATTCCCCTACACTTACCCCTTCACCCCTTCATCTGCAGTACTCACTTTCGCCTCACAAAGCCATACTGACAAACTCTAATCAAACCATAGTTTTCCAAATAATCATAAATCCTGTCTCTGAGAATCCTCTCCAATAACTTGCCCAGCACCGAAGACAGACTGACTGGTTGTACTTCCCAGGGTTAACATTTGCTACCTTCCAATCATCTGGTACTACTCCAGTGGACAGTGAGGACGCAAAGATCATCACCAAAGGTGCAGCAATCTCTTCCCTCGCTTCCTGTAGTAACCTTGGCTATATTCCTTCTACTCCAGGGGACTTATCCATCTACATGTTTTTCAAAATTTCCAGCTCCTCCTCCTCCTAACATATTTGAGCATATCAGCCTGTTTCACGCTGTCCTCACAAACAACAAGGTCCCTTTCCCTAGTGAATACTGAAGCAAGGTATTCATTAAGGACCTCCCTTACCTCTTTCCCCCTCCAGCCTTCACTATCCATGATTGGTCCTAACCTCACTCTGATCATCCTTTTGTTCCTCACATAAGTGTATGAAGGCCATGGAATTTTCCTTAATCCTACCTGCCAAGGCTTTTCCATGCCCCCTTCTAGCTCTCGTAAATCCATTCTTCAGTTCCTTCCTGGCTATGTTGTAACCCTCTAGAGCCCTGATAAATTTAAAATTGCTGCTAACTTTTGAGACTGGTGGAACATTTTATTTATTAAGTAAACTTTATTTCAGAAAGGGTTAGCACCTTCAGTCAAATCTTCAAAATTACTATATTTTGCTTTGTCATCTTCCTTTTTAAGTAAGGTCATCCAAACACCAACAGTGCTACGACATGAGATTATGGGATCACAGACTTCTAAGCAGCTATCACCCTGTAAATTCTCACTTTTACTTTGTTGATGGGCATGACATAATGGATTGTTCTCTGAGGCCCCAGTTATAGCTGAAAAAAAACTATAAAAAGATTGCTTTCCTTTGTGGAAAGGTTGACATTTCAGTAACTCTGTCCATGCTCAAGGCCTGTTTCTCTCAGCTCGGTAAATTACTAAGGCCTTACCTCCCCAGAAACTTGCATATCTTTCAAATTTTCATTCTAGCATTATGCAATGTCTGAGGCATTAAACTGGAGTTGATTTGGTTAAAAGAAACTATTGAGAAGCACTGCTTTAAATACTAAAGATAGACTGAGTTTCAGAGTGCTGAATGTTTTGATGCAAATGTAGCAGTATTTTACTACAATGCGCAATGCAGCAAACTGCAATGCGTGAGCTTGTTAACCTCTTTTTATAGTGGGTTCAGGACTTTTTGAACAGTGTTATGAGATCTTTAATCACCGTGTGAACAACTGGAATAACATATGTGAATCTGTTTAATGTATCTGTGCTGCAACCTCTTTATCACTGCATTGGAGCGCCAGCCAGTAGATAAACGATTAAATCCTGGAGTGAGGTTTGAACCCCAGCCTAGTGAATAAATTTGCTACAGCTTTGCTGTGGTTGACATTTGGAATCATGGTGAAATTGCTGAGGGTGCATCCACAAATATAATATTAACATTTCTGATACCATCCTTCACCAAGACATAAAGATTAATTTTGTGTTGAAATACAGAAGGAAACGAACCCCATTCTAAGCATGCATAGATTATGCTGCAATTAATATGCAACAGTAAAACATTTGACTGAAATCGCTGGTGTGCAATTAACCTGCCAAAAAGTGTCTGTTACAGCATTCATGACCTCTATCAGTGATAACCTGTCAGTTCCTTCAGGATCTATCATAGTATTTTGTGATCCCCTGTTTTGAGTTGAACGATATTGCATTTTGGGCAGCAGTAGCTTCTTATGTACTTTGATTATATTTTGGGTTCTTGACTAAATTGCGTGGTGAGAAATTAAGATGAAACCAGATTCCCAGTCTACTGAGTTGGCTGTTCATTTTTTTATAAGAAGTGTGCATCGCTGGCTAGGCCAACATTTGGTGTCCATCTTTATTTGCCGATGAGATGCCGGTGGCGAGCTGCTGCCTTGAACTTCTGCAGTCCTTGAGATGAAGCTACACACAAAGTAGACTATAAGATATAGGAGCAGAAATTAGGCCATTCAGCCCATTGAGTCTGCTCCACCATTCAGTCATGGCTGATAAGTTTCTCAACCCCATTCTCCCGCTTTCTCTCCATAACCCTTGATCCCCTTGATACTGAAGAACCTATCTATCTCAGTCTTAAATATACTCAATGACCTGGCTTCAATGAATTCCATAGATTCACCACTCTTTGGCTGAAAACATTTTTCCTTATCTCCATTCTAAAGTACTGTTAATTCTAAGATCCTGACCCAGCAACAGTGACAGAACAGCAATATAGTTCCAAGTCAGGGTGGTGTGTGACTTGCAAAGGAAGTTGCAAATGATGGTGTTCACATGCATCTACTGCCCTTGTCCTTTGAGGTAGTAAAGGTCACGAATTTAGAAACCATCCGAAGTGATGCATTGCTGTTGCATATCTTGTATATAGTACATACTGTGTGTGCATTTGTGGCAGAAAGAATTAATGCTTAAAGTGTAAGATGGGATCCCAATAAAACAAGCTTCTTTATCTTGGATGGTGTTGAGCTACTTGAGTATTGTTGGAACTACAGTCATTCAGGCAATTGGAGAGCATTTCATCAAACTCCTGACTTGTACCTTGTAACTGGTGCACCTGTTTTGGAGAGTCAGGAGGTGATTTATGACACAGGATTTCCAGTCTCTGACCTGCTGTTATAACCATCTGTTCTGGTCAATGACAAACCCCTCACTCCAATATTGATGTTAGGCGAATTCAGCAATGTTAGTACAATAGAATGTCATAGGAAGATGGTTAAATTTTCTCATGAAATTTGTCTTTACCTGGCATTTGTGTGATACAAATATAACTGCCATGTATCAGTGCAAGTACGAATCTTGATCAATCTTGCTGCATATGATCAAGGACTGCTTCAGAATGTAATGTCCTGAGTCTGAGATGATTGACTTCCAACAACTACAACAGTCTTCCTTTGTGCTGGGTATGACTCCACCACAAAGTATTTTCAATCTGATTCTCACTGACTTTGATTTTGCTTAGGTTTCTTGATGTCAAGGACAGTCGCTCTTGCAGTGTCTCTTTAGTTCAGCCCTTTTGGCCATATTTGGACCAAGGCTGTAATAAAGTCATGAGCAATGTGAATCTGGAAGAACCTGAACCGAGATCATTGAGCTGGTTAGCACTGTGTAATTGCCTTCTGAAAGTACTGCTGACAGCATCTTCCATTTCTTTGCTGATGATCAAGAGCAGATTGGAACAATATTTGGCCAGATTGGATTTCTTATGCTTTTTGTGAACAGGGTGTAGCTTTGGGTCATTTTTCCAAATTGTTGGACTAATGTAACTGTACTGGAATAATTTGGCAAAGATCATGGCTATCTGTGAAGCACATGTTCTCGGTGCTACTAGAATTTTAAGGCCTACAGCCATTTTAGTATTCCATGCTTTAAATCTTTTCTTGTTATCACATGGACTAAATTGAATTGGATGAAGCCTGGCATCTTGACTCATGGGGACCTCAGGAGGAGACTGAGATGGATCATCAACACTTCTGAGTGAAAGTATTTTCAAATGTTACAACCAAATCTTTTGCACTGATGTGCTGGATTCCATCTTCATTGAGGATGGAAATGTTTATGGAGCCGCCTCCTTCAATTTGTTGTTTGATTGTCCATTGTCATTTGTGACGGGATGTGTCAAGACAGCAAAGCTTTGATTTAAACTGTTGGTTGTGGCATTGCTAAGCCATTTCTATCATATGCTGTTTGGCATGCACATGGTCCTGTATTGCATTTTTGTAAAGTTGGCACCTCTTTTAGGTCTGGCTGGTACTATTCCTGGCATGCACTTCTGCATGTAATTGAATCAAGTATAATCACTGTACGATGGTACTGGTAGAATGGGGATATGCCAAGCCATAATGTTATAGATTGCAATCGACTACAATATGGTTGTTGTTGATGACCACAGCATTTCACGACATCAAACTTTGTGTTGCAAGATCCATTCTAAATCTACCTGACACAACACGGTGGAGGTTATCCTCAATATGAAGAAAGAATTTTGTATTCCTCCAGGACTGTGGCTTTCACTCTTACCAATGCTATTATGGACAGATGTGTTTGTGACCAGTAGATATGAGGATCAGGTCAAGTATGGCTTTTCCTTCCCTACCTACTACAAACCCAATCTTGCAACTATGTATTTTAGGATTCAGTCACTGGCAGTATTATCGAACCATGTTTATTCTCCTATGGCTTCACTAGTAGATTATCCGTTTTGTGCTCTGAGTCATTAACCATTAGCAACTTTGAAATTGTTGCAAACTGAATTTGTTTAATACAGGAGTCACATTGACTTTTCAGCTTTTCTTCTGACCTAATTCTAAAACAAAATAAATAGAAGCCTAACAGCACTATTTTTGGTCAAATGAAGCTGAGATTGTTTTCATACTGAGTTTTTGCTTAGATTTTTATCCAAATTATAGATTCTCCCTTATTATGACTGTCAGCTGATAAGACTGGAGACTTTTTAGCTGAATAGTAGTGTTAGGAGGAAATGCTTTCTAAGAGGAATGTGACTGCTTGCTTAGCAACCGCAGAGAAATTGGCGCTGGCTCAGCTTGTTTTCCATTGCGTTTGTGAGGTTAAAAATCTAAACTGGCTGAAGAAACTGCTAAGCTGTTAGGGAAGTAAATGAGGTGGAGAATATGCTATTTCTTTGCAATGTGCAATACAATAAATTTGAGGACATTAAAAAATGTGTGAAGACTGAATAAAAATTTGGTACATTATCCTTGATCTAAGTGTACTGGTATAAAAAGATAACAGGTGTAAAATCGTTCTTGGTAGAAAATAAAATGTTCAGCACTTTTACAGAAACTGAAGGAAGAAATGTTATCTTCTGTCAGTACTGTTCTATAGCTGAGTGGAGCAGAACAATAATATTGTATATAGCCTGTTGGGGACAATGTTGGATTTGGAAATGTTAATTTGTTACATCAGCTCCCTTGCATGATCTATCATGTAAAGGTGTGTAGCACAATGTGCTGGTTTAAACGTTTCAACTTGAGTTATTTTTAAAAGGTTACAAAGCTTGGTATTTCAAATAGATTAGGAAAAAATGCATGACTTTAGTTTTGAAGGCTAAACTGAAATAAACATGTCCTACACACACAAAATTATACTATTTAAAAAACATTTGGGCAGGTACGTGGATAGGAAAGAATTTAGAGGGATATGGGACAAAAACAGGCAAGTAGGACTAGTTCAGTTTAGGAAACTTGGTCGGCATGGATGATTTGGGCTGAAGGAGACAACGAGACCTGCAGATGCTGGAGATCAGAGTTGAGAGTGTATTGCTGGAAAAGCACAGCAGGTCAGGCAGCATCTGAGGAGCAGGAGAATCAATGTTTTGGCCAGAGCCCTTCATCAGGAATGATTTGGGCTGGAGACCCTGTTTTCATGGTGTATACCTCTATGACTCTATGAAAACATTAATTTACTAGTGAAATAGACTGTATAAAGTATTGTTTATCTGTGACAAATATACACATTACAACTGTATCTTATGTTCACATATGCAGTTTCTAGCTGGGGTAGGTGAAGTGGTCTTGTGCTCATTGATCATGAGGAATATTTCAGTCTTCCCTAACTCCTGTAGCATCCTTATCCTAAGAGTGTTAAAACCAAGAACTGTAATTCCTTGCTTAGAGAGGGACCCTAGGTGTTTATTCTCTGAGCATTATTGCTCTATCTGCTGCTATTGGAATAAAGAAATTGCTACTAAGTGGGTGCGTAGTGTCCAACATGGTGATTTTTCCTGCTGGAACTTTCGAGGCCTCATTCTTGTGATTTGATGAGATGGTGCTTAGAAACTGCTCCATGTCTGCATTGGTAGGATATTATAAGCTCCATTAACATCGCTGTGAAGCGACTGCTTCATTATTGATGTTTGCTTGGAATTTGGGCACCAGCGTCATTAGTGCTGAGCATGGTGATGTACATAGTGAGGTACATAGGGGAGATAGTGGGGTAATGGTATTGCTGCTGGATTAGACACTTAGTCTTTTTTTCTGGGGATCTGTGTTTGAATCCCACCACAGCAGATACTGAAATTAGAATTACATAAAACTCTGGAATTAAAAGTCTAATGATAAACATTATCAAATGTTGTGAAAATTCATCTGGTTTACTATGACCTTTGGGAAAGGAAAGTTGCCATCCTTACCTCCTTACATGATCTGTCCTCTGAAAAGGCTGAGCTATTCAGTTGTATCAATTGCTTAAAAAGTTTCAAAAAAGGAATGAAACCAGACTGACCACCCGGCATCGGCAAAGGCACCAGAAATGGCAGTGTCACACTCAGCCCTGTCAGCCGTGCAAAATCATTGTTACCAACATCTTGGGGGCTACTTGGAGGAAGCACTGAGGGTGCCAAGTGACAGGCCAGGCAAAGCAATTCAACAAACAAAGATTGGAGCTACATACTACAGTCCTGCCACTTCCAGTCATGAATGGTCATGGACAATTGTATGTGGTAGTGTTCCTACCTCTGAGCCAGGAGACCCTGATTCAAAGCCTACTTCCACCAGCTGTATAACAATGTCCCTGAACAGGATAATTTAAAAAACACTTACTGGAGGAAGAGTCTCCACATATGGGGGAGCCCAGCTCATCAGAGTGAAAGCATTTCCAACAGTGTTCAGCCAGAAATCCAGAGTGGACGATCTAACTCCAGTGGATATTGTCATCACAGACACCAGTGCTAAGCCAATTTAATTCAATCCCAATGTCAAGAAATAGCTGGAGTCTTCTTTCTAATGTATTTGTCCATTCATGGGAGGAGGGTGGCTCATCCTATCAGGTACTGGCTCGGCCAGCATTTATTGCCCATTCCAGGGGGCAGTAAAGATTCAACCATATTACTGTGGGTCTGGAGTCACATGTAATCCAGACCTGGTATGATTTGGCGGTTTCCTTCACTAAATGACATTAGTGAACCAGATGGGTTTTTCTGATAATCAACAATGAATTCATAGTCCTCATTAGACTCATAATTCCAGATTTTTACTCATTAGATTCCGTCATCTACCACAGCGGGATTCAAACCAGGGTCCCCATCCCTTACCTGGACCTCTGAATTAACAGTCCAGCAATAATATCACTAGGCCATTGCCATGGGCCCTGATATTCTGGCAATAAACATATGCTCTAAATCCTGTCACGCTCCAAGCCGAGTATAGCTGCAATACTGTCATCTCCCTGACAATATGGAAAATTCCCAGATATGCCTTATACACGTAAAGCAGGACCAAATCTAACCTGGCCAATTACCTCCCTATCGGTCAACTCTTGATCATCATAAGAGTGCAGGAAGGTATCATCAATAGGGCCATCAAGAGTACTTGCTTAGCAGTTTACTGACTCTCGGTTTGGGTTCCAACAGGCTCACTTAAGCTCTTGACCTCATTACAGTCTTAATTCAAACATGGACAAAAGAGCTGAATTCCAGCAATGAAATGAGAGTGACTGATCTTTACATTTAAGGCCACATTAGACTGAGTGTGACATCAAGGATCCCTAGCAAAACTGGTTTTAATGGGAATTGGGGGAAGACTCTCTGCTGGTTGGAATCATACCTAACACAAACGAAGGTGATTATAATTATTGGAGGTCAGTTATTTCATCTCCAGGCACCTCTACAGGTGTTCCTTGGGATAATGTCCTAAGCTCAACCATCATCTGGTGTTTCATCAATGACCTTCCCTCCATCATATGATCAGAATTGTGAGTGTTGAATGTTTTTGATAAAAGTAGAATGTTTAGCACCTCCTGCAGTTCTTTTAGATGCTGAAGTGGTCTGTGTCAAAATACCACAAAACCTGAACAATATCCAGGTTTTGGTTGACAGGACAAGTAACATTTACACCACACGTGAACCGGGCAGTGACCATCTCCAACAAGAGAGAATCTATCTCCTCGTCACATGCACTGACATTATTATCACTGAATCGCCCATTATCAACATCCTGGAGATTACCAGAAACCATTGACCAGAAACTGAAATGGACTAGCCATAGAAGTACTGTGACTACAAGAGCAGGTCAGAGGGTAGGAATCCTGCAGCACATAGATCATCTCCTGACTCCCTATCTATATTGTACAAAACAGGAGTATGACACCATCCAGGTCATCGGCATCGCATCCAAAAGCATTTACACCTTCCACCACCAATGCTCAGTACCAGCAGTATGTACTATCTACAAAATGCACCACATAAATTTACCAAGGCTCCTTAGATAGAACCTCCAAACCTATGATCAATACAGTTTATAAGAACAAGGGCGGTAGATACATGAAAGCACTACAACTTGCAATTTCCCCTCCAAGTCACTCAGCATCCTGACCTGGAAATATGTCAGCGTTCTTTCACTGTTGCTGGGTCAATGGGAGTTGGGGGGAAATGCTCTGGTGGTTGAAGTCATGTCTAACAAAGAGGAAGATCGTTATGGTTGTTGGAGGTCAGTCATTTCATCCTGGAACTCCCTCCCTAATGTAATTGTGGGTCTACCTAATGGACTGCAGCAGTTGAAGAAGGTAGCAACTAGATATGGTCGATAAATACTTACCCATTCAGTGACGTCCACATCCAGTGAACAAATAAAAGTAAAATTATTGGGCAGGTTAGGATGTTGAGCAGCACAGTTTTACATGAGTTCAGGTTTATCAAACTGTTTAAACTTTTTCTTTTAGTTTGTAGTTCTTCACTTCAATGCAGCTACATCATATCAGCAGACACAACTCTGAATTTACACATTAAATCCCATAAAATATGTAAGTAGTGTTATTTCAAGATGCACTGGGCTATCCACTATTAATGAATTAAATTGCGTTAACAGTTTTTAACAGTCAAATACGTATACATATTGATTTATCTCCAACTGAAGTACAATGAAAAGCTTTGTTTACGAGCAGTACAGTCAGATCATAGTAAACAAGGATGTACTGAACAAAAGATTTAGATGGAGGCATACAGCAACATTGCACAGGACGTACAAGAGAGATCAACATTGGCAAGATCAGCATTATTTGAGGCTAGAGAGTCCATTCAATAGTCTAATAAATTTAAGAGGTTGTAGGAGATCATTAGCAGGGTGCAAATGAATAATAAATTTAACTCTATCATTTATGAAATGTTTAAATTTGGCTAATCTTTGAACTGTTTCATGTAGCCAAGCCAAAGTTAAATTAAGGATTTCATAAGCCTACCCCCTATCTCTCAGTAAACAGTACAACACCACATGAAGTGTAATTACTCCTAACTTGCAAGTCAGACAAAAATGTATCAATTTATATTACTTCATATTTAATAATAATAATGTTAACAAATCCCCAAAGCTATTGTAGTGTTCAAGCATTGGTCACATTGTCCTGCTGCAGTGGTACAGGGTGTTATTGAGACCACACCTGGCACTTTGTCTTTTTTTTAAACTGAGGAAGGATGTTCTGGCTGTGGGGGGAGTGCAATAAAGGTTTAGCAAACACATTCCTGGAATGGCAGGACTAACCTATGAAGAGCGACTGGATTGGTTAAGATTACCTTCATTAGAGTTCAGAAGAATGAGGGAGGAATCTCGTAGAAACCCATAAAATTCAACAGGGCTAGACAGGGTAGGTGCACGAAGGATTTCCTGATGACCAGGGAGTCCAAAACCAGGATTATAGTTTAAGCATAGGGATAGGCTATTTAAGACTGAGATGAGAAGAAATGTCTTCACACAGACAATGGTGAGCATGTGGAATTTTCTGCCACACAAAGCAGTTGAGGTCAAAACATTGAATGTTTTCAAGGTGTTAAATACGTTTCTTCTTCGGGCTAAAGAGATCAAACAGTCTTTGGAGAAACTGGGAATAGGGTACTGAGTGGGATGATCACCACGATCATTTTAAATGGAGCGAGCTCGAAGGGTGAATGGTCTACTTCTCCTCTTTTCTATGTTTCAAACCAAACTGAAATCAATCAAAATATGGCAGGTTTGCTTGGATTTCACTTAAACTGAACATTACGATGATAGTATTAAAACAGAAAGGTTGACAAGATTAACTTGACAACTTCTATCTTCTTTTTTAGTTTACTTGTGGGACACCGGCATTGATGGCTGGCCAGTATTTATTGCCCGACTCTAATTGCCTTTGAGAAGGTGGTTGTGAGCTACCTTGAACCACTGCAGTCCACGTGCTGTAGTCAGACCCACAATGTCCTTAGGGTGGGAAGTCCAGGATTTGACCGAGTGACAGTGAAGGAATGGTAATACATTTACAAATCAGGATGGTGAGTGGTTTGGGAGGGGAAATTGCAGTTGGTGTTCTCATGTGTCTGCTGCCCTTGTCCTTCTAGGTGGAAATGGTTGTGAGTTTGAAAGGTTCCGTCTAAGGAGCTTGGGTGAATGTTTACAGTACATCTTGTGGACAGTATACACAGCTGCTCCTGAAAGATGGTGGTGAAGGGAGTAGATGTGGTGCCAATAAAGTGGTCTGCTTTGTCCTGGATGGTGTCAGCCATTTTTAGTATTGTAGCTGCACCCAACCAGGTAAGTAGGAGGTATTCCATCACACTTCTTTCTTGTGCATTGTAGATGGTGGGAATGCTTTGGGGAGTCAGGAGGTGAGTTATCCTTGTCCTTAGAGACAGGGTAGAGATTACAATTTGGTTGGTGCTGTCTAAGGAGCTTGAATGAGTTGTTGGAGTGCATTTTGTAGATGGGACATATTGCTATCACTTGTGTGCTGGCGGTGGAGGGATTTTGATGGTGTTAGATGATTGCTAGTCACATGAGTTGTTTTGCTTTAAATTATAAGTCAGGTAAGTTTTTTTGCTCTTTTGGTTCCCTCACCACCTGCTGTAGGCCTAGTCTAGTGGTGTATCCTTTAGAATGTGCCATCTTAATCCGTAATGGTGCGACTGAGCTGCTCTTGGTGGTGAACAATGAATGCATTTGTGTCCTTGCTACCCTCCGTGATTCTTCCACGTGGTGTTCAACATGGAAGAGAACTGCATCATTAACTGAGAGAGGCAGGGTAGGTGGTATTGAGCAGGTGATTTCCTTGCCTAAGTTTGGCCTGATGCTGTGAGACTTCATGAGGTCTGGAGTTAATGTAGAGGATTCTCCTTTGGTGATGGTGTTACCTTGGTCATTATCAACATGGTATGCTTGCGTGAGAATGACTGACAGGCTGCTGCTTGACTAGCCTGGGAGTAGTCTCCCCTTATTAGGAGCACAGGTGTGTATAGGCATCCTATTCCAAGGACTTCCCAGGAGTTCCCAGGACTGCTCCAAATTCTATGTAAAACTTGAAAACAAAAGTCTTCCTCTTTTAGCTATGTGTGTTTCATTTAAGCTTAGAAAAAAGACAAAGTTTCAGAAGTCTCAAATATTGAGGCCCATTATTTATCTTGTAGGATCACAGAACAATCTAAACTAAGCAAAAGTCCATTAGTAGTTTGCAAAGCCAGGCCTAAAAATGATTTTAACAAACATCACCATGGCTACAAAAATAATTAATAATTAACCCAGACACACAGAATACCGACTGGTTATGAGCTCAGAACTCAGAAACCCAAACATAGAATAAATATTACAGAAAAAAACTGTAAATCCCAGTTTATCACCATTAATCTAGTCTTTAATTTCATAATTATGAACTGAATTCACAATCTGCTGGCCATTTCGTCAGAGCATTATCCTGGGTCTCAGAATTACCCACCCAGTGATGATACCACTTTACCACCCCTTACATTGATATAAAGTCTCAATTTTTTTTACTATTTAAACCTGTATAAGGAGGGGAAAAGCTGCCTTCTGCGAATTGCAACTTCTTGGGGGTGTCTATGACAATTTGTTGACTGTATTCCTTGTTGCCCTTCAATTATAATCTTTTGAACTAATGTTGCATATTCATTATCTCCAAATTGGTATACTGTTATCTTAGTATGGGAATTTGAACTGTTAACTAAGAATAGTAGTAGATTTATCCTAACTCAGTTGAATGCTTAACACCTGTTAACCTTGGTGTTTTACTGTGTGCACAGTACTGTCTTGGTAAGCTGCCTATTAAATTATTTGTAGCTTTCATTCATCTTTAGTAATTCTTGGAACCTCGTAGATTAGGAGTGGAGAAAGCTGTGCTTTTAGATTTTACTAATTGTCCTCTTTAAGGGACAAGTCATGCACATTCAGTTGAGATGATCTAAATTGTCATAGATCCTGCCTCTGGCATCATTCAACTTTGATACGTCAAAAACTAGAATTACATGATGTCTGTTAGGTGAATGAGTTACAAGAAGTTCATTAGGTGAGTGAAAGACAAGATTCCAATGAAAGATTGCAATCCTTTTTTTTTCTCTCCTTGGTATTTTGTTCATGCCTGGAACAAAAATGTTATGATATGAAGCATGCCTGTTGCTTTGTACTGATACAATTCTCTTGGTACTGATTGAATTGTTTTTGTGATAATAGAATTGTCTGTGAAGTTGAAAATTATTCTGCCTAACATGTTATCTCCACGTTGTGATCCAATCTATTTGTGGCCAGAGACACTGCCTAATTGCTTATAGACAATTGGTTATGCTGTCTCTGCTGGCTGTCTTAAGTAAAAGTTACAAAACAGACATATAGAGATAGTACAGTTGACTGTTGTGGTTTATGAATAATTTATATAATTCAATATATTTGAATTTAATATGCCTGAGTAAAGGGGGAAGCAGTTTTGTCAAATAGCATATTGAGATGTTCACACATGTACTCAATTTTCATCTCCATTCTGGCTGTTTGCAGTCTTAATTACTTAAACTTTCAGTTTGAGATGTACAGTTCAACATTTACGTACATTGTAGTCAAGGTGACAGTTTGTGGTATCTTCTAAGGTGCCAGGCTAATTTTATAGGCTACATGATTTAGCATAAGCAAAGCTATGAGGCCTGTTTTATTTTGCTGTACTATGACATGAAATATAGAGTCATATAGCAAGGAAACAGACCCTTCAGTCCAGCTAGTCCATGCTGGCCATAATCCCAAATTAATCCTAGCTACATGTGCTTGGTCCATATCCCTTTCTTATTCATGTACTTATCCAAATGTCTTTTAAATATTGGAGCTGTACTTGCATCCACAGGGATTGAAATCTTCGAGGAGAAAGTGAGGACTGCAGATGCTGGAGATCAGAGCTGAAAATGTGTTGCTGGAAAAGCGCAGCCAGTCAGGCAGCATCCAAGGAACAGGAGATTCCTGAAGAAGGGCTTATGCCCGAAACATAGATTCGCCTGTTCCTTGGATGCTGCCTGACCTGTACTTTTCCAGCAACACATTTTCAGCTCCACAGGGATTGGTTTAGCTCACGTGGCTGGATGGTTGGTTTGCAGAGCAGTATGATACCAGTATGATGGGTTCAGTTCCCATCACCAGTTTGAGGTTACCATGAAGGACTCTCCTCCTCAACCTCTTGCCTCGCCTGAGATCTGGTGGCACTCGGGTTAAATCACCACCAATTGCTTCTCTGTAATAAGAGAGCAGCCCGTTTAGTCTGGTGAGACTATGATGACACAATAGCACCTGCATCCACCACTTCTGATGTTCGTTCCACATACGAACCACTCTCTGTGTAAAAAGGTTGCCCCATGTTTACTTTTTAAATCTTTCTCCTCTCACCTTAAAAATATGCTGCCTAGTCTTGAAATCCCCCACTTAGGGAAAAGATACCTGCCATTAACCTGATCTATACCCCTCATGATTTTAAAAGCCTCTGTAAGGTTGCCCCTCAACTTTTTCCCCTCCAGCAAAAAAATCTCAGCTCCTCCTTATAACTCAAATCTTTCTTTCCTGGCATCATCCTGGTAAATCTTTTCTGAACCCTCTCCAGCTTGATAATATCCTTCCTGTGAATCCAAGCAAAATAGATACGTGACTTGAAGTGATATACAATATAAGTCTATTGAGCGGAACATTGTTAAAATTGTCACATTTTATCTCAGGGCTCCTCCATTTAATTTTCACTTTTCCTGTTTTTTTTAGAATTTCTTGTTTGTTGGCTGGGCAACTTGATTTGTGTGATTAAAAGTACGTTTGTTAGCTTTCCAGGTTTCTTGTACAAAACATTATTCTGTTTTATTTTAGGGTTAAGCATTAGTTTGGACCTGCTCCATAGACAGTCTGTTATGGTAATATACATGTATATATTACTTGTAATACAATGGATCTATGCAAACTGGAGAGGTATATAGTGTGTAGATGAAAATTTAATGCACTGCTTATAAATAATACTTGGCAAAATTTGCAGATACAAAGCTGATGTGTGAATGTGGGAAATTTTATGTGATAATTAACAGGTTTGATTATTGAGGACCAACCACCTCACTAATGGAAGCTAGAGTGGGGTTGATATGGGAACCTGCTATTTGGTACATTAATACTTTTGCACTCTGCTACAGATAGCCTACAAACCACTGTCCTGAAATGTACAGTTATCTAGTCTAAGGAGCTGGTAAGCTGTGTGGTTGTAGTTGATTAAAATCATTAATGGATGGAACTGGTATTTCAATCAATTGATTCCATTTGTACCTATTCAGTTGTAGTTACAAAATTATTTGCAATAGCTTCTCATTTATTCCCACAGAATTTCTTCCGGTAATCTCAGGCATGTATCAATGGTCCTGTATCATTTCTCTTCTGCATGCTGTCCTTGGTGACATAACCTGAAAACAGAACATCTGGTTCTATATATAAGATATAGGAGTGGAAGTAAGGCAATTCGGCCCATCGAGTCCACTCTGCCATTTAATCATGGCAGGTGGGCATTTCAACTCCACTTACCCGCACTCTCCCCGTAACCCTGAATTACTTGCGAGATCAAGAATTTATCAATCTCTGCCTTGAAGACATTTAACATCCCGGTCTCCACTGTGCTCTGTGGCAAAGACTTCCACAGGCCCACCATACTCTGGCTGAAGAAATGTCTCCTCGTTTCCGTTTTAAATTGGCCCCCTCTAATTTTAAGGCTGTGCCCACAGGTCCTAGCCTCCCCACCTAACAGAAACAACTTCCCAGCGTCCACCCTTTCTAAGCCATACATTATCTTGTAAGTTTCTATTAGATCTCCCCTCAACCTTCTAAACTCAAATGAATACAATCCCAGGATTCTTAGCCGTTCATTGTATGGTAGGCCTACCATTCCAGGGATAATACGTATGTATCTTCGCTGGACACGCTCCAGTGCCAGTATGTCCTTCCTGAGGTGTGGGGCCCAAGATTGGACACAGTATTCTAAATGGAGCCTAACTAGAGCTTTATAAAGTCTCAGAAGCACATTGTTGCTTTTAAATTCCACCCCTCTTGAGATAAATGATAACATTACATTCGCCTTCTTAAACACTGACTCAACCTGCAAGTTAACCTTGACAGAATCCTGGACTAACACTTCCAGATCCCTTTGTACTTTGGCTTTATGAACCTTCTCACCGTTTGAAAAATAGTCAAAGCCTGTGTTCATTTTCCAAATTACAAGATCTCACATTTGCTCATTTTGAATTTTATCAGCCATTTCCTGGATCACTCTCCTAAGCTGTCTAAATCTTTCTGCAGCCCCCCCACCACCTCAAAACTATCTGTCTGCCCACCCAACTTTGTGTCATCGGGAAACTTCGCCCCCAGTCCTTTCATCCTGATCATTATTATATAAAGTGAACAGCTGCGGCCCCAACACTGAACCCTGCGGGACCGCACTTGTCACCAGTTGCCATTCCGAAAAAGAACCTTTTGTCCCAACTCTCTGCATTCTGTCGGACAGACAAACCTCAATCCATGTCAGTAGCTCACCTTGAATACAATGGGCCCTCATCTTACTCAGCAGCCTCTCGCGAGGCACCTTGTCAAAGGCCTTTTGGAAGTCTAGATAGACAACATCCGCTGGGATTCCCTGGTCTAACCTACTTGTTACCTCTTCAAAGAATCCTTACAGGTTTGTCAGGCACGACCTCCCCTTACTAAATCCATGCTGACTTGTTTTAGTCCAACCCTGCACTTCCAAGAATTTAGGAACCTGGATGGATTCTAGAATTTTACGTACAACTGCGATTAGGCTAATCAGCCTATAATTTTCCATCTTTTGTCTTGATCCTTTCTTGAACAAGGGTGTTGCAACAGTGATTTTTCCAATCATTTGGGACTTTCCCTAACTCCAGTGACTTTTGAAAGATCACAATCAATGCCTCCGCTATTTCCTCAGCCACCTCCCGCAGAACTCTAGGATGTAGCCCATCAGGGCCAGGACATTCATCAATTTTTAGCTTTTCTGGCACTTTCTCTTTTGTAATGGCTACTATACTCAACTCTTCCCCAACTCTCCTTAATTGTTCGGATATTACTCATGTCTTCCACTGTGAAGACTGACGCAAAGTGCTTCAGTTCAGCTATTTGCTTATCTCCCAGCACTAGCCTTCCTGTGTCAACTTGGATGGCAGCAGTATGTAAGGTGGCAACACCCTACTCTACCTTATCACCAACTCACTCAACCCCTTTACTATTGCGGATTTGATGGGCTACCTGTCAAACGTGCAATACGAGATAAATAGAAATTTGCTCAATATGAATATTGAGAAAACCAAAGTTATTGTTTTCGGTCCCTGCAGCCAACTCCTTAGCCCCTCTCCCTGAAACTAAATGAGCCTGAACCAGATTGTTCACAACTGAGATGTCACATTGGGTCAGGAGATTAATTACTGAACATAGATTTGTGCTATCACCAAGACCACTTATTTCCATTTCTCTACCGTTGACTGACTTCTTCCTTGCCTTGGCTCATCTGTGAAACTCTCATTTATGTCTTTGTTACCTTTCTTAGTCAGTCTTTCATCTTAGATAAGTTCAAGCACATCAACAGCCCTGAAACCCATATCACACTTGCACCAACTGCCATTCATCCAATACTTCTGTGTACCTTTAGGCAGTGCCTCAATCTTTGCAGGTGCATAATTCTTTGCATCACATATAGACAGGGTTGTTAAAAAAGCATTTAGTACACTTGCCTTCATTGCTCAGTCTTTTGCGTATAAGAATTGGGAAGTCATGTTGAGGGTTATACAGGACATTGTGAGGCCTCTTCAGGAAAAGTGTGTCCAGTTCTGGTCAGCCACTTGTTGGAAGGATATAATCAAGCTGGATATGGTTCAGAAAACATTTACCAGGATGTTGCTGGGTATAAAAGGTTTGAGTTTCAGGAAAGGCTGGATAGGCTGGAACTTTTTCACTGGAGCATAGGAAGTTGAGAGATTACCTGATTGAAGTTTGTAAAATAATGAGAGGTATAGATAGTTATTGTCTTTTCTCTAGGATGGGGGATTTCAAACTAGGAAGCACAATTTTAAGGTGAGAGGAGAGCAATTTTAAAAAGACATGAGGCAGTGTTTTTTACACAAAGGGTGGTTTGCATGTGGAATAAACTTCATGAGAAAGTGGTAGGTATGGGTACAATTACAACTTTTAACAGACATTTGAATTGTTACATGACTTAAAGGTTTGGAAGGACATAGGCCAGGAGGAGGCAGGTGGGACCAGTTCAGTTTGTGATTATGTTCGGCATGGACTGGTTGAACTGAAGGGTCTGTTTCTGTGCTCTATGACTGTGACCTTTTGTTTGTTTCGAATTCTGTAACCACCTCCAACTCCCCAGTCCTGCAAGACCTCTGCTTTGGCCTTAGGTAATGGAATTCCTTCCTTCCCTAAATTTTCCCTGATTCAACCTCACTTTCTTCGTTTTAAGAGTATTTTGGTCATCTGTTCTCATACCTTCTTGTATAGGTTGGTATCAACATCTTGTGCTTTTTTGCTCCTGTGAAGTACCTTGGGACATTTTACAATATTAATGACACTTGATAAAAGCAAGTCATTATTATCAGGGCAATTATTTGTTTGCTACAGTTCAGAGATTCAGTACAAACAAATTATGATGACATGAATAGTTAAGGGAATGGTAAACTACATTCTGCCCTTGCTACATAGGTGAAGTTAAATCTACTTGGCAGAAGATATTTTTCGGGACTCATCTCAATGGAATTTCAATTATCCTGCTTGCAGACATAATCTCTGAGTTTTCACCTTTACAATATGGCTTCTCTGCTGCTGCATTTTCTGCTATTTGTTGAAGCAAATTGCTATATGATTGCAAACTGTTGTAATGCTAACGGAAGAGAACAACGACTTGTCTTGTGGAGATATCATTGTTTGACTGGTGTGTATGCTGTACACTCTGATCCCATTCCCTCAGGGTAACAAAGGAATGTAGCTTGGTACTTTAATTGCAGACCAGAAAATAACTAGTGGTATTTCAAGTCCTGGTAGCATTCTTCATCTCTGATATTATGATGCCACATTTTTTGAGCTGCACAGCTCCACAAATGTGTGGAAAACAATTACTGTTTGAACGTTGAACATGACTTCACTGATTTAATCTGTCTTTAATTTTAAGCATCTGTTTACAATATAACAACAAAATTTTCCCGTTTTCCTTGTCCAGCTTTCAGAATTCAAGTTTAACATCTGCTCACTGCTGTTTAACCACATGTAGCACTTTTTTGTTCATTGCCTTGAGTATACAGTTGTGTATATTCTTCTCACCAAATTTCATTTTTGCATTTGCTCTATCTTCAATATGACATAATTACTCTAGCCATTTTATGAAATCCAGGTTAATCATTTTATCTATTCATAATGCTATATTGTTCACTCTTCAAATACATTTTTGGGAAATTTTCTATATGATTGCTGTTAACTACTTACTTATTTTCAACTTTGTTCCAATTTATCTAATGTCTGATTTACTTCTCAGTATTGACAAAACTGAACTTGCGCTGTTTGGCTTGTCATGATGAAAGGTTCTGACCTGAAACATCAGCTGCCTTTCTCCTCTGATGCTGCTTGACCTGCTGTGCTTTTTCCAGCTCCACTCTTTATCCACTCTGGCTCTTGTGAGTATCAACTTGCCTCAGGCACTGACACCATGAAAATTTTGGCTGCTTGTTCAGACTGAGCTGTGTGCTGCATCATCATTGTTCCCTAACATTCCATATCCTGTCCGCACAGAAATTTGGTATAATGCACAGCTCTGTTATTTAGTTCCTCTCCTGTGAAGTACCTTTCACACTCACTACATTTTTGAGCTTTGCTCACTACTTTTATTACAGTGAATAAAAATCTGGGTTCAAATCTCGCCATGACAGATGGTAAAGTTTGAGTTTAATGTTTAAAAAAATCTGGAATTAAGAATCTAATGATCACCATGAATCCATTGCTGATTATCAGAAAAATCCATCTCATTTACTAATGTCGTTTAGGGAAGGAAACTGCCACCCTTTTCTGGCCTAGAATTACAATTCAGTTGACTCTTAACTGCCTTCTGGATGATTAAGGATGGGAACTGCCCTCTGGGCTAGCCAGTGATGCCCACATCCTATGAATGAACAAAATAAAACAATGGTGAGAGTATCAGAATGAATTGGTAACAGGATGCAGGCTGAACACAACTATAGTGGCTGATGAAATGCCTGTAAAAGCTCACTAGCTACTAACCTCTCATGCAGCCCCCAGTTTCAAGAGTCATTCTGTGGGTTCAAGATCCTTGGCAACACCTGATAACCTGTATAGTGGATGTGAAACAGTAGATTTTACTGCTTATTATTTCATTATGTTTTTTTAAACTTCTGCTTACCTTATTCCTTTTAGTATATGTGTATGTGTTTGGAAACAGCATTTTCATAATGTATTTGAGACTAATAGCTTTATATTACACAGTCTTTTATAAGCAAATAACCTAGTTGCAAACAGGTTGGGAGGGGCACAGCGAATAAGATGCTTTTCTTGAGGGTGAGAAAAAGCATCGGATGTTTAAGATTGCAGCTGATTATGTTCTTCCAATTATTGAGTATTTAGTGGTAGCGGAGAGCATCAGAATGAGGAAAGTGTTCTGTTATATTCTTTATGAGCAAAAAAATGTTCTAATTTTAAAAATATGTGCAATATGTAATTATGAGAGATGCTCATGGTGTATTAGGCATTTTTTTTACTCTGAGCCATTGGAGTCTGTGCTAATTACAACTGCTTGCAACAGCTTTAAAGTTGTTTAAACCTATTCTGGAATGATCAGTTATACCTTATATTTTTGGGAATATTATATTTCTATCTTTTAAAGAAAAGGATAGAGAACAAGATAACTTTTTCAACTAGTATAACTAACTCGAAGGTTCAATTTAAAATTCTTTAAAGTTGGGTTTTATGAGTATAGTTTAATTAGTCCCAAGGAGTAATTTCATTATACAAAGAATAGTATTTCTCTGGTTGCTAGATCCATTGTTCTTTCGTGATATAGGGTTACAAAGGTCTGATCTGGTTATTCTTTTTTTTTGCATGGTGTCTAGAATTACTTGAATCAAATGGAAGGCTGATTCAGGATTCAAACAATAAATCATATTTTCACGTTTATTAGGGGAGTGCTGCACACTATTGCTATTTGGTTTAATATTGACTATATGTAAGTGTGTTACTAAATTTAGCAGTCAGAAAATGTGTATGAGCTAAAGGTTAAGTACAACTGTCACCATCTGTGCATTTAGTTTGCAACTTGATAGTGAAGTAAGATTGATCATAACAGTTGTGGAATAAATGGAGCACCCCATAGAATTTATATCGTTTTATTTGGCAGTGGCAGCAGTTATTTTAATTGAGAGCAATTATTTAGTTCAAGACCTGATATCATTGGCTTCTTAGAAGAAGCAAATTGGACCATTTCATTTTTGTGTCCTTGCTTTCGTTTGTAGTCCTTCATTTATAGTTTAAAAAAGTGTTTTCCTTTTGCACATGTTTGATATTTTGCAATGCTGTCCATATATGAAGGCATAGACTAGAGAGAATGATAATGTTTTTAAAAAAAGCTCTACGATACAGATTCCTGTGGAGAGTCCATTGCACATTCAACTTGCATTCCTATGTTCAGCAATAAAGAAGCACTGCTTAGTCAGATAAACACTACTGTTAAAAGAAGGCCAAAAGGAGGACTGTTTCTAACATTATTAGAATATTTGAATTTTCAACATTGTGAGAACTGTAAATGTTTTACATCTGGTGTGACTACTTTATGTTGTCATACACTACCGGCTCAAGTGGCTGAGTGGCTTGCTACTATTCCTATGCCTTGATGTGCTTGGGGCTCAAGTTACTGATGTAATTCCCAGGATAGGTTGCTGTTTTTACATCAGTGTGCTCCTGAAAGCACACCATTGATATAAAACAGGAAGTATAACTGATGGGTTAAATTCCTACCAACTAAACCCATAACAAAGCAGGTGGTGGTTATTTAGGGGTGACATTGGTTTGATTAATTATAGATTAGTAAATTACTAATATTTCACATCCATGTTTCTTTGTAATGTCACAGCTAATAGATACTGGGAGTAAGAACTACATAGATGAGCAATATTTGAAGGTAGTATGTAAGGTATACAAGACTTGAAGCATACCTTTAGTGGAAGCTAAGTTTTAAGAGAGTGAATGGCTTCAAGAGCTGCAGTATTGATGAGCTGAGTCTCTGATTTGACCCATTCTATCTTTACAAAATACTGCCAGTGTAGTTATCAAAATAATCCAAAGTTCTTATAAAAGCCAATTTCCAAAACAATTTGCATTTTTAAAAATGTGTATTGTAAATACCCTATACGTAAATGATGGTTCTTGTATTCAAACATTAAGTAATGCAAGATAAGTGAATGGAATTGAAATAAAGCATAACCTTAAAGTCCGATTAAAGTTGTGTTACTGTGAAGTGGTTATACTATGCATGCTGTTGCTTCTTGAACCTTGACTTGATTACCTAAACGCCTATTATGTTTAATCTTGATGTGTTGCTGCATTAGATTTATCACTACAGCCAAAAATAGGATAAGTGTTCGCGGGTTTAATTCTCTAACAGGGATAGTCTTAACATTTTTTCTGTTCTCATCAAAAAGGTGTCATAAGCAGAAAATGAATCCTTCTCTACAATGAAAGCAAAACATTGAGAGGACTATTCTACTCCCCTTATCCTTCGTGAGAAAGCTTAAGAATAGTGTTGACAAAGGTTTAGGTGCTCAGAGTACCTCAAGGAGATGCAGGGAAATAAATGATAAAAGTTGAGAGTTTCTGAGATTGAAGAACATTTATTCTGAAATAAAGAACAGTCATCAATTCTTCATTCTTGAATATTTGCAGACTTCATACATTGATCTGTCCCCCAGTTCTTCCCACTCATAGCTTTGTCATTGCATATTGCTGTAATTCAATTTAAATGTACAATGATGCATTTGTTCTTGAACTTTTGAGTGATTAATAAAGAAACATTGTGGGTTGTATTCTGCTTTACTTTGGATATTATGTGTCATTTATTTTAAATGTTGTTACTGAAATATCTTTTCAAAATAATAATTGGAAAATACAGTGTATTGCATATTTTTGCTTGCAATTGTAATCTTCATTTCCCCCACATTTCCAATTAGAAAGTTGCCCTCCTTTAAATCTCACTGATCCTCTGCACTGAAGTGCATCATTCCCAGGCAATAGAGTGTAGAGTTGGTGCATGTATTGAGTAGCCACTTATCTGAATCAATGTTACAATTACATGTTCATGGAAAATCCTGATGGACCTGTGAATTTGTAGCCAAAAGTGGAATGCATCTGATTAATCATCCCTCTCTTTACCCTTTCCAGCCCCAGTTGTTAGTAGAGACACAGCATTTGATGGTCAAATGTAGGTTTGTATGTGCTGACATTTTGGGCAAGGTATCTGAGCACTGTGTATCCTTGTAGGTACATTATTTGCTCAAAGAGTACAGGAAGACTGAGTCTTCCTTTCGAAAGGCCAGAATCATAACTCTCCCAAATCAGATGCAAAAATAGGCTATTTAGCCCCTGTAGCCTGCTTGGCCATT
This sequence comes from Chiloscyllium punctatum, assembly GCF_047496795.1. Classification (NCBI taxonomy): domain Eukaryota; kingdom Metazoa; phylum Chordata; class Chondrichthyes; order Orectolobiformes; family Hemiscylliidae; genus Chiloscyllium; species Chiloscyllium punctatum. Next base: position 45,335,179 of record NC_092778.1, read on the forward strand.
TTGAAAGATCATGACTGATCTCTGCGTTTTGAATTCTGTATTCCCACCTACCCCAAATAACTTGCGTTTCCTTTGCTTGACAAGAATCTTTCTACTTCCACTTTGAAAAGGTAGGGAGTTAGAGTGGCATAATCCTCCAACAGAAAACAATGTGCCTAATCTTTGTCCTGAAAGGAACACCACTAATTTAAAAACAGTTCTTGACTGACCTTCAAAAGGAAGCATCATTTCCAGGTCCACCTTGTCAAGACTGTTCAGGATCTTTATACACTTCAGTCAAGTCACCCTTCAATCTTACAGACCCCAATTGAAATATGCCCAGTCTGTCCAAACTTTCTGCATCAGACAACCTGTTCATTCAGGGTATAAATCTAATAAACCTTACCTGAATTGCCTTCAACACATTTACATCCTTTATAATTTAGGAAAAAAACGTTGCACAAATTATTTGAAATGTAGTTTCAACAGTGTCTGTATAAGTGAAGCACATCATCCTTATTTCTATATTCAGTTCCTCTCGTAATATGTCGACTTCAACCATTTAATGAGCCTTGTTAATATTTGCTGTTATTTATGGACTAATTTTATGTGAGTCATGTACCATGGAGTTCATCATTTATTCTCCATTTAAACAATACTCTGCATTTTTATCCTTCCTGCCAAAGTCAACTATCTCACATTACTTCAATTTATACTCTAATTGGCAAATTTTTGTTGATTGATTCAAACTATTTATATTGTTCTACAAAATCATTATATCCTCTTCACTTCATACTTCCCGACCTATCTTAGTGTCATCTGCAGGTTTAAAAACCGTGCCTGTCCTTCCTCATCAAAGATATTACTGTCATTGTAAAAGTTGAGAATGTAGTGATTATGACAAAGTCAGCCAGGTGGACCTTATAGAATATTGTGAATGCACATTCAAAATGGCTGGACGTGCACAGAGTTCATTGGTCAAACATAGAGATGTGTCAGACATCCTATTCACTTAGAGCTGGGTCAGGGTCAAGGACTCTCCAAATGTAAATAAAGGGTATCTTGGTGACTGGGTGCTGGCCTCTGTGGAGTTTTGTCAGAGACCCCAGAAAAGGACCTCCTTGTGCATTTTCTTTGTTTTCTGCTGACTAGCCAGTCTGCCATCCGTGTTCGTATGTTATCCCCTATAACATGAGCTTCTACTTGGCAAAATAATCTTTTATGTAGTGCTTTGTCAAATGTCTTCTCACTGCAGTAATCAACTTGCTCCCCTTTATCCACAGTATACGTTACTCCTTCAAAGGATTACAAAACTCCAATAAATGGGTTAATCATGATTTTCCTTTCATATTGTTGTCGCGTCCCCCCCACCCCCCTCAGTCAAAGCAAATTGCTCAGAGAGATGGTACAGTTTTACCTCCTCCATCTTTATTCCGTGCCCTGGAGGAAGAGAGAATGATCGTCCATGTGCACCGAGACATGAGTTCTCGGTCTTCTCTGGAACAGCAGTTTCTCAATTAACTATATAGTCATTTTACAGGGAGGAGCATCCAGATAAGGCACCAAACATATTGATTGGGTGATTGTTACAATCAGCGAGTAAAGATTAAGCCATCTGCTGTTATACAATGAATAACTGGCTTCACATAATGAATACTTTTCACCTTGTTAAACTGAATGCTATTTCATTTTGTTAACTGGTTTAACGTAATCAATGCTTTTCCACCTTGTTAACTATTACCTTGCCTCCAGCACCCCTTTGTTAACTGTAAGTTCTTATCTGATCTGACTCATGCTCAGCTGAACCTCTTGGTTCACAAAACTCAGACCTTAACTCTTTCCCTACCTGCTTATACCCTATACGCATTTTCAATAAAACCATGCTGGTTCGTCCCGGTCACGTTGAGCTTTTCTAAGGAATTAGCTATAATCATCTTAATGCTCGATTCTAACATATTCTCCATGTCAGCCATCAGGTTGTTTCCTGTCTCCTGTCTCCTTCCCTTACTGAATAAAGGGGTTATATTTATTACTTTCCAGTCTGATGAGCCTTTCCAGAATTTAGAAAATATTGAAGCATTAACACCAATGAACCTACTATCTCATTAACCATCTCTTTTAAAACCCATGCTAAAGTCTACCAATACCCAGAAATTTCTCACCCCATCATTTCTCATCAGTTTGCTTCATCCCCCTTCCCTAGTGGTTGTAATTTCACCAAGTCCCTGCTGATGTGTAACTATTGCTGGGATTTATTTTTGTAATCACTTTGAAAATAGAAGCAAAATATTTCTCCATTTAATTGGCCATTTTCTCATCCTCACTCTCTAGAGAACTAACGTTCACTTAAGATTAGATTAGATTACCTACAGTGTGGAAACAGGCCCTTTGGCTCAACAAGTCCACACTGACCCTCCGAAGAGCAACCCATCCAGAACTTCACCGAACACCACGAGCAATTTAGCATGGCCAATTCACCTAACCTGCACATTTTTGGACTGTGGGAGGAAACCAGAGCACCCGGAGGAAACCCACGCAGACACGGGGAGAATGTGCAAACTTCACATAGGCAGTTGCCCGAGGCAGGAATTGAACCTGGGTCTCTGGCGCTGTGAGGCAGCAGTGCTAACCACTGTGCTGCCCCACTTAACTTACTCTTTTCCATTTCAGATACCTGCAGAATGTCTTGCTTTTTGTTCTTACATTACTAGCTAGCTGCCTCTAAAACTCATATTCTGTCTAATTATCTGACCTGGGAGAAAGTGAGGACTGCAGATGCTGGAGATCTGAGCTGAAAATGTGTTGCTGGAAAAGCGCAGCAGGTCAGGCTGCATCCAAGGAGCAGGAGAATCAACATTTCTGGCATGAACCCTTCTTCAGGAATGAGGAAAGTGTGCCAAGCAGGCTAAGATAAAAGATAGGTAGGAGGGACTTGGGGGAGGGGCGTTGGAAATGTGATAGGTGGAAGGAGGTTAAAGTGAGGGTGATAGGCCGGAGTGGGGGTGGGGGTGGGAGTGGAGAGGTCAGGAAGAAGATTGCAGGTTAGGAGGGTGGTGCTGAGTTCGAGAGTTGGGACTGAAACAAGTGGGGGGTGGGGAAATGAGGAAACTGGAGAAATCTGAGTTCATCCCTTGTGGTTGGAGGGTTCCTAGGCAGAAGATGAGGCACTCTTCCTCCAGCCGTTGTGTTGCTATGGTCTGGGGATGTCCTTGGTGGAGTGGGAGGGGGAGTTGAAGTGTTGAGACACAGCGTGGTTGGATTGGTTGGTCCGGGTGTCCCAGAGGTGTTCTCTGAAACATTCCGCAAGTAGGCGGCCTGTCTCCCCAATATAGAGGAGGCCACATCAGGTGCAGCGGATGCAGTAAATAATGTGTGTGGAGGTGCAGGTGAATTTGTGGTGGATATGGAAGGATCCCTTGGGGCCTTGGAGGGAAGTAAGGGGGGAGGTGTGGGCGCAAGTTTTGCATTTCTTGCGGTTGCAGGGGAAGGTGCCTGGAGTGGAGGTTGGGTTGGTGGGGGGTGTGGACCTGACAAGGGAGTCATGGAGGGAGTGGTCTTTTTGGAACGCTGATCGAGGAAGGGAGGGAAATATATCTCTGGTGGTGGGGTCCGTTTGGAAGTGGTGGAAATGACGACGGATGACCTACCACTCATCTTTGTGCAGTTGCATGCTTTTTCCTTAAATTTGATGTTGTCCTTAAATTCTTTGGATAGCCATGGGCATCCCCTGGGAACTGAATGTCCTGGATAGAGGAGATGTTGGGAAGATGTTTACACTGGTAGGAGAGACTTGGACCTGAGGGCACAGCCTTAGAGTGACCTTTTAGACTGGAGACAAGAAAAAGCTTCTTCAGCCATAGAATGGTGAATCTATGGAATCCATTGTCACAGAAGCCTGTGCAGGCCAGGTCCTTGAGTATATTTAAGACTAAGAGAGATAGATAGATTCTTGAGGATCAAAGATTACAGGGAGAAAGTGGAAGAATGGGGTTGAGAAACTTATTGGCCATGATTGAATTGCGGAGCAGACTCGATGGGCTGAATGACCTAATTTCTGCTTCTATGTCTTACGGTCTCATGGACCTGTTATGTTTTTGTATACTTTCGCAATCTGACCACCAATGATTGTTTTCATGTCCAGGCAAGTTCTTCCCGAAGTTAATTAGTGAAGTTGAACTGTAGTCTTCCTTTCTACACCAAGATAATTCCTGTGGATTAAGTTGATGGTTTCAAGAATATTGTGTGTTTAATTACAAGTAAGATATGAAAATGACACAATGTTAAAAGTTTTTATGAAGTAAGTCAATATTTGATATGTTTGTTTGGACTTTGGACTTGAGCTCGAAATCTTGAAACTTCACTGAAGTATTCAAGCCTTACCAATATGGTTTCCTGGCCAGTAATGTTCTCTGATGTAGCATCATCAAAGACCAGATGTACTTCAGTTGCATTTGATAGCGTTGATGGATAAATGCAAGATTTTCTTCTGCTTTTTAAAAATATTTTCTTTCACCTCCCTCCCTTTGCTTCCCCCTCCTTGCCACTTTACCCCTCCACACCCTCTTACTCTCTCTTTTGTCTCCTTTCCTAGTGTCCTTCAATTTTGTTCAGTCCTTTGTTCCCCTTTAATTACTTGAAATTCTCAGTCCTTCACAGGCCAAGGATGGTATTCAAGACTGTGGATGTAGCTGCACATCTCCTTTTGGTTGTAGAGGATGGGAAATATGGGTCTTATGCTTACACTTTGATAAAGAGTTTGTTTTGTTCAACCTAGAATCCAGAATGATACCAGTGCTTGTCGGTTTGCTCTTTGTTTTTGCCTCAACCTGTTAATTTTCCTGGCACTAACACGCTCATTCATTAAACAACACTTTAGAACTAATGCCGCTGAACAGCTGCAAAATTTCATAATACTGTTAAGGCATGAGTTTTAAGACTGCAGTCAAGGCAACTTGGTAGCTTTGTGTTCTCAGAATGATCTGTGTTCACATGTATCTTTATTGGACTGGATGGTGTAGGCAGAAGGGCCAACAGAGTCTGATCACGTAAAAAAAACATAAAACCGTAGCAACTTGCTGTATGTAGTGATTGGAGGCCTAGTCATAGGATTAGTATTACACTTTCAGTAAAGATTCGTAAGTGAAATTTTAATCTTGCATCAGCATAATCTTTGAAAAATACCTGGCAATACAATTAAACATTTTACCCTTCCAAATAATGTTAAGCTTGGTCAGAGAAGAACAGAATTTTTAACATTAGGGTGTATGCCATATATGTCACTGGTGATATCATGATAGGAGAATTCAGACAGGTAGATTAATAGACCAGGAACATATTTGCACCACATTAAAATATATTGACTTCAGTGAAACCTTTCTTTTATATATCAGTACCAATGTGCTAAATGTACTATTCATAAAGAAATGGAAATTTGAAATTCAGAACTGAGGAGCAGAATGAGGCTGAAAAAAAGCTCATGAAAGTAATGATTACATTTATCATCTAAAGGAACAACAAGAAACCTGTAGGAAGCAGTAGGAGTGCTCACCCAGAATATTATGAATTTCCTGATCGTCTTTCACCACATGGTATTTAGCAATAAGAGAATGTGTTTGTTTTAGTGTTGATTCGTTGCGTGGAAACTGTTATTCCAGGAAACAAAATTACAGCTCCACATATAACACCTAGGATATCAGATTTGATTTTTATTGGAAGGAAGTTTCTTTCTTGTCACTCAGGGGAGGGATTGGGTGATGATTGGAAAGAAGTTGTGCAGAGAAATCCTATCAGTTAAATTTGTCTAATCTATTGCTTTTGTAGTCCACTCTTGTTAAAACATTAATCTGGTAATTGAAAGGCTCGCCAAGCATCGGGTTTGTGTACTGCTTGCGAAGTCACCAGAATAACATGCCATTTTGAGGAGAACTTCCTCTGTTCTGAGCCACAGAACAGCAGAAGACTTGCTGATATTCTAGAAATGTTATCACAGCCATTAATCTCCCACTGATACCCTGAAAAATCTACATTAAAGGAAAATACTTCTGAGACTTAAAACTAGATCTCTGCATGTTAGATTTTATAACTGTGAAGCATTTTGATTCAGATGGATGAAACAATCCAAAAATGTGCATTCCACAGCACAGTGTAACACTTTGAGTGGATATTGTCACTCTATACTGCTAATTTGTGTTGAATTGTATTGGTTTGATTTGTAGTTACTAACTGTCATAAGCTTCTCGTAGCTAATAATATTTTTTCAATGTAGGCCGTTTTAATCGATGTTCCTACTTCCCTTTGCACCAAAGCGTTTTTGCCTAGAACACTCAATGAAGTGATCATAGTTTCAATTTTCAGCTTTTGCTTCTTTATATGGAAAAGAATCTGTGAAAGCATTTGAAATTTTGGCAGGTTAATATTTTGTTATCTTACCAGAAGTGTTGTTCCACAGGATCAGTGCTGGGTTTGTCATTTATATGAGTGATTTGGATGAGAATATAAGAAGTATCTTTAGTAAGTTTGTGGATTACACCAAAGAGATCTAAATGAGCCAGTGGGCCAAGTGGCGGAAGGAGTTTAATTGACATAAATATGAGGTTTGCATCTTGATGAGGCAAATCAGGGCAGGACTTACATAGTTAATGGGAGGGGCCAGGGGAGGGTAGTCAAACGGAGACTTAAAAGGGTTCACGTATAAAGTTCTTTGAAAGTTGCATCACAGGTAGAACAAGGTGGCGAAAAAGGCATTTGTTAAAAATCACACTGTTAAGTTCTTTTACTCTTGAGGTTCTTATACGCTTGATGCAACTGCAACACACCAACTTCTGAGACCAAGCAACCAAATTTATTAAGCACAGTACAGTACAAGCTTTCTGGAGGAATCTTTAACACACACACCTCACAGAGCTTATGGGTCGTGGCAAAAACTGTCTCTGAACAAAGGAAACAGTTAAAGTTGTAAAATTTCAAACTGTAGAACAGTTAAAGGCTTGTGAAGTCAGGTCAAAGTGAGGCCCTGAACAAAGAAAGCACATCCCCTTTATACAGGTCAGTTAGAATGCTTGTAGATGCTCTGGCCACTCCCCCTTAGTCACATGCCACTCAAGACAACCCCCTGTTACTCTCAGTCTCATGTTACCCCAGGTACGATGGCAGGATGAGATCATCCTCGGAGATAATGCAAATGCTCATGCCCTAATCCTGGGGAATCGCTATGCAGATGATTTTCTGACTCACTGCTTTCCCAAGACAATACAGGTGCAACATAACTTTGGCCAGAAAGCATTTCTGAATGGAAGAGATTGGATTGATAGTTTAACTTGACAATAGCAGGGGGGTAATTAAGTACAGAATTATAATGGATAGTCATCCGCATTCTTTCATGGCTTTCGTCCCAACCGAGGACAGTGCAGTTTAAATCTTTAATATTACATTAATGTCCACAGAGAGAGTCCCATTTAATCTTTTAACATTACAACACAACGATAAGGCTTATGATCTTCTATTGTACAACCACCTGACGAAGGAGCAGGGCTCTGAAGGCTAGTGCCTCCAATTAAACCTGTTGGACTATAACCTGGTGTTGTATGATTTTTAACTTTGTCCACCCCAGTCCAACGCCAGCTCCTTCGCAAGAGGTATTTGGCATGTTTACCATCATTGTTCAGAGCACTGAGTATAGGAGTTGGGACATCATGTTGCACTTGTGCAGGACATCCATGAGGCCACTTTTGAAGCACTACTTACAGTTCTGGTCACCCTGCTATAGAAAGGATGTTATTAAATTGGAAGGGATGCAGAAAAGATTTACAAGGATGTTACTGGAACTGGAGGATATGAGTTATAAGGAGAGACTGGATTGGCTGGGACTTTTATCCCTGAAGCGTAGGCGATTCAGGGGTGATCTTATAGAGGTTTATAAAATTATGAGAGGCATAGGTAAGGTGACTAGCAACGGTCTTTTTCCCAGGGTAGAGGATTCAAAGCTTAGAGGGCATAGGTTTAAGGTGAGAGGGGAATGTTTAAAAGAGACCTGAGATGCAACGCTTTCACACAGAGATTGATATGCATATGGAATGAACTGCCAGAAGACGTGCTAGAGGCAGGTACAGTTACAACATTTAAAAAACATTTGAACAGGTACATCAATACAGATCATTCCACTATAATGCAACAGTTGTGTTCCTATGCAAACTTGCATGACAGAAAATCACGTTACAAAAAACCGCTATAGGAAATGGCTAATAGAAAATCACTATACTCCTTCAGCAAAAAGTTCGCGTCATCCAAGCAACGACCGCAGTTCATCAATGGCGTTATAGCCAATTCACACTGATGAAATGCGGGTTACAGTAGAGCGACTGGTAGAAATGGTTTAGAGGTAGATGGGTCAAACGACAGCAAATGGGACTAGTTTAGTTTGAAAAACCTGGTCAGCATTGACAAGTTGGACGAAAGGGTTTGTTTCTGTGCTTTGTGACCCCTTAACTCTATAAAAGGGAGATGCAATCTTTAAAACCGATCCCAATGTGCCCTGAAGATTTATTTCATTGTTTGTTTTGATGGTTTCAGGAGGACTTATGGCCCATTTTGATGGTTTCAGGAGGACTTGTGGCCCATTTTGATTAATATGTGGGCTCAACAGAGAGAGAATCCGCAAAGATTGGTAAGGGGCAGGGTGCTAAAAGCAAATTTGTGCGTGTAGAAGGAACTGGAACCTGGAAGAGGATGAGCTGTCACTGGGATGAAAAAACAAGAAAAAAAAAGCACAAAGCAAAGAAATATAACATTTAAAAAGGAGGAATGAGAGTGAAGAAATCAAATGAGAAACAGAAGAACTGGAGAAAATAGGCTTAAAGTATGGAATACATAATAATTTGTAAAGGAATACACAATACACTCTCTCACTCTCTCTCTCTCTCTCTTTCTTCAAGAGGCTGTTTCACACCAGTTCCCACTGCGCTGTTTACATCCAATCCAACATATGAAAAAAGAATACACTCAATACATCACTCCCATCTTAATTTATTTTAAGTGAGTCTCCTCAGGGACTAATTCAAGTCCAACTCCATGATTATTTTGCTTTGAAAGATTATGCAATATTGAAATTTATTTCATTTGAGCAGTCACATTAGACAGATTCCCATTAGGCAATCCTATTACAAAATTAAATTAGCTGCTAAATTAAGACTAATTTGTGTTTGCGGAATGACATGTCATTTGGTATATAATATAATCTAATAATGAAGTACTGTTTCAATATAAACTATTGGCCTAACAGTGCAGATATTGAATAAGATGTGCCATTTGGTTTAGTTGTGCATATTTGCAGGAAATCTCATTGTACAAGTTCTCCAGTACCAAGTTCCTCCACAACTTCCAGAAGGTGTGGGCTTCAGTGTGGCGTCCTTCTCTGACTTGTAACAGATACCGGTAACAGTTCATCTTAAATAAAAAATGTAATCATTTTAAGTCAGTTTATTCCCATAAACCAAAACTATAGACTAATTGTAACTTGAATGTTTATGACACCAGTTAAAATTTAAAACCTGCTTGCTGGAGAAGTCAAAACTAGAAAAGTATTTCTTAGTAGGGAGGCATTAATATTGAAGTTTTGAACTTTCAAAATAGTGGAAATTCTGCTGACTTCAGTTTTTAATGACATTAAAATAACTAAGATTTCAAATTGACTGGTCACCAGAATTGTGTTATACCTTAATGGACATGCAAAATTTTCATGCATCCAACTTCCATTAGGATTTCAACTAAGTGTAACAAAAATTTAAAAAAAGTTAATATTTCAAGCTGATAAATAGTGACAAATAACACCATTGGTTTAAACATAAAGAAATAACAAAGTTAAATTTCCCCTGTGTTTGACTGTTTTACAATTGTTGAAATTTTTTGAGATTTCATTTAAGTATCAACTCTGTTATATTACAGGAGTTTAACCTGTTAATAATCTAGAATGAACATCAACTTTTCATCTTTTAGTGCACAACAAACCAATATCAAGTTCGTAAGAAAGAAATTCTTGGGGATCCTTGCTGTTTCAACTGTTACTTTACAAATGCATAACTAAAATCAAAGGGGAAACTATCAGTTTTTTCTTTTCAAATTAATTGACATGATGTGGGTGTCACAAGCTGGGCTGGCATTTATAGCCTGTTTCTAACTGAACAGTGGGTAGTTAAAAGCCAACCACCTTGCTATGAGTCTGGAGTCCTATATGGACCAGACCAGGTAAGGAGGACAGTTTCCTTCCTTAAAGGGAAGTTAGTGAACCAGCTGGGTTTTTCTGATATTCAGTAACAGTTTCATGGTCATTAGACTCCAGATTTCAGATTTTTATTGAATTCAAATTCCACATTGGCCGTGACGGGATTTGCATATAGGTCCCCAGAGCATTACCCTAGGTCTCTGGATTGATAGTCTGGAGAAAATACCATTTGGCCATCATCTCCATTTTGGAGGAATGTAATTTGTGGTTAAATGGTAGAAATCATGCCCTCTACATGAGCCAGTGCTTGGCAACTCTTTTGGGGTTGGTGAGCTTAGTTGGCTGGTATGCAATACTGAGTGATGTCAACAGCATGGGTTCAATTCCCATAACACCATGGTTACCATGAAGGCCCCACCTTCTCCACCTCATCCCTAACCTGGGGCATGATAATCTTCAGATTAAACTCACCACTAGTCACCTCTCATGAAAGAGCATTCTGTGGCCCTCTGGGATTATAGTGACTTGCAATAGTGCCAATTCCACTTAGCTTGTTCCTAAAACCTAGTGATTCCTGTGACTTGTTTAAGTTTAAAATACAAAACATAGGTTGCAGCACAGATGATGGCTGTTCTACTGTTTGTGTCTGTACTAGCATTCTACAAGAGCAACTCAACTAGTTCCATTTCCTCCTTTATAACTTGCAAACTTTTTCCTCTTCAAAGAATACATACCAAGCAACATTTGTTTATTGCTCAACACATATTCGTTGTAAGAATTGCATTAATTCAAGTAGTAGATCATGCTTGCTAAAATAAAAGGGAATCTAAAAGTCTTCTCTTAGCATATAAATCATAACAAGATGTAAAAGGAGGAGTGGAGCTGTTTGGGCAACAAAAGAGGATTTGTGGATAGAGTGGTGAACATGGCTGAGATACTAAACAAGTATCTTGCCAAGGCAAGGTAGTCTGCTAAAGAAGATGATACTCCCCAAGTCATCTTGAAAGATGGAGGTTGTTGAAACCAGATATTGATGGAGATGTTGTTGTATAGGTTGACTTGCTACAAATCTGATGAGTCACCAGCGCCAGATATTAGGATGTCGAGGGAAGTTAGGACAGAAATCGAGGCATTTGCCATAATCTTTCAATCCTTTTTAGATGCAGGATAATCTTTCAATTAAAGGATTAGAGAATTCCAAATATAACATTTTCATTCAAAAAAAGATGCAAGGGTAAGCCCAGCAAGTGCAACCCAGTCAGATTAACTTTGGAAATCTGTGGAAGTGATAATTGAGAACTAAATTAAAAGTCATTGGGAAAAATGTGGATTAATTACAGAAGTCCAGCATGGAATTGTGAAGGACAAATGGGTTTAAATAATTAATTTGTTTTTTGATGGTGCAGCAGAAAGGATTGAAGAGGGTCATGCTGTTGAAGTGGAGTATATTGATTTTCAAAAGGCACTTGATAAAAATGTAACATTACAGGCCTGGAATAAAAGGGATCGAAGAAACACAAATTCATAGCTGGCTGCCTAACAGGAATAAGGCAGTAATAGTGAACTAATGATTTTTGGACAAGAGAAAGGACCTCAGGAATCAGTGTTAGGTTTGTTTTTCTTGGTTTTGGACTTTGGAGTGATTTCCTCCTGACTCATATGATCAAGGCACAATTTTTAAAATGTTGGAAGTAGTGTATACTCTCAGGGGGATAATGATAAACTTCAAGAAGTCTTAAGCAATTTGGTAGAATAAGGTGGCAAATGAAATGCAGAGAATTGTGAAGCACTTAATTTGGTAGGAAAAAGGAGGAGATGGAATATAAGTTAAAGTACAGTGCTAAAGGGAATGTGGAAGCAGTGGGACCGGGGTGATGTTTGCACAAATCATTCAAGGTGGTAGGACTGTTTAAGATAGCAGATGCCATAGAGGGTTTATTCCTCCACATGAATGATTACAATTCAGTATAAGATGAGTGGACTACATACTGTGGTACAGGTTAGGTTTATGTTCATATGTGTGACTTACATACTACTGGATGTAGGTTTGCTTGCTGAGCTGGAAGTTTCATTTTCAGATGTTTCATCATCAGATTAGGTCACATCTTCAGTGAGCCTCTGGACAAAGCACTGCTTGTGTTTCCTGCTTTCTATTTACGTCTGAAAATGAACCCTCCAGCTCAGCGAACAAACCTACATCCAGAACCTCAACCTGAGCTACAAAACTTCTCAGAACTCACTAACTTACATACTATCTTCAGACATTTTAAGATCTCTCCAGGCAGGGCGCAAGTGAGAAAATAGCTGTGTGGGAGATAGTTGTGCAATCATATGGCTCCCTGATATTTCTTTGTAATTGCTTTTAATTGACCCTAGTAAAACACAGAAACACAGAAGTGCTGCAGTGCAGAAGTAGCCCTTTCAGTTCACCATACTTGTTCTGGCTTGTTTAGTGAGCATCATTTCCTAGTGTCAATCTCTTGCTTTTTTCCTATATCCTTACATATTATTTTTATCCACATAAACATCAATGCCCTCTTGGATGCCCCAGTTCAAACTTTAATCATAGGAAAAACTATCATCCCGGAATCATTGGTTTGAACCTTCACTGTAGCTTTATTCTTCCTATATGAATGCGAAAGCATACAGTACTCCAGATATGGTGTCATGAAAGCCAAAACTATTGTACCAAGACTTCTTTATTTATATACTCCAATCACCTAGCAATAAAGATCAAATACTAATTGCCATTCTTAATATTTACCGAACCTGCATGCTAACTTTCTGCTTTCTATGAATGTTTACATACAAGTCTCTTTCAACCTCAACATTTAAAAGTTTCATGCCTTTTTTTTAAAAAAGCCTGCTTTTCTATTCTTAGTTTTAAAATGAATAATCTCATTTTTAACCCACATTTACCTATCTGTCATTTTGTCCACAAACTTAACCTGAATCTCTTTGTAGTCTCTGCATGCCTTCCTCATAGCTTGCATTCCTACCTAGCTTTGCATCATCAGTAAACTTAGTTAAATTTCTCTGTATCTTTCTCCAAGTCATCAACTTAGATTGTAAATAGCTGAGGCCTTAGCGCTTTACCTACGATACAGTATGAGTTACACATTGCCAATTTGATAAGGTCCTGTTTATTCCCTACATTTTGCTTCCTGCCCATTAAACCAATGCTAATATATTCCCCTGCAATTCTATTAGCCTCCATCATGTATGGTAGCCTTTTCCTGGCGCCTTGTCGAATGTCTTTTGTGAATCCACTGGCTCCTCTTAAACTACCCAACTTGTTACATCTTCAAAACTGGTACCTTTGCATTGAATGACCGAAATATAGAGAGAAGATTGGCAGAAAGATCTTGGTCAAATTAGTCACAATAAAAACTCAATGTTGATGGTTTCTTTCCCTGTGATCCTGTTGAAGATTGACCTTCAACAGAGCCCATTTTCAGATATAATATTCCAACACTGCTGAGCCACTAACTGCCAGAGTAAACAGTTCAGTGCAGTGAGTGTTTCTACATGGCATGCTGTATCTTCATTGATGTGAAAGAAACTGAAAGGTACTGCACTGGCCACACTTCCACTGTGGCAACTTTTTATAAATGTTTCATCTGTATTTAACAAATGAGTTGGTTCCAGAATTTGTAACCAACAACAAAAATGCTGCTTAAAATTTGAATGAATTAGACATATTTCACATGGACACTGTAACCATTGTTTTTAACATAATTAGGACTTAGTGATGTTTTAAGTTTTCATTCCTACTATGGCAGTTCACAATAAAGGTCAGTTCAGCGGCTGTATGGAAGGAAAGACTTTACCATAGATTTTGATGAACAAATAAAGACTTGTCCAGTTTAGACATTTGTTTAAACAATTCATTAAATATGGGAGGCACTGTAATAAACAAATATATTTAATGTGTTAAATGGATATTATAATGACCTGACAAATGATTCCTGCCGTCTTTTTACCTATCCTCACCAATCTCTCATATCTATTGTTCCATCAGTTTTTCCCTTGTATTTCTGTTCTCCAAATATCAATGACCAATTACTGACCTCCAATATCGCCTCAGTTGTGCCTGGATAAACTTATTGGGTTAAAATAGCCATTGCAACTTGTTTCAGTCTATTCTTCCCCAACAGTTAAATGTGTTTTCTTTTTGCAAGTTGTCACCGATATCAGTCGGGAAGAGGAACTCTTGACTGATTAAGTGCCTCCCACATCAGCTGCCCCTCATTCCTGATGAAGGGCTCTTGCCCGAGATGTTGATTCTCTTGCTCCTCGGATGCCGCCTGACCTGCTGTGCTTTTCCAGCACCACACTCTTGACTCTGGTCTCCAGCATCCACAGTCCTTACTTTCTCCTGATTGATTCCCTTCACCCCTCTCCAGTCCTGAAGTTCACCTCCCAATTGTTGCTGCTACTCTGCTGGGATCACTGTTCAGAACACAGATGGCACCTTGCAGCTTCTGATTTGTCTTGTTTGTCAATGTCACACTTGATAGTGTGTTTGTCCACTGAACCATTGTAGAAAGCCCTCTCTTGCTGATTTTATGAAAGATGAGGGCAAAGCTAATGTTAATTTGCCAAATTAGCAGAAATTACATTAGCTAAACAAGACTCTCTCTGTATACTGAGCTAAAGATTCACAACGATGTAAGGAATTATAGTTCAAGCATTGGTTAAACCTCCTAGACATGGGATTTTCTGTTAAATTAGATAGCTGCATGGACCGAAAATGTTTCATTTGATCCTTTTGTTCTCATTATAAGATGTACGCAACAAAAAATTGGAGTATTGTGCAAATGGTCTGGTGTTTTGCAAGCCCGTATATATTATTTTCGAGGAGAAAGTGAGGACTGCAGATGCTGGAGATCAGAGCTGAAAATGTGTTGCTGGAAAAGCACAGCAGGTCAGGCAACATCCAAGGAACAGGAGAATCAACGTTTCTGGCATCAGCCCTTCCTGAAGAAGGGCTGATGCCCGAAACGTCGATTCTCCTGTTCCTTGGATGCTGCCTGACCTGCTGCGCTTTTCCAGCAACACATTTTCAGCGTATGTATTATTTGTCAAAGTCTGTTAATTACAATATATCCTTGTGGCAATAAAACTGGTCCTTTCTAGTACATCACATTGAGAATCTTTTAAATATATATGAACCCTCGCAGAGAAGTGAAGTGAGTGTCCTGTGTTCTAACTGTAGAGGCATTATGTGACAATCTTAATCTGAAACTGGCCCTATTTTAGCATTTACTGCTGTTCTAAGATGATGAGGTTACAGTAGGGTGGTTGGCATGAGCATTGAAAGAGGCCGTATTGGTGCGGTGGGCTGATGCAGGGCAGGTGGGAACTATATTCTGTGTGCAACCTATGCTGTACCTTAATTGGGAATTCATGATATTGTAATTCTTAATTTACCGATAAAGTCAAACATAAAAAGCATTTTGTCTCAGAGTAATAATATAGCTCATCTCGATATATCAAGTGATGGAGGCAACTGATACTTGAGAAGATGGTATAAGCACTGCACCATTTCAATTGACCTCCATTTTTAGCCATTTTAACTACCCCATATTGTGTAATTGGTGAGCTGGCCATTTTTAGACTGATTCTCTCTGGCTAACCAGAACAATAGAAACAAATTGTTATATGAGACAAATTACTATGTAGCTAATTGATAAGAAAAATCCATTCATTGATTTAAGTAGAGAATATTGAATTGAAGGCGCTAGAGTGCAAAAGATATTGGGCCAAACTTTACAAGACTGCTTTTTTTTTAAACATACCATGATAGAGCTTTGTATTTCAGACAGGAGATTCTGATTAGGGTTTCTTTTGAAATGAGGAGGTACACTTCTGTTGTGCCTCACCCCCCATAGCATACCACACCCTTTTTCACAGCAGTCACTTGTTGTATTCTGAAATTTAAAGAGCCAGAATCACAGGCAGCTATTTTGACAGCTGCTTTTCTCTGTGTTACTCAAGTACAGTTAGCGAGTTTTGAGTATCCCTACATACGAATGAGGAAGGACACCACTTCGACTCGGACAATACATCCATCCTATGACATGCAAAGAGACACGCACGAGAATTCATAGAAGCATGGCATTCCAACTGGAACTCTATCAACAAACATGTTGATTTGGACCCCATTTACCACTCCCTGAGAAAAAGTACAGGAAATGACATCATCTTAGGAAATGATGTCATCACAGGAAATGACATTGCCAACCCAAGGAAACTCAAACAAATAAATAGAAAGGGGGTTCCCCACCAGTGCTTCATTCGGAGGCTCACTGAAGATGTTAGCTAGTATGGTGACAAAACATCTGAAAACGAACCTTCCAGCTCAGCGAGCATACCTACATCCAGAAATCAAGTACAGTAGAAGCATTCACTATCTTTTGGTATTTCTTAAGAATGGAAAATGTTGGATATACTCAGCATGTCAGGCAATATCTTTCAAAAGAGAAACAGAGCTAATATTGTAGGTTGGTGATCTTTCAGATTTGTTGGAAGGAGCTGTTCTGCATAAATTGATGAGTTTTGAGCTTCCTTCTTTCTATCAATATGGTGCCACTTTCTGCCACTTTCACTTGAGGTACAACTGAGCAGCACTCCAAAAGCTTATGGTTTCAATAAACTTGTTCAATTATAATCTGGTGTCATGTGACTTCTACCTTTGTCCATTTCACTCCAATACCAGCAACTCAACATTGAAAAGATTGGTGTGAGGTTGTTTTTAGGCTTACATTAAGTGAGGAGAATTTTTCATTTTTACAAACCAAAAGATCATTTGTCTATTTTCTTTGTTCCCACAGGTGCTCTGACAGTTGGGCTAGTCCGCCAGTGTCAAACCATCCATGGGCGGGAACGAACATGTGTCCCTCCACGTCTTCCACCCGAATGGGTCACAACACTGTTTTTCATTATTCTGGGCATTATTTCATTGACGATAACATGTGGTTTGCTGGTGGCTTCACATTGGCGAAGGGAAACCACCAAATATGCCCGCTGGATAGCCTTTGCTGGAAGTAAGTTCATTTTCTTATCAAAACTACATTCACAAACTCTAGAAACACACACATTGTCAACAGCTTGGGGTTTGTTGAACTTTAGGGTGTGCAGGTGATATACTTGGCCTCCCCAAGCATACAGGAATAACTTCAGCATCAATATGATCACAATTTTGCCGTTGACCAATGTAAAAAAAATTGTTGTAATTGCAATCCACCATATCAGCATAAACTAGATTTGTGATCATGGACAAATTTATTGCCAGGATAGACTCCCTTCCTTGTAAAGGTTATCTCTGAAACACCCCTGTACTATCATCATCTCACTTTCATTGGACTGCTATTAATAACAAGCACAAGATACAGAATTTTAGAGCAGTCAAGTTTTTATCAGTTTCTGTTAGGGCTCTTTACATAGATAATTGTCTCTTTAATAAGCATGCAGTATGTTAATTATATCCTGATTAAGAATGGATCTTGAAGATTTGTGCTGTATTTGACATGATGGTGCAAAAGATATAATCTACTGTACAAGGTAATTTACACATGGCATTCCTTAGCTGAGCATCGTTTCTGTTGACCCAGGTTTTTTAAAAAAAAAACCCTTGGATAGGTGAATTATAAAGGCTTTATTAATAGTTTTTTTTTGGGTTCAGGTAAGTTGTGGTTTGGTTGCTGTCTAGAAACTAGTACTAGTGTCAGGGTGAGGAATGAGGAAGAAAAGTCTGTTGGCAAATCTTTTGAGATCCAGCAGTCATTACTATTGATTTAACTGTAGAAAAAAAGTTTAAAAATCTACATTAATGTAGCACCTTTCTTGACTTTAGACCGAACCTGGAATATTTGAATTTTCAAAAACAAAAAAAGCATAGAAACTATTTCTGTGAAGTTTTATACTTATCCAAACAGAACACACAAAAAGTGTTCTGTCAAGACCTAAATCCCAAAATAACAGCGATTTTGTTGAATTGACTTGGAGCCAGCGCTGGTAAATGATCCAGTCTGTGCTCTGGTACAACAGGTTCTGTGAACTGTGAGCCCAAAGCTTGCGTGAGTGTTCCATGAATTATATATTTTGAAACATTGAAGGGCATAAGAGAGCCGCACCTTTGTTTGGTTTGAATTTTTAAAAAGTCCTTTTACACTTTCTTTGGAAGGTTTTACCACCTCATATTTGCTTTTAGATATTTTAGCTGAAAAATATTGTTTTTAAGCATCACTACTTGTCGGTATCCTTCTCCTCTTGTCTTTTGTTGCCTTAAAAAAATTTCCTTTTTTTTTCTGATCAGCAAGTTTTATGTTTCTTCAAAATGATCTCACTGTCCTAGTTTTTGGATAGTTTCAGCTACTTAAAACATGGTGCTGTTTATTGAAGAAAGTGCTTTTTCTCTTGGTATGCAGCGATAGAAATAACATATTCATAATTTATTTACTGGCTGATAGGGGGAAAGCCTCTGTAGGAATTAGTGTTAATCCCTGGCTGGAATTGTGCAACCTTTTGCAACTTCCATCGAATCATTGAGCCATACAGCAAAGTTTCCCAAAGTTAACTAGTCCAACTTGCCTGCATTTGGCCCTTATCCCTCTAAACCATTTCTATTCATGTACCTATCCAAATGTCTTTTAAATGTTGCCACTGTACATGCATCTACTACTCCTTCTGGCAGTATATTCCAGATGCGAACCACCCTCTGTGTGAAAACATTGCCTCTTGTGTCCTTTTTAGATCTTTCTCCTCTCATCTTAAAAATATGCCTACTAGTTTTGAACTCACCCACCCTAAGGAAAAGACCATTGTTGTTCTTGTTATATATTGATCTATGCCCCTCATGATTTTATAAATCACTGTAAAGTCACCACTTAACCTCCTATGACCAGTTGGATTTATAGACTACCAAGCACAACAGAATGGAAATAGGAACGCACAAACTTTGCAGCTACATGTCTCTTGTAGGCATATATGGAGTAGAATTTGCAGCTGATGGGAAGATAGCAAACTAGGCTGATAAATCTCTGTGGTAAAAACAATGACTGCAGATGCTGGAAACCAGATTCTGGATTAGTGGTGCTGGAAGAGCACAGCAGTTCAGGCAGCATCAGAGGAACAGCGAAATGATAAATCTCTGTTAAAGGAGGGGTTATATTTGTTGGAGAGAGTGAGGATTACATGGGGCATGAAAAAAACAAACATCATCTTTGCATCTAGAGATTAACGGTTGTTATCTAGGTAGGTCAGCTTGGGGGGAAAAAAAATTGCAAAGGTTTTTGCATGAAATATCTGCTGGTCCTCTCCTTGCACTAAGTAAACCTTTTCAAAAAGTGACCACTTGTTTGGAAAGGTCCTCAAAATTGTGCAGTAAGAAATCTATTAAACTGTGAGTTATGATTGCAGATTGAGAGGACGCAAGTACAATTTGATGGAATGTGGAAATATGATTCAGCAAGAAAAATGCACTTTAATTGACATGTTTTTAAAAAAAACTTGAAGAGACAGATCAAATACTTCGTAAAACAATGGCTTTTGTGCTCACCCCAGTCATGGTTACATCTGTGGAATGCTGCTTGCCAGATTTGAACAATGTGGATGTGATATTAGACACAACATGTTTCTGTTAGATTACCCTTGAGCAGGGGAGGGAAGGTATGGACAGAAACAAACGGTTTCTGGTCCCTCTCAATTGACTGGAGTAGATATAATACATAATCCTCATCATACTTCATACCTAGAGGGCAGATGAGCTGAATAATCCTGTGTTATGCTTGTATCAATGTCCTAACTAATAGCAAAATGATTTCATGTTCGCTTTGGCTCTCCAAGTAACATGACCAGAATGCTTTGGTTTATCACCCATTACATGATGAGCAGTGGCCTCCATGCCTCTGGGCTGGGGGAGGAGACCAAACAAATGAGCAGAGTTGCAATCCTGATAATTAAGAGAAAGGGAATGATGCTTTTCATGTTTGAATTACAAAGCCCTACAACTACTCAAGTAAGGATATTTTTGCACCCTTTAGTGTCACAAAAGTGTGAAAGAGTGATGGTAGGACGAATGTACTTCAATCACTGTTGGTACTTAAATTTTGTATATTTCTATCTGTAGTTCTGAAAAACTCAAATGTATATTAGCTCATCAAAAAGGATTGAAATCTATCCATCAGCTTTGCTTTAATTTACAGTCCTTATACTTTATAATTATATGTGTATCTCTGATTTTCAGCTTAAAATCATAGTGTCTCCATAACATATTCCTTTGTATTATTGAAGTTTTTCTGAACTGTTGCTATTATGACTAATACAGAGATGCTAAACATTTGCTGTTTCCAATACTGATTGTTTTAAGCCATCATTTATATTTCGAGCGCTGTATCTTGAATCACAAACTGTAGAACTAAAGCATCATGGGGTTAATTAATTTGAGACTCTTATCATTTGAAAGTGTATTGTCAGTGGAATTCCTCTCCCTGCTGTCACACACTGAACCACGAAAATTGTTATTCCAGAAGGGCTGTTCAGACAAAAATGTTTTTACATTATTGGAAATAATGAATTCTCCATGTGAGTGCCCATTTTATTGTCATTCACTGCTATTTTTCTTCAAAAATCAGGCAGGTGCTTATAATTAAAATTTATTTCCAAGTTAATTTTCAATGATGGGAAGACTGACTATAACATACTGTTTACCTTGGTAATTATCATTTCAAGCCAATTCTGTATTTAAAAACCGATTCCAGAGACCATCCCAAATGATGCAATTCATATGTCCTTCTGTCACATCTGTAGTTTTCACTGGTAGATACAATCCAGATGCAGTGCTCAAAGCTGTGCCTGCTTCCTTTTTAATAATGCTGGGTTGCAAAGAAAGGTTATCGTCTGTGCTTTGCTCTTTCTTTCATGGTTTGAATGGCAGGTTCTCACTTTTGTCCTGTAACCTCTTATACCAGCTAGTAACTTAAGCACAGTGCTACTGTACAGTATTTTCCTTTTTAAGAGTAAAGAATTTAAGCTTTTTCTTAAACCGATCTGTGGCAGCAATAGTGAAGGCAATCCCTTGTGTAGAAAAATGTTCCTACAGGTTGCGGATTCCTAGTAGTGAGAGTGATATGTGTGCTTAAATCACTCAAAGACACTTCTGCATTGCAGGGGCTTTTCCTATGGGAGATCTATAATGTGGGCTTGCTGAGTGACTTCATGCTACCTGTCGTCATTGTTTGGTGTTAATCTCCCTGTGTTCAGTTAGTTGATTGAGACTCCTCTTAGCAACTGTAATGATGCTGGATCTTTGTACTAACAAAAAATGTATAAAAGGGAAAGAATGACACTCACCTTAACAAATTGAGAACATTTTTTTGCTCTGGGTAAATTAGCCATACATTCCCCCAGACCATTACAGCCCATTGTGAGTTGGCTGTTCTTAATGAGTTCAGACTACTTCAACCATTATTGCAGTGCAAAATAATTCATAATTCTTTGAAGTTTCTTTGAATTTTATATACAATATATAGATTGACCCTGTTTCACCATGAATGACCCAATTGATGTCTCCTCATGGTACCTCTGTACTGGATAATTGAACACCAGCTCAACTGTTAATTCATTTCACTAGTATGTTAAATGAAGAATGGACATCAGTAGTCAAGCCTTTAAATTACTTTAAAGTTTAGTTATTATTGTCTTTATTGTTCAACATTTGATGCTAGTTTTGTGTCAGCTTAATGTACTCTCTCCTAATTCTGTGGGCCTTTTCACATTCAGTCCCATGTGAAGCAATTTATGTAATACCTTTTAGAAGTTCAATAGTAGTGCTTCACTGGTAACACACAGAACAAATCACAGGCATAAACCTATAAACTATACTCCGATAGTTCTGCAAGTTGGGTGTGCCTCTGGCATGAAGATATGTGTATGAGAGAGAGAGTAACACTCACCCTTCGAACAGGTGTTTAGGTTTAGGTCAGGGGTTGTAGTGGTGGTGGCAGGTGAGCCACGTCCATGCGATATTTGAACATCAATACTTGAATGGACTGATAGCAGCAAGTGCCTGAGAGCTGGTTACAGTGTTAGCCACATGGCCAGTGCCATTATCACTTTAAGAACCAGAGGTGGGATACTATGACTGTTCTATGTCTTTAAGAGATATGTTCTGTCATGTTTCTCTTGCACTTGGACGTTGTCACAGTGGCGCCAAAATGTCATCTTCAGACAAGCAGTTGGTAAACAGTTTGGAGTTATCCCTAGCTTTTGTTTTGACAAAACAATTATGAGTGGTCAGGGTCAGAGCTCACACAGATCTAGGAACACTTCTGGTTTTGCTTCCAGGTAGTTGAGAATGTTTCTGCTGACTGTTGGTGTTAAAAGTGTGAGTTCTATACTGCAAGAGTGAAATCTTCATTTCGGGCAAAAGCCCTTCTCGTCGATTTTGAAGCTACTTGGATGCTGCCTGAACTGCTGTGCTCTTCCAGCACCATTAATACAGAATCTGGTTTCCAGCATCTGCAGTCATTGTTTTTACCGAGTTCCTCTTAAAAAATCAAAGGGGACAGATGGTTTGTTTCTTCTGGACTGGAGAGAGGCAATATATGAAAATCATAATTGCTTTGTTGAATTGCATTGGAACAGTTGATAATTAGTGGTAAAATAATACATTATCTTGTTATTTCCATAAATAATGTATTATTATGGAATATTAATACATAATATTCCATACACTATGGAATATACACCAATTCTTTTGTTATTATTTAACTGTGTTGTAAGGATAAAGTGTGTTTGATTAAAGCTTAGTGATGGATCAATCGAATCATATCTGGAACACGCTGGCTTACACTTGCCTTTTAAAAATATATAATAAAAGGTTAGGGTCGAGGCTATGGGGAGTCTGGTCTGGTCAATAACAGTACAAACTAGAAGGTAGGAGAGGTATTTGATTCCAGTCATTTCAGTGACTCTCAGGGAGGTGAAGGCCTCATGGTATTATTGTAGGACTGTTAATCCAGAGACCCAGGAATGTTCTGGGGACCTAGATTCGAATCCCACCAGGGCAGATGATAGAATTTGACTTCATTGAAAAGAAATCTGGATGATCATGAATCCATTGTTGATTGTTGGAAAATCCCATCTGGTTCATAAATGTCCCTTAGGGGAGGAAATTGCCATCCTTACCTGGTCTGGCCTGGCCTACATGTGACTCCAGACCTATGTCAATATGATTTGGTCTCACAATAATACCACTATGCCATCACCTTACCTTCTACCCTTGACATCACTGTTGATGTTGGCAGTTTGTCAACTTCTGGACTGTAAACTGACATATACAAAGTCGGCTAAACCATACTTGGATATTTTAAAATCAGTTACTGACTCTTAGGTAGACTACCAATTAAAGCTAATGACCCCTACTAACCTAGAGCTATACAACTTAGAGGAGTCAAACAACCATCCAATCCTAAACAGGGATTGCCAGATGAAGCCATGCAATAGGCATCTGGTTCGAAGAGGCTATTTGTAATGCAAGCCTTATGGGATTTTTGCTAATCAAGAGTATCTCATCTCTTCTCACCATCCTTGTTCCAACCTTTTGTTCCCTTTACACATGATTGAAATGTTCTCAACTCCACTTGTAATTTGTCTCTTTGGTTTCCTGCATTCATTTTAGTAATTTCTTTCATTCTTATCCTTATTTTTTTTTCTCCTGAATTCAGTAATATGGCCTAGTTTCAAACATAATTTATTGTAAGAATAAAATCCATTGCCACCATTTAGTTGTAGCAGCGTGTGGTGAATTTATTAACCATTGTTTATTTTGAAATAAGTATTCTCTGATCATGAGTCACCTTCACAAAAGGGAGATAAATGTTCTATGTTTGGGAATATATTACTGTAGCCTATGCACTGAATGAAGTGGATGGGGTAAGTTAGTATAGGGCACCTGGACTTCCAGTTAAAAAGACAGAGGATGGGATTGTCATGTACATAGCCGAAACCTTTGAGGAAGAGGCAATGTCCCATGTTGACTTAATTATCCCACAACAGAAGACAAAGAGCCACTTTCTGGGATTTGAGGGAAGAATAGCATTATTAGTGCCTTAGGAGGGAATAGGAATACTTGTAATATTTCTGTTTCCATAGTCTAACACTTGCACTTTCTGGATTAAAACATTAATTTTGGCATTAAGTCTGTCACTGAAACTAGCAGTTTTATTTAGCATGCAATTTAATTTTGCATTTGAGGTCAAAATTCAAGTTGAATTCAAGAGAACAGGTGATGAGGCATAAGAGATTTGGATGGTAGCCATGGTAGATGAAAAGGAGCTTTATGCCACAATCATAAGACCGTACTGGTCTGAGATGCAATACTTGAGTTTCTGAAGAAGGTTTGTGTGCCAGCTCCAGGTGCACTGGAAACCACAGTGTAGTCTTTGGAGGCATGGGAAGAGTCCGTAAGTCTAGACAGAAATTTTGCGAGTTCACCACAGAATGTGAAGACCTGCATAGAGATTACTGTCACCCCCTACACCAGTTACTCACTTTGATCAATTTATTTCTAATGTTTCCTGAACTTCATTGCCTCCTTTTAATCACTGACGTCTGAACTCTCAGGATCTCCAAGTTCCACCACGACGGCTTCAGGAGTCTTCCAATTCTTCTCTGAAAGAAATAATCTGTCCTCATCCTCTCCCAACTGAACTTGTTCATACATTGAACAAATTATCCTTTTGACTCTACCTCTTCTAAATTAAAAAATGTTGCTTTGTTAACTTTTTATAGTCTAGCTATCCTGCCTTTTGTAGGATATGTGGAATATTATTTGTTTCTGTTCCACTCAGGACCTCTTCCTCAACTCTTTTTTTTAAAAAATAAGGAGGGCAATGCTATTTCCTGCTATTGTCATGAACTGAAAAATTTCATGAACTTTGGTTCAACTTTCCACCTTTTCTCACCTTCACATGATCCAGCATTGATTCTTCCTTTTCCTTTCTCGACTTTACCTATCCTCAGAAATCTATCCGTATTTATGATAATCATCTGCTATTTTCAGCTACCCTGACCACACTTCTTCTTAACCTGATTCTTGTAGTGACTCGGTTACATTTTCCCTGTTTTTCTCTATCTGTTGCATTTGTTCCAACAATGTCACCTTCCATAACAAAGCTCTTGAAATGTCTTTTTCCTCAACTCAAAATTCCCTCCACCCTGTTTAATAGGCTCCTTGACTGTATCCATCTGACTTCACACACTACTTTTCTCACTCCTTCCTTTCCCTTCTGGAACCATGATAGGATTTCTCTGGATTTCACCTTCCAGCCAACAAGGTTCAACAGATCATGCATCATCTTTCCAATCTAATCCATCACGTTACACATCTTCCCCTCCAATTTGGTAGGAATTTGATAGAAGTTTTCAAAACCACAAAGGGGCTGGCCAAGGTAGATAGGGAGAAACTGTTCCCTTTTATCAAAGAATCGATAATGAGAGTTCAGTTGAGGCATTCAAGAGAGTATTTGATTATTATCTAAACATGAGCAATTTTCGGTTTATACAAGGGACTAGGTTATTAGGGCCGCAGAGATCTCAAAGGGTTAAAGGGCTGGAAGTTGCAGGGATATAGTTGTTTCATGAACTTAGCATCCTGTCAACTCCAAGCTGTCATTCAGACACTGCCTCCAGTCAGCTAGGCCACCTAAAAATATGCATACTGTCAAAGCTTTTTGTCATCTTATCATAACATTGCAATAAATTATAAAGAGCAACAACATTTTATACTGTAAGAGTAAAGAATGTTTATTGATTGGAAAGCGGTTTCTGGTAGAGGCACTGTCATGGAGAATGAACCAGGTAAATGATGACTGACTGTTAACTGCCAATCTCCATTTCATTTTAAGCCGAGGAGGTTAACTCTTATTGGTCAAAGCATTGCTCTGAGGAATGAACCAGAGAATGGCTGTTAAGATGAAACAGGTGCAGTGTGTACTCATGTTCTTTGTTTGACAGGATTTATGAAACTGAAATGATGCTTGGTGAAATCTATAGGAATCTTTCAGGAAAGTAACTAAATAGAATTGATACGGTTGAGCCAGTGGAACTGCAAAACTTTCAGAAGATTTGCAGTTAGGTTCCACATAACAAATTCGCATGAAAAATTGAAGTGCATAGCATTTGAGGTAGACATGGATAGAGAACTGGTTGTCAGATGGGAAGCAACAAGTAGGTATAAATGGGTAATTTTTCCAAATAACAACCAGTGACTAGCAGGGATAAATGCTTGGACCTCAGCAACTCTTAATGTATATTAATGATTAAGATAAGGGAACTCAATGTAATATCTCTAAGTTTGTAAATGACACAAAACTGGGTGGGTGGCTGAACTATGAGGATGTAGAGATGTTCAGTGTGATTTGGGCAAGAGAGTGAACGGGTAATGCATGGCAGATGAAGTCTAATATGAATAAATGTGAGGTTATCTATTATGGCAGCAAAAACAGCAAGGCAGATTTTTATCTGTATGAACTAGATTGGCAAGACTGAGGTGTAATGCAATCTGGGTGTCCGTGTATATCATTCCCTCAAAGTAAGCATGCAGATGCTGTTGACCGTGAAGAAGGCAAATGGTATTTTGGCCTTCGTATCGAGGATTCAAGTACCAGAACAGAGATGTCTTGCTGCAATTGTACAAGGTCTTGGTGAGACCACACCTGAGTATTATGTGCAGTTTTGATCTCCATATTTGAGGAAAGATGTTTTGGCTATGAAGGGAGTGCAACAAAGGTTTACCAGACTTATTCCTCGAATAGCAGGAGTGATGTAGGGAGTACAGACTGGATCAATTAGGACTATATTCATTGAGTTTAGAAGAATATGGGGGGAGCTCATAGAAACCCATAAAATTCTAACAAAACCAAACAGGATAAAGGTAGGAAGGATGTTCGCATTGACTGGAGAGTCAAGAATCAGGCGCCACAGTCCAAGGATGGGATGTAAGCCATTTAGAACTGATTTGAGAAGAAACTTCTTCACCCAAAGGGTGGAGAGTCTGTGAAATTCTCTGCCACAGAAAGCAGTTAAGTTCAAATGTTTGAATGTTTTCAAGGAGGAGATAGATATAATTCTTATGGCTTAAAGAAACAAAGAGATTGGAGAGAAAGCGGGAACTGGGTACCAGGTTGGATGATCAGCCATGATCATACTGAGTGGCAGAACAGGCTCAAAAGGCCAAGTGGTCTACAATGCTCTTATTTTCTAACTTACCGTTTTTCTGTCCATTTAAAAACAGCATCCCTGTATATTAATATGTAGATTTCAGTACATGCAAGTGTGCCCAACTGCAAATTCAACTGATCATCTTGTATTGCTTGACGGCATAATTTCTAGTACAGTTGGGATTATTTAGCAAAAACTGTCCAAACACTGAATCACATTTAATATTGGATAGTGTGTTTAGAGTTTTGTAAGTGCAGGCTGGCTGGATATATTCGATACCTTGCCTGTTGCAAAAGCTAAAGGTATGTGCTATTTGATACACTCTGCCAGTCTTTGGAGGGCGTGTTACTCAGATATCTAATGCCATCGAAGCAAGACTCCTGCATTGAAATTCATAAACCTACATTACCCTTTATATGATAGATGTCTTTTTGGCTTGATGACAGCATTTCGTCTATGGAATGGCAAATACCACTCATGTTCCTGGGGCATAGTTACAGCCTGAAACAGTTTATGTCACTTGTTGCTCAATCCTTTTAGATTTCTTTCTCTCCCAGAATAATGTGAGGTAAACTGGGCCTTTTTGTGATGTATTTTCACATTCCACTTCCAGACTGTCACCATCCTCTCACCGCTCCTGAAAACCTTTTTCGTGAACATTGCTATGCATAGAGATTGATGAGTTGGTTTTAATAGTTTTGTGTACCAGAGGAAGCTATCAATGATTAACTAACACTTCAGTTGAATTTTGTCTTGTTGTAAAATTATAAAATATTTTACATTACAATTAACATTGTAGTCTCTGGATCAGATCTTGTTGTTCTAAAACTAGGTGCACTGCCTTCAGCATTGTTCTGCTCAAATTGTTCTCCAAGGTAGACAAGCTGGAGGAACACAGCAAGCCAGGCAGCATCGGGGGTGGAGAAGTCGACGTTTTGTGTATAACCCTTCTTCAGGACTGAAGAAGAGTTACACCTGAAATGTAAACTTCTCTACCTCCTGATGCTGCCTGGCTTGATGTGTTCATCCAGTTTTCTGCTCGTCTACCTTGGATTCCAGCATTTGCAGTTCTTTTTGTCTCTAACCTGAATTGTCCTCCAGGCAGGATAACAGAAATAAGTGAGTGCAGCCCAGTGAACAAGGATGAAGTGCTTTGATCCAATGATTGTGGAGACTCTGTCTCTTAGCCTTGATACCAGTGCTGGCTGCATAAACACCTGAAGTGGCTGAATTTGGCCAGGGTGTGGTCTCTGGAGATGAACCTGGACAAACCCTGGGAGATCAGTCATAGTGTCATCAGACATTTTTATAATCACAGGAGCAATTAGTGTTAATAGTAAAATGGGAATCCAAGCTCATTAGATGAAACTCATTTTAACTCAAGTGGCTCCTATGGAGCTAGCAACATATGTGGGACATGTGTGTTCTGACTGTATCCTTTAAATGCATAATCAGAGCTGATTTAAGATGCATTCTGTTTGAATTGGATTGAGCAAATTTGCTTTCCATACAATATTCTGTATTCCAGTGTTGTTGTGAGTTTCTATATAGGATTATTCCCACAAACAGCTGTGCAAGAATTGTTGCCTTGACAGTCAAAAAGGACCAGTTCAACTAAACTTGTTGTCATGTCAAACGAAAATGGTGTTCCTGTAGTAATGAATAAAAGTTAATTGTTTCCTGTCCCCTTATATTTTCCATTCTGATCTTGTTGGCATAGATCCTAACCATGTTGTTTAGGTAAACTTTGGGGCACATTTTCAGACATTATAACTGACCTATGGTGTGACTTTATTTTACATGTCCATAGACTTAGTTGATCCAATTTGTGAAAAGACAACATTGGGTATGATAGCCTTTTCTCATTATTTCATAGGACATTGGCATTCCTAGCAAGGCTAGAAATTTGTTGTCTTTGAGAAATTGGCATTAGGTGGAAACGGGCCCTTTGGCTCAACAAGTGCACACCGACCCTCCGAAGAATAACCCACCCAGACCCATTCCCTCTGACTAATGCACCTAACACTACGGGCAATTTAGCATGGCCAATTCACCTGACCTGCACATCTTTGGACTGTGGGAGGAAATCGGAGCATCCAGAGGAAACCCACACAGACACGGGGAGAATGTGCAAACTCCACACAGAAAGTCACCCGAGGCTGGAATCAAACCTGGGACCCTGGTGAGGCAGCATGCTGCAGTCCATTTGATTATGTTGCAATGATTTTTCTGTGCATCTGCTGCCCTTAGCTTTCTGGGGGATAGGGGTTGCATGTTTAGAATGTAGTGTTGAAGGTTTGGCAAGTTGCTACTGTGCAAGATGTAAATGCACACACTGCTGCCACTGTGTGCTGGTGGTGAAGGGAGTGAATGTTTAAAGTGGTGCATGGATACCAACCAGACAGACTGCTTGTACTGGATGGTGACATGCTTCTTGAGTGTCAAAGGAGGTAAAATGGTCCAGGCAGAGGAGAATATACTGTCATAGTCCTGACTTAGAATCATAGAATCCCTGCAGTGTGGCAGTGAGCCATTTGGCCCGTCACATGCATACTGACCCTCTGAAGAGCATCTTATCCTATCCCTGTTGTAACGCTGCATTTTCCCATTGCTAATTCAGCTAGCCTGCACACCCCTGGACAGTATAGGCAATTTAGCATGGCCAATTCACCTAAGCTGCCCATCTTTGGAATGTGGGAGGGAACCAGAGGAAACCACGCCGACACTGGGAGAATTTGTGCTAACTCCACACAGACAGTCATCCAAGGGCAGAATTGAGCCCAGGTTCCTGCTGACCACTGTACTGCCTGTATGCCTTGTAGATGGACACGTTTTGAAGTGTCAGGAGTTTGCCACAGAATTCCTAGCCTGCACCACTCTTATGCGCACAGAATCTATATGGCTAGTCTAATTCTGTTTCTGGTGAATAGTAACTCAGAAGTAACAACATGTAGATAGTGGTGGATTCAACTATAGTAATGTCATTGAATATCAATAAACAATGGTTAAATTCTCTCTTATTGGAGACGATTATTGCCGGACACTTGTGGCAACTAATGTTTATGCCACACATCAGCCCAAGCCTGACTGCTGTCCACATCTTGCTGCATATGGACACAGGCTGGATCACTATCTGAGGAGTTTCAAATGCTACTGAGCACAGTAATCATTAGCAAACATCTTCACTTCTAACCTAATGGTCAAGGAAATGTCATTGATGAAGCAGCTGAAGGTAGTTGCACTAGGTGACTACACTGAAACATTTCTGCAGCAACGGCCTGGGACTGAAGTATTGGCCTTCAACAACCACAACCATCTTTCTTGATGCTCGTCACACTTTCAACCAGCTGAGAATTTTTTGCCTGACTCCCATTGACTTCAAATTTGCTCAGGCTGCTTTTTTCCTTGTAATCAAATGCTGCCTTAGTGTAAAGTGTCGTCACCATTACCTGACCTCCAGCTCAGCTCTTTTGTTCATGCTTGGACCAAGGCTGTACTAAGATGTGGAACTGAGTGCTAATGGCAGAATCCAAACTGAGTTTCATTGCATAAGTTGTTGCTGTATAAGAGCTGCTTAGTTGCACTGTCAATTATACCTTCAAGCATTTCGGTGATCAGGAGAAACAGATCAGGTGCTAATTGGGTGGATTGGATCAGCCCTGCTTTGTGGACAGGACAAAACTGAGCAGTTGTCCATTTTGTCAGGATGTATAGATACCTGTACTGGAAGAGTTTGACCAGGCCATGGCTAGATATGGAGTACATATTTTCAGCATATTATCAGAATGTTGTAGGACCCTTTAACCTCTGCTGTCCCTAGTGTCTTCAGCTTTCTCTTAATATCAAGAGGAATGAATTGAAATGCCTGAATGCTAACATCTCTGAAGCCGGGGCTGTCAGGATGAGACTGAGATGAAGCATTCCCTCAACATCTCTCTCTCAATGTGACTGCAAGTTTTTCAACTTTGTTTTTTTGCGCAGATGTACTGGTCACCCATATCACTGAAGATATATGAACATTTGTGCAGCCTCTTCAAGTGGTTAGTTTTGTAATTGTTCACCAACACTCATGACTTATTTTGACAGGACTGCAAAACTTTGATCTGATCCATTGTTTCTGATATTGGTCAATACTGCCGCTCACATTTTGTCCCTCTGTTTGATCAACAAGTGATCCTATTTGTAGCTTTACCAGGTTAATCCCTCATTTTTTGGTGTGCTTGGTGCTGCAACTGCCATGCTCTCCTGCATTCTTCACTGAAGCACTGTTGATCTCCTGGCTTGTTGGTAATGACAGAATGAGGGATAAATCAGATCATGAGGTTTACATATTATGATAGAAAACAGTTCTGTTGTTGAAGAACCACACTGCCTTGTAGATGCACTGTTCTGAGTGGCTAGATCTGCTCAAAATCTATTGCATTTAGAACTATGGTAGTGCCACAAACAAAGAGGAAACTTCCTTCGATGTGAAGACAGGATTTTGGTGTAAGTAAAACCACAAGGTTCCCTTACTCGTGATTGTCTTGATGCCATGAGATGCACGCCAATTCTCTCCCACTATTTGTGCCACCTGCTCTGGTGGTTCTGTCCTGCTGGTAGAGTAGGGATGGTGCTGGTGTCTCCTGGGATATTGTCTATAAACCATAATGCAGGAAGTATGACTCAGTCAGATGATTGACTGATTATTCTGTGTGATAGCTGTGCCAATTTTGGCACAAGCCCCTGAGCTTAATGAAGAGGACCTTTCAGGGTTGATGAGACTAGATGTGGTGTTTCTGGTGCCTAAGTCAAAGCTGAGTGGTATCTTTTTTTTTAATCTTTTTGTAGCAGTATGGTAAAATTGATTGGCTTGCTAGGCCACTTCAAAGGGCAGTTAAGAATTAGCCATATGTAGAGTGAATGGCCATGTGGTATTATCGCTTGACTGTTATCCAGAGATCCAAATAACTTTCTGGGAACCCAGGTTGAAATCCAACCATGGCAGATAGTGGAATTTGAATTCTATAGAAATCTGGAATCTAATGACTACTATAAATCCTTTTCCAATTGTTGGACAAACCCATTTGGTTCTCTGATGTCCTTTTAGGGAACGAAATCTGCCATCCTTGCCTCGTCTGGCCGACATGTGACTCCAGACCCACAGAAATGTGGCTGATTCTGAACTGCTGTCTGGGCAATAAATGCTGCCTAACTAACAATGTCCTCATCCTGTGAACGAATAAAGAAAAAATTAAGGTTTTATAGAGGTTATTTTTCACACAACAAAACACAATTATATGTTTCAAAAGAGTTTTGACAAGAAGCTTGGATTCAAAAAGAGTTGAAAGGGACATCCTAGTGCATTGCACGCACTTGTTCCTCTGATTACTGCTCTATATACATGCGTTGTCGTGTTTTACCTTGTTGCATTTTTTTAGTCAAGAAATATCTTTGCACGATTGTTTCATGCCAAAATTACAAGCAAATAAAATTTCATCAAGATGGAATATTTGTGGAGATATAACGAATTATATTGCCTCAATGTACATTACTAATATACTAATGTATACTTGTTCCCTTTTTTTTCTCTCTCAATAGTGATCTTGTTCTGTATGGCAGCCCTGATATTTCCAATTGGATTTTACATCAATGAAGTTGGAGGGCAACCATATAAGTTACCCAATAATACCCAGGTTGGATCTTCGTACGTGTTATTTGTCTTGTCCATCTTCTTTACCATTGTGGGACTTCTGTTTGCAGGGAAGGTTTGCTTACCTGGTTGAGGAAATGGGAAAAAGCCTGCCCAAATACAAACAGGAAAAAAACAATCATCAAAGTTGAGTTGCATTCATCAGCTGGGGACTGCTGAGAGCAACTCCCAAGACCGAGGATGGATTAGTTCATATCACTATGCACTTTGGAGACAAAGAAGAGTTTTTCCTTCATCTACCCTCATGCTGGTTCAGAATATTGTGAACAAATTGCTGCTTAATGTGGATGAGAATGGGGCTGTTCTGGAAAATGAACAACCTGAGAAGACTACTTCACTGAAGCGGCATCAAAAACCCATCCTTCTATGTCCCCACCGTTAACACTATACCTGTCATCATTTCATATTAGCAACAGGCATTTGAGCCTAAGCTCACACTCTCACAGCTTTTATTCATTCTTTAGAAAGAGATTCAGTATTAGGCTGGAAGTAAAATGGACAATGCAGGTGGGGCTGGCCTCACTGAAGATTAGACTGTTGCAACATTTCCAAGATGGTGAACCATTGAAAAATTGAGAGTTGATGAGGAACGTTACACTACTAAACAAAAGTAATACCAAATTGGATGTGATTCAGGACTTGGAGCACAATGGAGTGCCAGTCTGACCAGGATCAAGTTATGAAGCCTTTAGATCAAAAGTTGCTTTCTATTCTGTATGAAACAATTATGGAAATCTAATCCTGCTGGATATTAAAGCCAAATATTATGTTTTTTGTTCAGTAACATTTAGAAGAAATTCCCCCTTTTATTTCTGTTTGCTGATGCAGTTTAATGTATATGCAACTCAGGCGTGTTCAAATGACTGGAAAACACTATGTTGAGAAGGTCAGAGTCTGAGTTGCTGTCATTTTGAGGTCAGAATAGTTGAAAGTCCTCAGTTACCTCATTCTTTGTGCTTTTTTTTGTTATGTAGTAACTGACCCCAACTTCATATTTTCACACAATATTACCACATGTCTAAACCTTACTGGGTGCAATTTTTTAAGTTGACTAAGCTGAACTAAGAAATTATCTTTATTAAATTATTTGTATATGAGGAGAAAGATTGTGACATATCCTTTTAATCACTCCACTGCTTAAACCTGTTTTTTTTAAATAATGTTTTGACTAATGTACTGGCTGTGATTGTCCAGAGTTGTCCTCCAATTTATGCTACCAGAACTTCATCCATTGTTTGTGTGCCTACCTGCAGATGTACATTAACTTAGCCCATTCAGCAGTATCAGTCACCTTCATTGTGTTTACTTATCCTTGGTTGTATAATATTAAAAGATGATACTATCTCTGATCAGGTGACTATATGTTTCCATAGCTCCATGTAGAGGTATTAAATTGAACTTCCCTTTCGGACTGTGCTTTGACACTTCGGGATCAATGTGAAGTTGTTCACTATGATGATGATAACGAATTGAGCTGTTTGATCGACAGGAACAGATAAGTTGTGTGAGACCAACTGTTGAAGCACTGCTGCAGTTCTACACAAGCTTTGAGTGAACTCAACTGACCCAGTATTTTAACATATCAGCAATAAAGCTTTGCTTAGATGTCTGTAAGGAACACTACTCCCCTATCTTAAGATGCTCACCTGCACTGAGACACAGTAATTACAACTCTGAGATTGCTGCAGGAATATTGCTATTTCCCATTCACTCTTAAAAATGGTGTTTGGATGCAGGCGCTGTACAAATGTGCTATGTGCGTTTCCCTTCAAAGAGATTGTTGGAACTAGACTGATCTGTTCTGGGCATATCTCTTCTAGAACAGTCCTTGTGGTGTCACAGTGCTGGTGATCATGTGCTGGCTAATGCAATAGCTTGAGATGTCTGTTCACTGAAAGAATTTGTGTAGAATTATCTTTAATTGAGTCATGTGGAGATGCCAGGGATATTACTTCTGGCAAAAAAGGGCGACTGCTTCCAGTGATCTGTGTGCTCTGCGTATCAAAGGAAATGATGTACAAGAAATATAACCATCAAGGAACAATTTTATATATTTGACCTGGTGCCTCAGCATTTGCAGTGAAAGGTCAAAGGGCAGCATACACATTGCTGCCCATACTTCAACTTGTTGGAACAAAAGGGAAGTGCAACAGTGCTGTAGGAAACTGAATGGAAATATGTGATTGATCTGCTTAAAACAGGAATTACGCGAAAGCATTAAATAATCAGAAATATAATTAAATTTGGTAGATCTAGAATTCCTGAAATATCCCCTGTATTCCAAAGCAAGCAACTTGAACAATATACTAAATAACAAAACATACTTTGAGAAATTATGTCTGAGCTGATATGTTCATTTGACTGTAATGAAAGATTGTTGACCTAATTTTATTGTCTGTAGCCAACTTGACAACAGTTTCATTTTTCATGAACACGTTATACATTTCAACATGTACAGTTCTAATTAACACAAGCTCCCATGGGACCACCAGTCTTGGTAGTTGAAAAAAAGATTTCTTTGGCTTTCTTCTGCCTCTCATTCTGCAGTCTGCCCATTTGTTCATCTTTGCCATTCTCTCTTACTGTCGTATGTTACTCTCTTACTGTCGCTCTCTCTCACATTTGCTCACCCCTTTGCTTCCTCTCCCTGTTTCGCACTCTACCTCTCCGCTGTCTGCCTGTATACACTCTTGTCCTCTCAATGTCTTCCACTTTGCCTCGTTGATATCACTGATGGCACAAGATGAGCCGTATGTGTCAATGCAAGTGAAAAGGCCATCGTATTAACATGTTACTGTTGAAGAGGTGTACGTTCCCTGGCCTTGTTTCACACTGCAGTTTTTAATTGCAGTAGCACAGGAGTAACAACGTAGTGAATAACAAACAAAATCCCCAGGAACAGCTCTTGGAACCTCAGATGTACTTTGACCGAGTGTTTGTATCAAACTCTATCTAGATTATAGAAATACACTTCTGAATAAATCATTTGACAAGATTATTGAACATATTGGGTACTTTGATCCAAAAGTATCAAATATTTGAAAACATCTGGTCTGCAAGCTTTACTGCTTTCTAAGTTTTACACCATGTCGCACAATATCTAATCGGGTATACTTTAGTAATAAAACGTTTTGAGCTATCTGTAAGACCCACTTATAAGCTTTAAAATAGTTGACTATCAGTTTACAAAATCACACGTCTTTTTGTTTCAAAGGTTCCTTTGCAACTTTGAAGCTTTGTGAGTGGGAACATTCATTTCCGTTCTCCCAAACTGTGCAAATCATTTTGAAAAATATTTTGAACATTTTAAAACAAAGTAGTTCAATCCAATGCAATCAGCAAGTTGACAGTACCAGCTCTACCTTTTTCTAATATCTGGTTGGTGACTCTTGAGGGCTTTAAAGTGATTGTGTGTCCCTTGCAGTTAGGGGATCAGCTAGTTAAGTTGGCTGGATGGCTGCTTTGAAGGACTCTAATTCTCCATCTCTCCCCTTGCCTGAGGCATGGTGACCCTCTGGTTAATCTCTGTCTAATGAGAGAAAAGCCCTGTAGTCAGGTAGATTGATGGCGACTTTTATTTTAGATCCTGCAGCTAACTGGCTAAGCAGTTCAACAGCATCATATATTCCCACTTTTTTTAAATTCCCACTTTAATGGCATGATTTTTCCCTGTGCAAAAAACTCAGTATTTAATGTTTTCTGAGCATGGGAAAATTATTAATATCATCGAGCAGCACATTATTTTGAAAAAAAAACTTGGACTGCATTTTGTTTAAAGCTTTATATACTCTAACTCTTGTAGATCACACCATCCTGTATGTTGCAGTTAGTTGATCACTTGTGTCTGTTAGTCATTTCTGAGCTAATGTGTTTTCTGGGGCAGCTCTTTAAAAAGATGTGGGATGGGTGGGGGGAGGGAAGATCATTTCCAAAAACGTGTTGATATAACTAGAGCCAGTTTTATCTGGTGGGAAACATTGAAATTACATTACTTTGTTCCCTGATGTTTCATTTAATGGTTTAGTTGTATCTTGGTTTCTATATGATTTGTTTTCATTCGTTTGTCCCCTTGCTTCCAGTCCACATCAAACCCTGTCTAAAGGACACAACAATGAAGGATAATGCAAATGCCTCACTGCGTACAAATGATTCAGTGGTTAATCCAAGAAATCCATAATGAGATCTAGTCATTTTCTTATTGTATAAAGTCACAAAAGGGACTCTTTGGGATATCTGCAAACAGCCTGTACAATATCCTGTTATCAATGTGTTTTATAATTGGTTACTGCAGTTTTTAAAACCAATAATTTCAGAGGAGGCATTGTTAATACATCTGTACAAAGAGAACATAATTTTCCCTCACTTGTATTTTTGTTATTGAGCAAGTTTATCAAATAAAACAATTGTCTACTAAAGGAACTGGTGTTTTGTCAAATTCTATGGGAATTAAATTTGATAAACACTTCTATTCGCTTAAAAACGCACCAGATAGATCACTACCTGATAAGTAAAATCCCAGGAATTCTTCCACCCTCCAAAAAGATCTTAGCAGAGAGGAAGGTCATCTGTAGTTCAGCAAAGATTTAAATGCTTACATTTCCAAAGCACCCTTCATAATTTCCCAAACCTCTTTCCAACTGATGAAGCACTTAAGCATAGCTGAAGGAAATGAGGCAACTAACCTACACAGTGAAATCCCACAATCATCTATGAAATAAATGGTCATTATTTCCTCTGTCATATTGATTAAGGTTAAATGTTCAGGACACCACATGGACACATTTGTTACTCTAGTGGTCATGTGATCATTTTGCATTTGCTTGAGAGGACAGGTGTGTCCACATTTGATAGTTTCATGTGAAAGACAGCATCTATATCTGCTGAAGCATTCTTCCAGTACAGACCAGGACTGTCAACTCGGTCTGGGATCTAAATTGGCTTAACCTAAAATTCTTGGCACCCAATCACCTCACACCTCTTGGACTGCAAAGGACCATCAGCATCTCTCTCTATTAGAGACAATTGGTTATAAGTATCTTGAGGAGCAAAGTGAGGAGGCAGGCTTCTATATACTAGTACAGCTAGTGTAGGAATTGAAACTGCATCAGTCTCTAGGCAACTGAGCTAACCAACTTGCCATCAAGACCTCTTCCCAAATTCTTGCAATGATGCAATTTGACATCTATGAGTAGAGATTTAAATCACTTTACTAAATATTGTCTGAAGGGTTTTGTTTGAAGGACTGAACACAAAGAAACTGTATCTACTGGAAGGAAGATCAATCACCCTGTCTACCATCACAGGTGAATATAAAAGACCTGAACATTATTTAGTAAAAGCTCTGGAAATGGGGAATAATGTAATGTCAGTGGGTGAGTGAATGTGGGAGTTGAGCAGGTTCATGAAGCTATTGTCATAAACCGAATGAATATAAAAATGTGGCAGTGGATGCATACTGAAATTCTCTTGGTGTTCAAATTATTGATAAAACAGCAAAGCTGGAGTAATTTTATGCCTCCACTTTGGAGTCATGCTGCTGATCTGTCAATTACAATAACCGCCTCTAATTTCAACAAACTAATTGGCAAAAGAGCTCTATAAGTCAGTATTATTTTGTGTATCTATTGGACACTATGCCTTCCAATACCCTCCAGTTGCAGCAAGCCCTGAGTGTACCAGTTCCAGGGTTTCCTGGACATAGACCAGACTGTGGAAGAAGCCAGAATAGGCATCAACCCATATTCCTTCCCCAAAACTAGGCCAGGCTCAACCTGAACCTGTGAATCACACTCTTGAGTAGTTCAGCTTCTGAATAAAATATTCCAAGGTGCGTCACTGGGATAATGAAAACACAATTTGATAGCAACTCACATGTTATCATACTATTAGAATAGAAGACTATAAGTGGATTTTAAGAAGCATCTTACAGTGGTATAGATTTAACTTTCACCATTCCATGCTTGCTTTAAAGATCAGGAATATTAGTCTGGAGTGTCACCAAGAACTGAAGGATGAATGGTCCCTTCAGATAACGAAACATCTATCTAATAGGCATTCCCAATAAACGTAATTTTAGTTTTATTGGTTTTATTTGGATTTTATTGATTTCAAACATTGTTTTAAGAAAAAGAAATTGCTGGTGAAACACAGCAGGTTTGCAGCTCCCTCTGCTGTTTTACCTGAGGATTGGCAGGCAACCTGATAATTCATTTCTCAACCTCCGATTCACAAAAGGTGAATGAACTTTCACCTAAGCTTTGCAATATTCCAGGAATTCTGAGTGATTGGCTTTTAATCAGCTTAACCACAGAAGATTGTATACTTTTCTAATAAAGTCATTTTGAAATCCCAAAAAGACCTTTTGAAATTTTATATAAGTCCTGTTCATTATAAACCCCAATATTGCTTGCATATCAAGGATGTTCAATTTTTGGGAAGGACGTGCATAACGGTAAAGGAGGTGGTGGTGCACTGGTAATAAGTGATAGAATCAGTAAAACATATCAGATCAGAATTACACATGGAACCATGAGAGGTGTTATTAACATAGAGACCACCAATCAGTAGCAAAAGTATTGGGCATAGTATTAATCAGGAGAAGCATATGCCCTGGATAATACAATAATAATGGGTGACTTCAGTCTGTAGATAGACTGGTTAAACCTAATCAGCACAAATGCTACACAGGTTGTGTTTCCAAGTGTGTTAGGGATGGTTTTCTTGAGCAGTAAGTTGAGAAATTAATTAGAGAATGTGCTATTTTTGGTCTATGTAATTAAAAGGGCTAATTAATAATGTTATAAAGAACCTTTAGAGATGGGTGACCATAATATGATAGAATTTTATATTATGTTTGAAAGTGGTTCAGTCTGAAACCAGGATGATAAATTTAATAAAATAAATTGTGAAGGTATGGGATAGGGAGAAAATTGACTGAAGCAGATTGGAATAGCACATTAAAAGGCATTGATTATACATAGACAGTGGCTAGTATTAAAGAAATACTACAGTTAACAGCAACTATATATTTCTCAAAGGCACAAAAATTTAAAAAAACATAACTCAGCTGTAGCTAACAAAAGAAGTTAAGGATCGGAGAGTGTTGCTGAACAAAGAGACCTTGGGATGCAGGTTCATAGTTCCTTGAAAGTGGACTCTTAGGTAGATAGGATCGTGAAGAAGGTGTTTGGTATGCTTTCCTTTATTGGTTAGAGCATTGAGTATAGGAGTTGAGTGATCACGTTGTGGCTGTACAGTACATTGGTTAGGCCTCTTTTGGAATATTGTGTGCAATTCTGGTCTCTCTCCTATAGGAAGGATGTTGTCAAACTTGAAAGGGTTCAGAAAAGATTTACAAAAGTATTGCCAGGGTTGGAGGATTTGAGCTATAGGGAGAGGTTGAATAGGCTGAGGCTGTTTTCCCTGGAGCATCAGAGGCTGAGGGGTGATCTTATAGAGGGTTATAAAATCATGAGGGGCATGGATAGGATAAATAGGCAAAGTCTATTCCCTGGGTTGGGGGAGTCCAGAACTAGAGGGCATAGGTTTAGGTGGAGAGGGAAAAGATTTAAAAGGGACCAAAGGGGCAACTTTTTCACACAAAGGGTGTTGCGTGTGTGGAATAAGCTGCCAAAGAAAATGGTGGAGGTCGGTACAATTGCAACATTTAAAAGGCACCTGGATGGGTACATGAATAGGAATGGTTTCAAGGGATATGGGCCAAGTGTTAGCAAATGGGACTAGATTATGATAGCTGGTCAGCATGAATGAGTTGAACTGAAGGGTCTGTTTCTGTGCTGTACATCTCTATGACTCTATAACAGCAAAGGCCTATAAGTTTCCAGGGAAGTAAGTTTAAATTTTACAATACAGCAAAGGAAGATCAAGAAACTGATAAAAAAAAGGGTGAATTGAATTTTAATGTAAATTGTAAAAAAGGATAAAACAAACTGTAATAGCTTCTTATGAACATAAAAAATAATTGACTATTACCAGTGTGGGTCATTTCCAGGCAAGAGTAAGAAGAGCTTAGAACAAAAGTATGAAACTGAAGATTTGAAATAAAACGAAGTGCTGGAGAAACTTAAAAAGTCTGTGAAGAGCACGAGGAGTTAACATTTTGAGTCATTTGAATGGGAATGGCAAACGATTATATTTATGTTGTTGACCGGGAGGGGAGAAGAAGAGTGTGGAGCAGATTGGAAGAATGCCCAGAGTAAAAGACAAAGGGAGTGCTCATAGTAGTAAAGGCTTGATATTGTTTAAGTCAGTTGGTGGAAGACTGGCCTAAGATATAGAGTGAGACCAATAATCGGTTCAATTCCTACACCTGCTGAGGTTACCCTGGAGGACTCTCGTTAAACCGTCACCAGTGCATTGAAAGAGCGGTCCAGTTTGGTAGGATATGACGACTTGAAATATGTGAAGACAAAAGCAGGAAGACAGTATATGGAAGCAGTAAGTTTTATTTGCCTCTTGTGATGGTCAACCAAGTGAAACTACTGCTCCGGATTTATTGTATTTTCAGTAATCTGCCGCCCGATTTTTTTTTTTTCTTTTTTTTTCTTTTGCATTCTACAGTAGGTCTGGGAACTTGTATTTAGTAACAGAAGGGGGCGTTTCCTGGACTTTTTTTGTGTTATGTGTGGGTCCTTTGCTAAAGCTGTTAAGAATTTCACAATCAACGGATGAATGATTTGAAACATTTACGAAATATTAAAAACCAAGAAATTCAGCTATTGTCATTGTTGTCAATCAGCTGGTTCCGATTTGCTGATTGTCAGCACCTCCCTCCTCTGTTGCCAGGCTACAGTTCTGACCACAGCTCGTACAGAGTGGATCCCACTACTTTAGTTTATTTAAAGCAGGAGTGAATCGCATATTTATTAGATGGGTTGACTTTGCTTTACGTGGCAACTAAAATGAAATGTACACGGTTTCACCAAATCTAATGTTTCCCTTTCAAGATTACAGCTAAGAATGTATTAATTTTGTCGGAATGGACTCTTCCATCTCTATTGGCAACAGACAAACAACATCCTGCAGACGGTGTGGAATCCGAGCCAGTGAGTCCGGGATCTGTCAATCACCCGGCAACCCGGGACCCAGGACTTGTCAATGACCCGTCCTCCTGGGTCCCTGGTGATTGAATCGTCGCTGTTAAATATAATGGGATCTGGGGTAGGGCTTACAGTTTCGGGAGAAATTTCACTGGCTGTGCATTATTTTTAATCGTTTGTTTTGACTTTTTTCGGAACAGTCATTCCCGGTCAGCTGCTGAAGTCGTTACTTGTCTCGTGTCTCGGTTCAGATTAGAAACTGTATTCATAATGACAATGAACCCACACGTTAATAACATGGCTGATATCCTGGCAAATAAGCAGTTTCTTCAAAGTGAACGGTAAGTTTTTTTTATTATCGTTTGTTTTAAATCACTGAACCCGGTGAAGATAATTAATGTTGTTTGTCTACAAATCTGAGATGATCAAGTCATTGGACAAGTTAGAGCTTCTTTCTAAATCTTTTCCCATTGTTCCTTTCCCACCTCCTTCCTTGTGGGAGTCCAATGATTGCAGAGTGTTGTTCATCAGGTATCTGATAGCCTCCAGGATCCAATTGCTTTGCCCAAGTGACCGTTCTCGCGCTGGCATAGAAAATGAATACAAAAAGGGTTTTTGACGATGCAAAGCTTTCCCCTTGATTCTTGGTCCTTACCTCGCCAAGAGCTATTACTGCAAAGTGATCAGCAGCGTGGAGCCTGGCAAAATATTTAAACCTTTTCCTTCCTACACATATTGAAGCTGAGTAAACTTTGTCAGCCATTCGCTTGTTGGCTGAAGACAGTTCGTGAGCTCAGTCACACACCAGCCTCTGGAAATGGCAAAAGTGCAGATATTTTCATATTTCTGTCTTGATATTGTTTTTACCTCCATCACATCGAATGGTGCCAGTACAAGACTAGAAACCTGCAAAGAGGAACTTAGCTCCATGCTCTGTAACTGTCTCTGTGCAGAGTCAATAAGACCCTCAATTAGAAACAGAAGGACAACTATTCTGCCCCTCCATTAGGAACAGGCCATTCAGCCCCTCAGTTGGGGACTGGACAAAGAATATCAAAAGCTAAGTTTGATTTTGACTGGCTGATGTAATTCAGTGGAAGTATGTTGATTTTTAACAATTGAAATGCTGTATTTCAAGGCACGTCCCTTGGAGACAGAAAAATCCCTGGCAAGATGTTGCTATCATCGACCTTGAGCCAGATGGTGGATTATTGGTGACTCATGTCAATCAAACCAGTGGGTTGTTGGTATGTAACAGATCTGATCAGACTGAGAGCTGGATTGAATGTCAAATCTTGTGGGAGGTGGGTGGCGGTGATGGCGTGGGGGTGGGGTGGGCGGGGGGGATGTTGAACTGTATAATATTCCCCAAATTTGCAACAATATCCCCCGAGTACTCAAAAGACCAGGCTCCCACAGTGGGAACTTGTACATACAGTCCAGCCTTCTTTTTAAAAAAAAATCTTTGTGAGGTTTCTCAGAGATTTTGTCATCTTAATTTGGTGACTGAGAGACAGAGTTAAACTTGTGCCACTTAAAACCTTTCTCAGTTTGAACAGAGGGATCTTTGCACTTGCTCAGGGCAGAGTTTGGAACATTGAACATATAGAAAAGGTTCAATGTTTAAGTGGCCCTTAGTTTTTGGACACACTGCCAGGTTGTGATAGTAACATTTGAAAATTCTTTCTGACTATTATTCATTTCGTACAAGCTTACAGCACAGAGGAAACCATTCATCCCATTGTATTTGTGCCAACTCTTTGAATGAGTTATCTATTGTCTTTATTCTTTTACAGCATGTGCATATTGCTGGGTTGGGGGCGGCTGGGGAGGAGGGGTAGCATTTGTTGCCTGTCCCTAATGGCTTTGAGGAGATGGTGGTGAATCGCCTAGTGAATAAAGATTGAGATGACAGACCCCACAAATGGTGGTGTTACTCATTCAGTCGCCACATCTGGTTTCCTAAGTACTTCCCTGGAGAATGGAATTGGACAACACTGTTTCAATGTTTCTGAAGAGGGGCATGTACCTGGGAAACATTGAATTGCCACAGCCCATTTGGGGTCAGTGCTATCAAAGTATTGTGAGTAAGGGAGTTCCAGGAATTTGATCTGGAAACAATGAAAGGACAGCAATGTAGTTCCAAATCAGGATGGCGTGTGGAAACTTGTAGATGGTGGTGTTCCTGTGTATCTGCTACCTTTGTGGGTGGGAGAGTTCATGGGTTTGAGCCCAATTCCTGATCTCTTCTCTCCCTGTAGCCCTACGATTTTGTTTCTTTCCCAAGTATTTTTCCAGTTCCCTGTTTGGAAGCCCAGTAGGCAGCTCCTCAGGCTGTGGTTTCTCAT
The DNA here is from genome assembly GCF_047496795.1 of Chiloscyllium punctatum. Classification (NCBI taxonomy): domain Eukaryota; kingdom Metazoa; phylum Chordata; class Chondrichthyes; order Orectolobiformes; family Hemiscylliidae; genus Chiloscyllium; species Chiloscyllium punctatum. The sequence continues at coordinate 45,379,699 of NC_092778.1, forward strand.
CCTGAAATGTCCAATTCTACATTGTGCCCGCTATAGAGAACAGAAGGGAAACGGCCGCTGACCAGTGAAAACCAGACATCCGAGGAGTGGCTGGCCAATCACAGCTTGGATTACCAGAAATTGACACTTCAACATCTTCTAGCACACAGCAGGATCATCACGTGAGTCTAACAGAAGCAATTTGCAGGCAGTGTACTATCTAAAACTTCTTTTAACTGCTTTCCTTCCACCCTCACTTTAGGAAAAAGGATATGATAAATGTTGAACAACTGCAGCTTGGCTTAGATGTCATTGATAAGTTTGAATGCAGACTTCACCGGTAAGTATTCTTCCTGATTCCTCTCTTGAATATTTACTTGTTCTATAAACACAATAAAGAGTGAATGGATTGCGCAGGGACAGAGAGAATGGTCTCTGAATCTTGGGCGATACTGAGAGACATGAATACTTTTGGTTACAGATGGGATTGGGGCAAACATCATAGAGGGGAACGATATGGGGGAAACGAGGAAGAGATAGCAACACTACTGGAGAGGAGAGAAAATTAAGCAGACAGATAGAGAAAAACTGGGGATAGAGAAAAAGATGTTAAGAACCTGTTTGCACTTCTTTGACTATTTCTCAGCCTCAAAACTCCCAGAACGTTTTACAGACAAAGTACTTTTAAAGTGTTCCTGTAGAAATGTAGGGAACAGGGCAGAGTGATAGTGAAGCAATGAGAGGCTAAAGAAAGACTTGCTTTTGTACAGATTCCTTTAGGACTTCAGGATGCTGCAAAGCACTTTATGGTTTGAAGAACATTTTGAAGTGTAGTCACTATTGTATGAATGGAAGCACCTCTTTGCACACAGCAGTATTTCATGCACAGCCTGTGTATTTGATTTGGAGATGCTGGTGTTGGACTGGGCTGTACAAAGTTAAAAATCACACAACACCAGGTTATAGTCCAACAGGCACTTCTCCTTCATCAGGTGGCTCTGCCTACAGTTCCATTGGCCTCAAGCTCTCGAATTCCCTCCCTACACCTCTTTGCCTATCTACCTCACTTTACTCCTTTAGGATACTTCTTAAAACATATTGTTTTGACCAAGCATTTGGTTATTTGACCTGACATCTCCTTGCATTGCTCAGTGTTCCACAACCACCTGATGAAGGAGCAGTGCTCCAAAAGCAAGTGCTTCCAATTAAACCTGTTGGACTGTAACCTGGTGTTGGGTGATTTTTAACTGTGTATTTGATGGCAGATTTATCCAGGAAATTATTGACTGGGACTCTTGTGGCACAGTTGTAGTGTCCTGACCTCTGAGACAGGGGGCCTGGGTTCAAGTCCCACCTAGTCGAGAGGTGTGTCACAACAACTCTGAACAGGTTGATTAGAAATATTGAGCAATCACTGACTAGCCCTGGGTATTGCTGTGATGACACCATTTTAATTGCAGGTATTCATTTCAGGAGAAAACCCCTCACATACAAGCGATTCACAAAATCCCTACAGTGCAGGAAGAGGTTATTCAGCCCATCGAGTCTGCACCAACCGTCCAAAGAGCATTCCAGCCAGATCTAGCTCCCAACCTATCGCTGTAACGCCACATGTTACTGCGGCCAATCCACCTAACCTGCACATCTCTGGAGGGAGGAAACTGGAGTACCTGGAGGAAGCCTTCAAAACTGAGGGAACTGGTTTGCAGCATCCTGAAGTACAACAAACCTCTGCCACCAATTGGTAACCAAGGAAATAAGGGTCTTATGGTGCAGTGAAGTGCCCCTACCTCTGGCCCAGGGGCCCACATTCAAGACCCACCTATTCCAGAGGTGTGTAATTACATGTCCAAATAGGTTGATCATAAATATCTTGAAACCAGCCTCATAACAATCAAAAGCAGTTCACTTTCCATTGCTAGCAAACACACAACATAAATCAGGTGAATAAAGATTGAGATGACAGACCCCTTAAATGGTGGTGTTGCTCATTCGTTATTCAATGACCAGAAGTGGAAATCACCACATCTGGATTCCCAAGTACTTCCCTGGAGAATGGAATTGGACAACACTGAACATTGTTTCAATGTTTCTGAAGAGGGGCATGTACCTGGGAAACATTGATTGTGCTGAGCAGTGGGAGAATTAGGCAGGATAGATATTCTACAATGGTGCCTGATTATCTCTGGGAATCAGGCAGTCCATTTGAATGAAACAGGGCCTGTGGTTGTATGAAGTCTCTTGAAAAAAATCAGCTGAATGGGCTGAATTACCTTTATTCTGTGCTGCCATCCATTTCTTGCGATTCCCTTCACAAACCTGAATTGATCTAACTCTCACCAAATCCTATCCAACAATGACTGTAGTGCTGACTGATCTGCATTGACCCCTGCGTCAAGCAACATTTATATTTTGAAATTCTCATCCCTCTTTTCAAACTCCTCCATTGCCTGCCCCTCCCTAATCCATCCATAAACCCTCCAAGATTCTGCATTGCTCTGATTCTAGCCTCCTAGCTTTTCAAATCAGAATTGTTCCATCATTGTGGCTTTCCATAGGCCTCAAGCTCTCAAATTCCCTCCCTACACCTCTTTGCCTATCTACCTCAATTTCCTCCTTTAAGATACTTCTTAAAACATATTGCTTTGACCAAACATTTGGTTATCTGACCTGACATCTCTTGGCATTGCTCAGTGTTCCATTTTAGTTATTAACCTTTCTGTGCAGCACATTGGAATATTTTCATACATTAAAGGTGTTATATCAATTTAAGTTGCCATTCTTCCTCATATAATGGTCAAACTCTGCTCAGGTCTTTGTTCAGACCCATCTCATTTAAATATTTTCAGAATGACTGACCTTTATCACCAACGGATGGAATGGCTGATGGAAGGGAGCAGAAAGGTTAGTTTTCTCTCTTTATGATCCAGGACAGAGTCATATGGTAGTAAGAGGCCAGTTTCTTTCCACCAGCTCTAAATAAATATAACATGTTTTATTCTCTGTAAGAGATCAGTATCTGCATTAAAGCAGGAGCATGGCAATCCTGACTTGAAGAGCCTACTTTGGAATTTGGACCTGGCCTATTATAAGGCAACACTCACCAAACAACTTTCAAAAGTTGTTCTCAATGACAAAGTTCCTGATTAATTGAAATTAAATGATCAGATTTTACATCTGTTGTGAAGTGTTGGTATTTTTAATGAGCAGTTTTGTGATCATAGCTTTTTTTAAATTAGTGTGATTGAACATTTTTAATGTAATAATTATTTACAAGTTCATGCAACAGTTTTTTTTGGGGGGGGGGGCGGTGAAATGGGTGTTAATATGACTAGCATTTTGTCAGTTTCTTCCCCACCATGAAAACCATTGATTCTGTTTTATTAAATACCTCTCTAACCTTGTATCTACTGTTAGATGTTCGGCTTGGTGAAAGGTTCTCGGGTCGGTCTGCTTATCGACTCCTCTGATGCAAACTGTGGGCTTGGCCGACTGCAGGACTTTCAGGCAGCTCTCCTGGTTAGTGTGTTGGCAGCTTAAAGGCTATTGCGGAGCGGGGGAAAAGACCATTTCATTTGGAATAGCTGCTGTGAGGAAGATTTGTCGTGTCACGTTGAACTCTGTTTCTTGATTCACAGCGTCTGCTGGACGAACAGCTCTGTTTTAGGAAGCAGTTTTATTTCCTCTCCTTTGGTAGTGACCTCTCTGAACTCTGGGAGACCCCACGGGATGTGAACATTCGCACGTAAGTGACATTTGTTTGCTCGTCCTGTTTCCATTATGGACTGACATTTGCCTGTCACTGGTGGCCGTGCCTTTTCCTTACCCCTCTGAGACTCTCTTTCCTCCTTTAAAACATTTCTTAAAAACATCTCTTTGCCACCTGCCCTAAAATCTGCTTGACATCAACCTTCATGTGTTAATCACTCCTGTGAAGCACTTTGGGAAGTTTTTCTGTGTTTGTGGTGGTTGTCGCAGAAGTGGGGATTGAGGTTCCATTGCTAACATTACAGGAGCTGATGATTGCATCATCATTCTCATTATCCTGCCCAATTTTATCGATGGTTGTGCTGTTGTTTGTCACAGCTTAGACGAAGCAAGGCAGTGGGTTCAAGATCTCCAGCCCAGTGGGAGCTGCAACCTACTAAAGGCCATGAAGAGAGTAATGAAAGTGAAGAAGTTGAATACTCTTCTCATTATCCTGGGGTCATGGTAAGAAAACATCAGAAACATAAGAAACAAGTTAGCAGTGTCTCATTTGTTATATTTACGTGCTGAATGGGAAGTAACACACAGGCCTCATGATCTATGAGAAGAGACTGAGTGGATTGGACCTGATTTCCCTATGGTTGAGAAGAATGAATGGTAATGACAATGAAACATATAAGATTCTGAGAGGGTCTGACAGGATGGATGATGACAGGTTGTTTTCTCTGATAACAGAGTCTAGAACTCAGGATTACAGTTTCAGGATAAGGGACCGTCCATTTCAAACTGAGATGAGGAAGAATTTCTTCACTTTGAGTTTTGAATCCTCTGGCCCTTGCATGTTCCATTATTGAACACATTCAAGGGAGATTCAGTTTTGGGGTATTATGAGAATTAAGGCATTTGGGGATCAAATGGAGAAGTGGAGTTGAAGTAAAAGATCAACTGTGATCTTATTGAATACTTTTGTGCGCTTTTATCTGATATTCTTTCATGCAATGTGGGAGCAACTGACAAGCCCAGTGTTTAGTTCCCTTGAGCTAAATGTTTCAGAGGACAATTAAGAGTCGGTTACGTTATTGTGGTCTGGATTCACATGAAGGCTGGATAAGAATTTGAAACTTCCTTCCCTAAAGGACATCAATGTGTTTTTTACTTTTGTGTTTCTAAAAACTGGGGATGAAATGAGAAAGAAAAACAGTTTTTAGAGGAGTAAGGTGATGGCCCTAGTGGTATTATCGCTAGACAATTAATTCGGAGACCCAGATACTGTTCTGGGAATTAGGTTCAAATCCTACCATAGTGGAATTTAAATCAATAAATATCTGGAATTAAGATTCTTATGATGAGCAGTCATGAAAACCCCATCCAGGTCTCTAATATGCTTTGGGGAAGGAAATCTTCCATTCTTATCTGTTGACTCTTAATTATTTCTGGGCAATTAGGGATGGGCAATAAGTGCTGGCCTAGCTTGTGACACCTTCATCCAATGGATGAATAAAAGAAAACTGTGTTTCATTAGTAACCTAATAGCCATGGCAGGCATTGTGACTAACTGTTTGAACGAGGAGTAAGTGAAGTTCAGGTTGCACACCATCGAGAGCTGGGGCTGTGAACTGATCCAGCTCCTATTGGCAACAAGTTGATTGGTCTGTGGACTAGTGACAGTTATCAGTGACAGAGACCTTTTGCAACTGTGTGATTGGTACTTGGAGCTGAGAGTTACAGGGAGAGAGAGGGCAAGAGGTATGCAGACCTTCTCCCAGGCCAGCAGCTGCGTGCTTTCTGCAATCCAAGACTCAGTTTAAAACTGAAGAAAACAGGCTACCTTTCTTCCAGCAGTTAATGTCAGCTGTGACATTTGAATTGATAAATCTGTAACATTTTCAAAGGAAACCCAGTACTTTATATTTCTTATGAAACTGGTGGAAACATCGAGAGAGAGACATCTGAGCATCAAGGACATGGTGAGCTGATTCAATCTTATCATCAGAAACAGAAAGCAAAGACCCTGAATTGCCTTTCCAGTTTTTCCACCTTTGCCAATAACCTGTCTCCCTGATCGCAAGATGGTGGCAGGATAGAATGATCCAGCTGGACCTTCCCTGCTTCGCTCTTTCCTTTTCCTTTTTTCTTTCTTTCTTTCCCTTATTTCTGCAGTTTTTCTTCCCCCTTCCCCAACTTCCAACTTCTCAAACTTATTCTGCCCAGAGGTAATGGAGAACAGTGGCAAGTCCAAGTCTAGCCCAGCACAGAAAAAGAGTCCGAGACAATGCCAGCATGGGAGACGAGTCGCAGGCTGCAGCCCAGAGCAAGAGCAGGCCTAGCCAGGCTGGCCTGGGAGATGTGTCGCAGAGCAGGAGGCAATCCAAGCCACGCTGTCCTGGGAAGCTAGTCCCAGAGGCAAGTCACAGGCCACAGCCAGAGCAGGATGCAGTCCAAGCCAGGTCAGCCTGGGACACATGGTCCAGAGACAAGTCCCAGAGGTGAGTCCCGGAGGCAAGTCCCAAGCCGGAAGCAGCAAGGCCTCATATTCTGAATCATGGCGGGCACAGACTCCGTGAAAAGGACTACAATCTTAGTACTTTTAAAGATACTTTTTATTCTTATTCTGGAATTTGAGTAATTTGAGTACTTTTTAAAGCCCTGTATTCCTATGCTAGACTATTTTCTTTTACTCTTTCAATTCTGTAACAAACACTTAAAGCATCTGTGCCTAAGATATTAGTACCAAAAAGGCGACATTACAAACGTTTCACTGTGTTCATTCAAATGCACTTGAAGGGAAGCTTATAGGTGTTATAGTTTCAGTTAGTAGTGGAATGTAGCAATGGTCTAAACCTATTTACCTGTAGCTACAGTCAAATTGTTTCCAGTTTTTGACTGGTACAGAAAACTGGTCTATACTTTCTATTAATCTTGAACTGGAAACAGCTAGAACTAAGAAGCTGCACAGAGTGTTGCCTGACCAAGAATAAGTGACATTTTAACATGTATCCCCTGGGATCTGGTATTATCGTGATAAAAACAAAAGTAGAAGCATTCAAGTACAATACATTGTATCGAGAAAATATTAGTGTCTCATTAAACTTTTTCCAAAAGTATTGTGTGTTTTTCTTTACTGATAAAGAGCAGCTGAATGAGGTCCATAAGCAGCACCTAGAGATGGTTTATGAAAAGCTCTTGTCTGTAATTGCAGCAACTCAGATTGAGCCATGACCAAGAAGGTTGAGGGCTCCAGACCCATTCTGAAACACTTGAACTCAAACTCTAGGCTGACTGCTCAGTGCAGTACAGAGAGAGTTGCTGCATTTGTGAAATTCTGTGTTAAACTAGGGCTCCCTGTTCTATCTGAGCTGGCAGTGATAAATCTGGGTCACTATTTCATAGAAGAGCAGGGACCAATGTTTACATCACCTAAATCCGATCGTCTGCTCTTTATCACTGTCCTGTTTATGGGAACTTGCAGTGTACAATCAAATTGCCATGTTATCTACATTATAATAGTGACGACACTCCAAATGTGCATTGTTGGCTGTAAAGTGCTTTTAAGGCATTTCACTATTACAAAAGGCCATATATAAATGTAATGTCTTTCTATTCCTTTCAGTCCTGATCAGACATCAGAGATTTTGGCTGACTATATGCAGCAGTGCATGCTGGGAAGACATTTGCCTTTTCAGACTGTCGCTTATGACTGTAGCCACCACATGACTCATGTAAGTAGCCAATCAAAAAGTGCTGCACTGTGAGAATCTTGACTATGGAGACTCCATTATCTGCCATGATACAGTGAATCATTACAAGGCTTCCATCGCATGACATCACTTTGGTTATTATTGCCTTGGTGTCTCTCTCGAAGTATTGCGAATATCTTCAGTCACATTCCCAGAATGAAATTTGGGAAGTCTCAACCAATCTCTACGTTTCACAGGTTGATCTCAGATTGCTGCAGAATTTTTGTTTGTGCTTGGCTATTTTGTACAACAAATCTGTCAGATTCTTGAAAACATGCCATGTACTTTAGGAGGAATAGCAAGTGCTTCGTGTAAATAAAACTAAATGAAAGACAATGAAGTGTGAGCAGAGAGACCAGACAGAGTTCAATGATCCATTCATTAAAAGTTCAAGTGTAGTCCAAAATCAAATTCAGTAAACATCAATTGAACTTTTCGGTTTTGTGAATGTAGATGTAGCATATGGGTATTGAAATCATGAAGTATTGATTAGGAACTATTGCCATGAAAGAACAATGTTCTCTGATATGATTCAGCCCTGTGTCTGATTCATGTTATTTATCTCTGACATGTTGCACATTTTATAAATCCAGATGACACTGAGGTCCCTGGTGAAAGTCTCAGGAGGACGTTACCATTTGTTCTCTACCAGCTGTCAGGTAATTTCTCTTCACAACCCGAGCTGCATCTCTTTATTCTCTGTCTCAATTGACCCTTTTCCTAATGTAGAGAGATTGGAGAAGCAAACATATGGTAGCTAAATTTACAGATGACCCAAAGACCCAGAGGAAAGTAAGTCATGAAGAGGACACAAGGAATCTACGTAGGGATCTCGATAAGTTAAATGAGTGAGCAAAAACTTGGTAGATGAAGTACAATATGGGAAAGTGTGAACTTGTACATTTTGGCAGGTGAATAGAAAAGCAGCATATTATTTAATTACCGAATTCAGAACAAAGAATCTGGATGTCCTGCTGCATGAAATACAAAAAGTTACTGTAACAGGTACAGCAAGTACAGGAAAGCAAATGGAAGGTTGGTGTATATTGCAAGAGGAATGGAGTGTAAAAGTGAGGATGTTTTGATGCAGTTGTGCAGGGCTTCACTGAGACCACATCTGGAGGGCTATGTACAGTTTTGGTCTCTTTTTTAAAAAGGAAATGATTGCATTAAAGAGAGTTCAGAGAAAGTTTACTCAATAGTTTCCGGGGTTGTGGGGCTTGTCATTTGGGCAGGTTGGGCTTGTATCTTTTGGAGTTTAAAAAATAAGAGGTGAAAGGCTAGTTGGATAGTTCTTTGAATCTCAGTCATGATGGGCTGAATGGCCTCTTGCTAACGTGTAGGATTTTACGGTTTAAATATTGGAGCATATTTCACCTGCATCCTGAAAGTAACCACTAAGCTATGATATGTTATTATTTAGCATCTTTAACATTGAAAGATGTCCCACAGTGTAAACAAAAAGTGATAATGAAAGAAGGGTATGGGGTGGGTGTGACTGAAAGCTTGGTGAATGATTTGATTTTTATTGATGATCGTAAAGAAGGTGAAGAGTAGGGGAAGGAATTCGGGAACCCCTGAAGTCTAGCCAGCCAAGCACATAGCAGTCAGTGGTGGAGCAAAGGGACGGGAGCGATATACAAGACACAAGAATCAAAGGAATAGAAAGTTAGTGATTGGGATGGTACAAGGGCTGGAAGAAAGTCCAGAAATAAGGAGGGCCAAGGAGCGTTTTCAAATCAAAGATCTGAGTTAGGATGATCGAACAACCTCTGACTTATTGCTGAGACAAGACTTTGAACTTCACCTCCACCAGCTGTAAAACCGTCCAACTCTCTGAACTCCTCAAACTTTAGTCTTCTGTGCATCCCCAAATATAATGGCTCCAACATTGATGGCCATGCCTTCAGCTGCCTTGATGTTCAATTCAGGAATTCCCTCATTAAACCTCCCTAACTCTCTCTCCTCTCAGATGCTCCTTAAAATTTAACCTCTTTATCAAGTTTTTGTTCATCTGCACTAATGTCTCGATTAGTACAGCACAGGAACAGGCTCTTTGGCCCTCCAAGTCTGTGCTGACGCACAATGCCTTTCTAAACTAAAAACATTTTGTCTCTATGCAGACAATATCCCGCTATTTCTGGCCTATTCAAGATGCCTCTTAAAAGTTGTATCTGCTTCCGCTGACAGCACATTCCAGGCAATTACCACCCTCTCTCATTGCCTTTAAACTTTCCCCCCTTTTACCTTCAATCTATGTCCCCTAGTAATTAATATTTCTATCCTGGCAAAATGACTGTAACTATCCATTTTATTCTTGCCTCTCATAGTTTTATAAACCTCTACCAGGTTGTTGCTCAAAAGTTCAAGTGAAAACAAACTGGGCTTGTCCAATTTCTCCTCCTATCTAATACCCTCCAAACCAGACAATGTCTGGTAAACGATTTCTGTCCTCTCTCCAAAACCTGCACATCCTTCTCATATGCGGGGACCAAAACAGTGCATGATATCCCAAATGAGACCTAATTAAAGTTCGATATAGATGCAACATGACTTACCAATTTTTTTTATACTCTATGCCCTGATCAATGAAGGCAAGTGTTCTATATGCCTTCTTGATCACCTTATCCACTTATGTTGCCTTTTCAGGGAACCACTGGACCTATATGCATAGATCCATCTGTACGTTAATGCTTCTAAGGGTCTGCCATCTACTGTATACTTCTCTCCTGTATTAGACCTTCAAAAATGCATCTTTATGTACCTGAGGGTCAGATTATATTTGGTAATGCTTGTGGCAGTGCTCTGGCATGTGTAACTATGGTAAAGGTGGTGTTAAAAGCAAAATTGCACGTGCTGGAAATGTGAAACAAACCCCGAAAATACTGGGGAAACTCAGCAGGTCTGGCAGCTCCTGTGGAAAGAGAACCAGAGTTAATGTTTCAAGTCTGATATGAGTTCTTCAGAAAGCATTTCGTGTGTTTGTTACAAGTTGGTGTTGTTGCACTCAGTTGTGTGAGTTGTATTGAGTGAGTGTGGGGTCGCTGCTGTTGATGGGCAAATTGTTGACTGTCTTCCTGTCCCACAGACCAAGGGCTGCTGGAGCAGTGATCTCGAGGTCTTGATGAAGGAACTGCAGCAAGCCAGCAATGTATTGGAGAAGATTCAGGAAATACGCCAGGGGCTGCTGGGACACTCTCTCAATGAGGCTGCGGAGCAGGTAGAGTTTGGCTGGGACCTGTAGCTGTTACTGGTTTTGGATGATGTATTAGAGATGTTTCATGCTTTTGTCCTCCTGGGCCTAGATTACAACTGAGGTTGCCAAGATACCGCCTGCTCGATTCCTATTCCAGCCGCCCAATCACGATGGACCTCTCTGCCTCGAGACTTCCAGCTTCCTGCCCAAGACCTCTGCTGATTGGCTGAAGCAACATGGCTTGAAAGGTAAACATACAGGTTCTCAACGTGACTGGGGTTTGCTTCTGGGGCGATGGCGTTTGTATTTCCTGGTGAGCCCCTGTCGCTGGGTGAATAATTCCATTCCATAGACCATTCAGTCCCTTCACTGGTGCTCCTTCTCCATGAGACCCACCTTGAAAGGGCAAAGGGAGCCACAAACTGGGCATCATTAGTTCAAATCCTAACAGGGCAGGTCAGGAAATTTAACTCCTCAAATCTGTGCCAGCTCTAGATACCCGGGGTTCAGTGAGGCCACTCCTGACCGGGTCAGAAGGTGCAACATCTGAATTCTGTTCCCAGTTGTCCCAGGACAGGAAGGGGTCAGATCCGCAGGTGATCCTGGGTGAGCTTCTGAATTCTGGACTCACATCCAGTTAATGTTCTGCTCCTTGTATAGATTGTGGTTGTACGTTGGCCCTCCTGTTATACAGGACTGTCCTCTGTTACTATCTGGGTTAAAGGTGATGGCCATGGGAGGAGCCTATAAATCCTTTCATTCCTTCATACTGCTCCTTTAGGGAAGAGTGTGAAGATATGAAGACAACAAACACTTTCATTCCTGCTCCCTGATTTCCCCAGGGGGCTGCTTCCTGACATTCCCCTCCCCCCTTCCCCCCCTGCCTGCTCCCTGAATCCCCCCTCCCCTGGATTGCTCCCCAATCCCCACCCTGCCAGTGCTGCTGTCCAATTTCCCTGGGCTGTGCTGCCCTTGTGGGTTTGATCCGGTCTGAGATGTCGTCTTTACATTTTCCAGCTAAGAAGCTCAGTTTGTACCAAGTGTTGGCACCGAATGCATTCTCACCTCTGGAGGAATTTGTGCCAATTCTTCGCAAGACCGTGTCCTCGACACTACATGGGGTAAATATCAGCCTCTCTCGTGTTTGTTCATGAACTCATTTTAACTCTGAATTTCCCTCGATTGTTGCTGCAATTCTCAGGACTTCCAAACTCTTCCTCCTTCCTGTGCTTACCGTGTTTAAATCTGACCTCATCACTCTGACTTGAAATCACTCCCTGAGGAACCTTTCGACTAACACGATTGATTCTTCCTCCAAACACATCAGCTTTCTCAAAAACTAACCTTGGTGTTGCTGGATGATTTGGAATTCTGGGGCCTGCCCCATGTCTTCCACTCCACAGTTTATGTCTTTCACCGTCTCCAGGTCACCAGGCTTTGTGTTCAGATTGAGATCTGGATGTTGCTTTCTGAAATTAGCTACTAACTCCACTTAGCTGCTGGTCCTAATCTCTCCGAGATGGAGTGTGGGGACCAAGCCACTTGGCTGTGGACAAACTGCTGCGGACACTCACGGTCCACACAGTAAGGTTGGAGCTGGATCCTGTGCTGAAGCAACATCAAGTGAAATGTGATCTGTGGCTATCCAGTGGCTAACCAATGGGCATCCAGTGTACTGGCCTCTGACTGATGGAGGATTAATTAATGTATTTTCCACACAGCGAGCGATGATGCAGCTGGAATGGCATGATGGGACAGTGAAGAATGTCCATGTAGACCCCCCTCTGTTGTATGAGTACCAGGTAACAATCCCCAACCAATACATTCCTCAATCTGTCTCCACCCCACCCTCACCCCCACCCCCACACCCTCTCCCTCTCTTTCTCTGCCAACGTTTTTCTCCTTATCCTCATCCACGTGTTCTCTGCATTTCCCATGTTCTGTCAATCGTGCTCTCAGGATGCCTCTTCTTTCCACTTTCTGTTTCTCTCTGCCTTCTCTCACTGATAGTTCTACCCCCTCTCTCATGTGCTCACATACACACACACTCTATCTCTCTCACACACACTCTTTCACACTCTCACACTCTCACTCACACACACTCTCTCTTTCTCTGTCTGACACACTCTCTGTCTGACACACTCTCTCTCTCACACACACACTCTCACACACACTCTCACACACACTCTCTCTCTCACACACACTCTCTCTCTCAAACACATTCTGTCTCACACACACTCTTTCACACTCTCACTCTCACACGCACTCTCTCTGTCTGACACACACACTCTCTCTCTCACACTCTCTCTCCCACACTCTCTCTCTCACACTCTCTCTCTCACACACACACATTCTGTCTCACACACACTCTCACACACCCACACACTCTCACCCTCTCTCACACACACACATTCTGTCTCACACACATTCTTTCACACTCTCACTCTCACACGCACTCTCTCTCTCTGTCTGACACACACACTCTCTCTCTCACACTCTCTCTCTCTCTCTCTCTCTCTCTTTCTCTCTCTCTCATACATACACACAGTCCTCCCCACCCATCCACACACATACAAACCCTTTCTCTAACAAGATCTCTGTTTTCTTCTGTCTCAGAAGCAGCTGGGTCGAGCGATGAGCCATTTTGAGCGGAGAGCTGACTGGCTCTCCACCGGTAGCAGGAAGATATGGGGTAATATTTGTGAAAAGAGGTCAGTCTCTGCTCCAGCATTGTACATACCGCCTGAGGTTGAGTTACTGTGGTTCTTGACTGGATTTGTTTTTGTTCAGGGTGATAATCTTGGTGGACATCTCAATCTATAACTCACTGCACATTATCCACATCCAGCACTCCCTGCGCCTCCTGCTCGAACAACAGATGACAAATAAGGAAAGCTTCAACCTGTTTGTGTGAGTTCTGGGGAAGACACTTATGGAAAGGCTGAGCTCTGTGATCAGCTCCCTGTGCTGTGGGAGCTGATTATATTTTCTCAACACTTTGGCACATCCTGGGGTCATGGAAAGTGCCAGGCAAATTCAAATCTGTCTCTCTCTCTCCATCCTGCACTCTCTCTGTCCTCACCCATTCCCTCTGTCCCACTCCCCTCCTGTCCTCCCCTCCTCCCCTTCCCTTTCCTCCCCCTTCCTTCTCCCATTTCTTCCTTCTCTGTGTCTCCTCTTCCTTCTTGCTTGTTTCTCCCCCCTCTCCCTCTCTTCTCCCCTTCTCCCCCTCCCCCTTTTTTCTCCCCCTCCCTCTCTTTTCTCCCCGTCCCTCTCTTCTCCCTCTCTTCTCCCCTTCCCCCTCTTCTCCCCCTTCTCCCGTCTTCCTCTCTTCTCCCCATCCTTCTCTTCTCACACTTTTCCCTCCCCCACCACCTCTCTCTCTCTCTGCTCTCTTCCTTACTTGATATCCTAATGCTGTTGTTTAGCTGTGGTGTGACTGGCTCAGGGTTGGTTTAGTGTGGTATTGGGATTGCTGCTCATTTTTCCTGGTTGTTTGGGAGTTTAATGATGAATCATTCACTATATTCCCCTGTTTGTAGGTTTGGTTCTGAGGTTCAGCAATATCAGCCCCAGATGGTGTCAGTTACACCAGATAATCTGCAGGCAGCGTGGAGGTGAGTTCCTGCAATTTAATTTTCCTGACTGACTCTTTCAGGTCCATTTCTGGTGTTTTGGGCTCTCCTATTGGCCATGCCTTCAAGTGCCTTGGCTTCACCTCCCAGAATTGCCTTCCTGAACCTCTCCTCAACGTTCTTGTGTGAAACCCGCAAAGTCCTCCTACTGTCTGACTTTGGTGCAGCTCCCTTGTTGTTCAGTTGGTCTCACTGTTGGCTCACTCTCCCTCTGGTTGTGAGATGCACAGTTCTGGCTTTAAATGCCATTCCAGCGCTTGAGCAGAAAAATCAGCCTGAATACGAGAGAATGCAACAGTGTCGAGGTGCCATCTTTCAGGTGGAAGATTTTACCTCAAAATCCCATCAGCTCTCTTGGGTTGATGTATAGGTCCATTGGAACTTGTTCACAAAACAGCAGTTTCTCCCTGGTGTCCTGACTAACATTACGAAAGAAACAGAATCCGGTTATTACTTGCTGTGTACTACAACCATCCACCCTTGGGTCTCTGTGTGGAGTTTGTGTGTTCTCCCCGTGTCTGCCTGGGTTTCCTTTAGGTGCTGTAATTTCCTCCCAGAGATGTGTAAGTAAGGTGGATTGGCCATGCTAAATTGCCCATAGTTTCCAGGGATGGGCAGGCTAGGTGGATCAGCCATGGAAAATGCCAGGGTTGGGTCTAGGTGAGATACTGTTTGGAGGGTCAGTGTGGACTCGATGGGCCAAATGGCCTACTCCCACACTGTAGGGATTCTGTGCTTATTGACTAGCATTTCCTGCATTATAATAGTGACCTCACTTTAATTAACGGTAAGACACTCAGAAATGTGTGTTTGTCACAAATGGAATGAGATAATTGCAGATACATTTTCTATACTGAATCTCTCTTCCTTTTATCGCTCACTGGCACTCATCAGAACCTTGTAGGTGTTCGATGGATGTGGATTTCTGTTCATTGTGATGGTCTCTGTCTCTCTATGCCCCACGTTTAGGTGGGTCCTGACTCTGGAGTGCAGTGGGAGTCGGAATTTCATGGGTGCATTGAAAGCAGCAACAGAAAATAATCTGCATGAACAAGGGGATCCTTGTGGCATGTACCTTCTTACCAGTGGAATACCTGACCAGGAGATGGTAGGAAGGAGCACTGAATTTGAAACAACAGTGTTTTACACTAATGTCCATGTTTTAAACCAAGCTGCAAAACTCTTCCAGAGATTTACAAGGGCTAAACCGTAAATCTATAATTTACCACAAACACCAGTTTCCATCTTTTCCCTCTGGATCCTTTCTCTGTCCAAAAGCATACTCACCATGGGAGAAAAACTCAACTCTTAGTTTTGAAAATAAACTCAATTAGCAAGTTAACAAATCACCCAATAACAAGAACCACACTTTTTTTGTGATTTAAAATTAAAAACCCAGTTCAGAAATTACAAACATTTCCCAACAGAAACTATGCAGCAATCTCAATAAAATCAAAATGGGGTGAATCAGAGACGGGGACGGAATCAAAATGGTGTTTCTAGGGGAGATAATGCACCCACCCTCCACGCTGCCCACGTCACTGTAAACACACAGGGCTAACTGTAGACACTGCACACGCCCTCTCCATACTGGCATGGGTGTAACCATGAGAGCAGGATGAACGTAAAGATGCAAAAAGTGTACAGTCTCAGACCAGATAAGAAACCTCTCCTTTCCACTTGGCAGGACACTGGGGATTTCCATGACGAAGCTCAGGCTAGGGGCACGGGCTCCTCAGGGAGGATCTGGAACCCAGTGCTGATGTGGAATTCTACTCAAGCACAGGTACCACGCCCCAGAGCTCCCTCAAGAACACAATGTTTTTTATACAAAGAGACCACCGCCAAATTTTAAAAAAACTTTAGCTTTAGAAACCCACCACAAAATAAACAAAACAATTATTGACAAATTCATGAATTCAGCTTTTTTTTATATATCATGCACGACTTTCCCACCACCAAATCACTGTGACTTTTTTTTGTTCTTAACAATTAACTACCACCACTGTGCAAAGTTAAAAATCACACAACACCAGGTTATAGTCCAACAGGTTTACTTGGAAGCACTAGCTTTCAGAGCACTGCTCCTTCATCAGGTCCACAACCACCTGATGAAGGAGCGACGCTCCGAAAGCTAGTGTGCTTCCAAGTAAACCTGTTGGACTATAACCTGGTGTTGTGTGATTTTTAACTTTGTACACCCCAGTCCAACACCGGCATCTCCAAATCATAACTACCACCAGTGATTACCCATGCAGCTAACCAGAGGTTTACAAGCAAAGCCCATTATGGACAACGTGAAACTTCACAAGTGACAGATGGGTAGGGAGAAAGGGAAGGGACTAAATCAAAAAAGAGTTACAAGGTAAAATAAAGCACTGTATCCTTGTGTTGCCTCCCTCTCTCTAGAGACATCAAGAGCATTGATGGACACAATGTGCTCCCTCTCTAAGGCTTCCCAGGCATAAACATAATCTTAGAAGAGGGGCAAAAAGTTGGCAGGTATGATCCCCTCCACAGCCCATTGCCTGCCAAGCCCAGATCCAAGCTACATTGTAAATTGCTCTTGAGATATTCTTAATCAGTGTGCTATAACACAACTCCAAAACAGCCTAGGATTGTACTTGGATCTTTTGCGGCCAGAGGTAGGGACATAACCACAATGCCACAGGAGACCCTGGGATCAAAGAAACTAGTTTTGAACCCCTACTCTGCTGAATCACAGAGAAAAGTGCTACCACTGAGCTAGAGCATCTGCTAAACTCAGCTCTTAAATATAAAGTCCAATAATCAGCAGCTCCTCCCAGTTTAAGTTGGATCTGTTCTGGTTGACCCCCATTTCAAACACCAACAACTGAACTCAGTAGAAGCAGCTATGAAATGTAATCCTTTCAGAAAGACTTTCTCCTTGTGATACATTCCCCAATTTTAAACTTCCCCTCAAATTATCTGGTCATTTTCTCATTTCTGTTTTTTGGGAGTTCGCTGTGTATAAATTGCCTGCCATGCTTCAAAAACCACCTTGTTGACTGTAAAATACTTTATGGCATCTGGTGTTTGAGAAAGGCCCCTTTTAAAAAAATCCTACATTTGCTTGTTGTGATTAAGTTAATGACTTTGAATGGGAATGTGCATGGAACAATACACTGGGAATTTCTTCAAATCCAACTTTGATAGAGCATTGGAACAGGAGGAGGCCATTCAGCCCCTCCTGATATTCAGTTGGATCACGGCTGATGGTTCTCGTCTCCACTTTCCTGTCTCTGCCCTATATCCCTTGTTACCCTTGTCCAACAAAAATCTCCTGATCTCAGCCCTCCAAGTTCCAATTGGCTGCCAGTCTCCACAACCCTTCAAGGTCCTGATTTCTAGGTTTCCACCAAGTGTCCAATACAAATAGACAATATCCAACTGTTGTCTTGTCATTCTACAGGCAGGTGAACCTCCTGACACTCCAATCTAGGATAGTCAGCAGTAGCATGGAGCTGCCTGTAGGGATCCCAATGTAATATGGACCCTGTTAGAGCAGAGATCCACATACATGAGCTCATTGGGAATCCAGTTTGTGGTAGTTTGCATTTCTGATTAGTTGTTAATGCTTGAACACCCAACACCACCAATTTAATCACAATCATAAAGTTCACATGCTGTACCCATGTGAATTAACCTGTCTGTGCTTGTTGATAAAATAGCGAGGCAAAAGGCAGATTTTTGCTAAGTAAACATTCACTTGTGAGGAGTGTGTGTGTGCGCGCACGTGCGTCTGTCTATCTGTCTGTTTGAGGGGGGTTTTCAACAGATTTTAATACCTGTGTTTAAAATGGTGTTGTCACAGCAATACCTGGGACTAGTCAGTGCTTTCTACTGAATAACACTGGAACCAACATGAAATGGGTACTTTTTGCTTATCTTTTGATATTTTGACCTGTGACTTTTTTAAAATTAGCTTACCTGCCATGATTGCTCACCATAAATCAGTGTTGTGCCGGTTCTTATAGGGGGTTGGAGCTGAATTTAATGATGTGGAATGTATAATCTTCGGGGGTACTGCTAACATACAGACATGACCTTCCTTGGCCTCCTCCATTGCCACAATGAACCAAACCGCAAACTGGACGAACAGCACCTCATCTTCTGCCAAAGAAGCCTACAGCCCGGAGGACTCAACATTGAGTTCCCCAATTTCAAATAACCTCTATTCCCATTCCCTGACCCTTTTCCCAGCCCCTTCCCCCTTCCTTCCATTCCTCTCATTGACCCTTCCTTACAGCCACCTACCGGATTCATTCCTCCTATCAACCAACCAGGTCGTATCGTCTACCTGTCTTCACCTATCCCCACTTCACCACCATGTTCCTGCCACCCCCCTTATCTGCAGACCCCCTTACGCCCACCCCCTGGCCTGAAGAAGAGTTATACCTGAATCGCTGGTTTCTCCCCCTCCTGATGCTGCCTAGCTTGGTGTGTTCTTCCAGCTTCCTGCTTGTCTAGCTAATATACAGATGTCCTTTTCTTTTTTTTACTTCAAGTTTACTTTTGTGTTGCAATTTTATGGTTAGCTCCCAAGACTCCTCAAAGTGCTTCACTTTGAAGGGATGGATGTTTTGAAGTTTGGTTACCGTTGTAAAGTAGCCTATTAGTCTATGGAGTGAATGTATGTTAGACTGCTGCATGTCACCGCAGTCAGTGCTGTGACTGTTCTGTTACCTCTAGGCAGTGTGTTTCTTGCTGCTTGGGTGTGAGTGCCTCATTCTAAAGCTGGCGTTTCCCCATGTTATGCCTCAGGACAGGATCTGTTCTTACGTTGCTGAAATCTGTGGAGGTCGTGACCTGCACCTTCACGTCTGCCTTTTCAGTATCAGTGACGATGGACTGAGTGGGACAGTCCCTGCACGTTATGCCTCTCCAGGAGAGACAGCGTGTGCACTGCAGGAGCTGGCTCGTTCAGGTCGGGGGAGGTTCCACTGGTTTCAGGAAACAGGTCAGTGAGAAACTCTATTTTCAGCCAGTATGGAGCTCACAGTCCGCTGTCTATAACTCAGCCCAGCTTCTCAAGTGAGACAGAGCTTTAAACTAGGGCCATTCAACACCAGACCATTTCCTCATTCATTCCTGGGCTCTGGGCATCACTGACAAAGCCCGGATCTATTGCCCCATTTTCAACCGCATTCTGCCAATTCAAAGGGCAGTTAGGAATTTATGGTTAATGGCAGATTTCCATCCCTAAAACCAAAGTGAAATAGTTGCATTTTTCTGGCAATCTGATGGATTTATGGTTACTTTCACCAATCCTAGGTTTGTATTCCTAATTGGATTCAAATTCCCAAATTGTAACAGCAGGATTCAAACTCATTCTGTGCATTATTAATCCAAAAATGTACTCCACGTGATAATCAATTACTATTCTACTCTATGACGCTGTTATCACTCACAGTGACAAAACAATACAGGATATATAACAAAAGAGCTGCAGATGCTGGAAATCGGAACCAAAAACAGAGAATGCAGGAGAAACTCAATAGGTCTGGCAGCATCTGTGGAGAGAGAAAGTGGAGTTTGGGTCTAGCAACAGAAAAGCCACTGGATCCAAAAGGTTAATTCTGCTTCTCACAGATGCTGCCAGACCTGCTGAGTTTCTCTAGCAATTTCTGTTTTGTCACAGGAAAGTACAGACTGTTTTGTTCCACTGCAGAAATCACAAATGTAGTGTAATCGAGTGCAGACTTTTGCGCAGTCACTGAAAGACTATTTCCGACTAGACTGGTAATCTAGCCCTAGATTCATCATTGTCCCAGTGGCCTATTTCAAGCACGCTGAGACTGCTCCCCCCGATAGTAATTAGTGAGATGCGCAGACAGGTGGAAGATGCAGTTTAATGTGTAAGGTCATATATTGTGGGTGAACTACTGGTGTTGATGGAAAATTAGGTGGAACCTTTGCTGTGGGGCACCAGCAGATCTTAGGTTTGAATCCCAATCTATCTTGTGCCATTTAATCCTCAGCTGGAGCTGTGGTTGCAGGGGCCCATTGGTTAACGGCCTCTTTATGAGAAAGAGTGAGGTAGGTGGGAAATAGGGCAGGGTTTCTGGTTTTAATAATGCTGCTAGGTAAGGATATGGATGATTGACATTAGATGAGAATGGGCTCAGACTTAGCTGTGATAATTCCCAGTGGAATTAAATAGATGGCTTGTGGTCAGTGTTCAGACTGGCACTCAAAGCCTGCTCTCTACATTTGAGCTGCAAGAATACAGAGTCCAGCTGCACACTTCATTGACTCTTGACTTTCCAGCATCTGCAGCCCTCACTATCTTCAAGCCCCAAGAATATAACCCAGCTCGAATCGGTGTCTTCAGGAGAGGATGGGAGACAACTGCATTAAGTGGCTGAATGTTTTCCTATTAATGTGTAAATTGTTTGATTTTCTGGATTTTGTTTAAGGTATTATAGAGAGTGATGACATTCACCTTATACTGGCTGAAATTGAGAAAGCTGCCAACTACTCTCAGAAGGTGTGTGGAATAATGTGAACCATTTAAATCATTGATATTAGATTAAAATTCCTGATACCTGCTCAGTTAATATTCACATGGGAGCGAAACATCTCCCTTTATTGGATTGTATGATTTTCTGTTTAAATTAGTAGATTTGATTAAAATGATGCCATCATGGCCATACATACATTTCTATCTGTGTATTCTCCTCCATGCCTACAATCCTTCAACCTCTCGGCAGTCCTCCAGCCCTGGTCTCTTCCATGTTCCTTCTTTGCTTTACCCTATGATTGGTGCTCATGGGTGGCTATACTTTCAGTTGCCTGGACACCAAGCTCCCTAAACCTCTCCATCTATCACTTTGTTTAAGACTCTGCTTCCTTCTGATGTTAATATCTCCTTGTGTAGCTCAGTACCAAGGTGTTGTTTGATTGCCCTCCAATGAAGCACCTTGGGGCGTTTTATCATGTTAAAGGCACTATGTAAACGTGAGTTGTTGTTATCCCCATACTGTGGTCTCTGTCAGGTGACACTGATATAATGAGTTTGAAGGGTGACTTGCCTCCTTGTACAGTGTGCCGTGCTGGTCGAATCTTTAAGGAAACGCTCCATGAAGCAGTCTGGAACACTGCCAGGTGCTGGGGACGGTTTAAAAATGTTGGTGAAAAGGGAGAATCGCTGCCCTCAAAAGCTGCTCACTCCAAAACCCAAGGCACTGAGCCTGGCCCGAGAGGTAAGAATATTCCGTAAATAACTGACTCGGAATTTCAAAAAGGAAGTGTAAGAAGGGCTGTGTGCCCATTCACACCACTCCATCCAGCATAACTGGGCTAACCACTGGATCACCTCAGAAACCATAACATCACCTGACAGGGAAAGAAGTATCTGTCCCGTGTGTCTTTGATGGTAGAGTATAGAAGGAGCTTTACACTGTATCTGACCCTGTATCTGTCCTCAATGTCTTTGATGCAGAGTAGAGATAGCTTTACACGATCTGACCCTGTATCTGCCCTGTGTGTCTTTGATGTATACTATAGAAGGAGCTTTACATTGTATCTGACCCTGTATCTGTCCTATGTGTTTGATGATGTGGAGTAGAGGACCTTTACTCAGTTCGTAACCCTGTGCTGTACCTACCTTGCATGTTTGATGATTAGAGTAGAGAGCACTTTATTCTGTATCTAACCCATGTCATTCCTGTCCTGAGTATATTTGACCGTACAGAGTAGAGAGAGTTTTATTTTGCGTCTAACTTGTGTACAAATTTTATTCCAAACAGGTTATGCAGAATTTAGATACATTTTATATTTCTTTGGAACCAAACAATGCAACCAGGTGATACCAGGTGATATGACAGAGTGAGCTGGTTTGTTGGGGTTGCTGGGTCACTCAGTATGTGGGAGAGTAAGCAACACTTGAGAGGAATGCTGGAACATAGTTCAAATCCCTGCAGCATAATGTAGGTAATTCTCAAAGAGGTCATCTCTCTGTTCCTCTGACTGGACCAGTAACCCCTCAGAGTTGGTGAAACAGTTCCATCCATGTGCTTGGTGTCTGCACAAATCTCAACAATTAAAATATGAACCACTGAGGAGAGAAAGGTGAGAGTTAACCTGTGATTTCTGTGATTCCATTAGCAAGCCACAGGGGGAAGCGGTGAAGAAAGCAGCTCAGCTGTCAGAGCCCTGACCTGGTGTCCACACAGTGCGAAAGCTGCCCTCCCTCCAGGTATGTGAATGGACAAGCCGCCCGCTGTGTAGTGATTCAAAGCTGTGGGTGATGAGAAAACCTGTTGGTGAATTTTGGTACATGTAGGGCCCACGTCCTGTCATTTCACCAGGGGCAGGAGGATTATCTCACGGGCATGTTAGGTAAAGAGAATCTCTCAGTCTACAAAAGCTGAAAAGGCTTAAATTGCACTCGTTCAGCCAGCGGGTTAGAGTGAAATTATCCCCATTGTTTCCAAAGCCCCCATGTCCTCACACCCTTGTTACTGTCATCAGAAACCCCTGCCCCTTCTCCTGTTCCCTGTCTCACTGATCCCTTGTCCACAAAGTGCCTGCTGTGCCATCACCTGCTCCCTGACCCAAACACCCTCTCCTGCTCCCTGACCCCCCACCCCCTCTCCTGCTCCCTGACCCCCACACCCTCTCCTGCTCCTTGAACAGACATGTTCTTTGATTTATTTCCTCGTTCCTTGAGCTCCTGATCTCTCTGTCACTGATGCTGGGGACATTTTGTTTCTGCCTGAATCTGTTTTTCATTTGCGGATAACCTTTGTCATCCATTTTACCTGTAATCATTCTTGAGTTGAAGATTTTGCTGGTGAAGTCAGCACTTTTTGCCCATCCCTAATTGCCCTTGGTTTACCCAACCATTCAGAGGTTAGTTAGAATCACACATTGTATGGAAGGCAGATTTCCTTCTCTGAATGGGTTTTTACTATAATCAGTGATAATTGTCGTGCTCTCCAACTTTATATTCCAGATTTTACTAATTGAAGTTAACTAAGCTACTGTGGTGCATTAGCCGAGGCCTCTGGATTACTCATCCTATGGTGTTACAACTAGACAACCATCTCCTCTGAATTTATTCAAGACCTTCTCAGATTGAGAAGGGAAAACAAGCATGCATTAATAATATTTGTAAAATGTTTGTTCCAGCTCATCCCAATAAGAAGTGGATTCACTCCTCTGTGGAAAATCGCACTAAGCCGCACAAAACAGCAAAGGTTTCAAAGTTGATGTTTTACACAGAGGACAGGAATAAGGTCGGTGAGTTCACCATTGTGCATTGTCAAGCCTGTGTGGTGCAGAACAGACCTGATTCCAGCCCCAGAATAATCGTGTCTCAGTGGCTCAATGTCGCCTCTGGATCAAAAAAACTCAAGCCCCACTTCAGATTGCTGATGTGGTGGCTGTCTCGGAGTTAGATTTCAAGCGGGTTAGTCTCCCAGGGGCATAGAAACTGTGTGTGCTGCTGCCTACTGCCTGAGATAGTGTAGAGATTCAATAAAGACTCACAGCACAAAGAGAGACCATTCAGCTCATTGTGTCTGCACTGTTTCTTTGAAAGAGCTATACAATTAGTCTCACTCCACCCTCTTTCATTCCTCATTGTCTGCACAATTCTGCTTTAAAATGCTCCATAAATCTGCATCTTGAAGGTGCTACATATTTAGCATTTTGTGACTGATTAATGCTGAAGATAATTCTCTAGTTTGTACACTAAGCTTTGGGTACTGAGAGTTGTTTCTATTGCTGTTGGAAGGCGCAGTCTATCAGAAATATCCGAAGATGAAGAATATGAGGAAGACCATTCCCTTTGTATACTTGCCAAAAGAAGAGGAGATTTGTTCAACTTCAGCGGTATGCTGTATTTGTCCCACAGAGCTGGGATTTTGCTTGTAGAGTTTCTCAGATGTGCAGCTTTTTTATCACAGATTTTTTTTTTAGAGATTAATTTTTAGGATGTTTGCATCACTAGCAAGCTTGGCCTTTATCACACAGAAGGCCTTCTTCTCCAACGTTAACGTTATTGAGGACTAAACAATAAACTGAAAGAATTACGGAGGCTGGAAATTAGAAACAAAAACAGAAATTGCTACAAAATGTCAGCAGGCCTGGCAGCATCTGTGGAGAGAAATCAGAGTTAACATTTTGAGACCAGTGAACCTTCCTCAGAATCTGTTCAGGACCAGGGTTCTGAAAAAGGGTCACTGGACTCAAAACGTTAACTCTGATTTCTCTCACAGCTGCTGCCAGATACTCGCTGAGTTTTTCCAACAGCTTCTGTTTTTCATTTTTAATGCTGTTGAATGCTCAAAGAATTGTTATGTGATGGTGTAGAACTGGAATTATGTACAGGATCAGACCATGTAAGGGTGGCAGCTCTCCTTCCTCAATGAACCTCAATGAACCCGTCGGATTTCTGTACCAACCTGCTGATTTTTGTTTTCTCTCTGAGACTAGCTCTTTTAATTCCAGGTTTCATTTTTAAGCTGAATTCAGATTCTCAAGCTGCTATTCATAAATGCAATCAGCAAACTCTCAAAGCCCATTTTACAACAGAGCTACAGACTAAGTCTATCCAAGATCACCACCCCCATCCCCTGGCAGCAGCTAGAGAAAAGCCCCACTCTCCAGTCCAGGAGCTTCCATGTCCAACCCTGTCCGAGTGCTCAGTCACCACAACAATAATGTCAGATGTTCAGGCTTGACCTGACCGGTTGAATTTGATTATTTGATCAAATTGAAATTTTCTTCATCCTGATTCCTGTTCATTGTCTTGCTGCTCAGACATCTCCTTCCACCCCCCACCCCCCCTTTTAAGGAGATGGGATGAGAACAGATATTGAAGTTCTCAAACAGCCAACTAACCCTCTGATTCCCAAAATTTGGCTCTTCATTGGAAGGATTGCCACTGGCTGTGGAACTGTATCCTGGTTAAAGTTAGAAATGTATGGGGGAAGGTCATTCACTGGTTAAAGAATGCCCTTCTTCATAAACAAGCACTTTCTCTGTGGTATCTGATTTTATTTCGATAGCCTCACATGTTTTGATACCTTTGTTCCTTTCGCTGACACAATGTCCCGACCAGTAATGATTTTTTTAAAATCCTGACAGTGGCTCTAGTGTTTTGTAGTTTCAGGAGAAGGAAGTAGGGAAGGGAGTTTTGAGCAATAATTCTCTCCGAAACATTGTTCTCATAGACTTATTGCTCTATTTATTTAAAGTGGTTGCAGAAGTTCAGTATTAAGAAGCTGGGATTGGATCTGCACAAACTCATCTCGGGCCTGGACTGCGTGCACACGAAGCAACTTGTGAGGAGCATACGCAAAAGAGTCTCCGCAAAGTATTGTGCAACCTTCCCCAGTGTGGAAATCAATGTATGTTCCAGCCAAAAGGCTGAATCAGCCTGTCTTCTTTCAGTCAATTGTCATGATATAAATTATTGCTATCTTATTTTCTGTTGTCATGTGCAGTTCAGTCTATGACCTGGAGGAAAATCACAGTAGCAATCATAGTAGTTCATTGTCAACCGTGACTCAGTGGCTAGAACTTTTACATTTGAGTAAGGAGGTTATGTTCAAGATCCACTTGAGCACTTGATCCTGGGTGGCACTCCCAGTCCAATACTGAGGGAGTGCTGCAATACTGGGGCTGCCTTCTTATATTAACACAGCAACTTCCCTCTCAGCTGGACATGAATGATTCCACTGCATTTTTCCAAGCATTTCATACTATATCCTGAGAACAACATTTATCTTTCAACCAACACTCAAGGGTGAATATTGTGTCATTTTTACATTTCGTTGTTGGATGTTTCCCTTTGGAGGTTGGCCATAGATGAGGATTATCAGCTCAGCCATGATGTCATCGAATGGTCTGTATGGACGACTTCTGCTCCTACATATTATGGTCTTATATTTTCTACATTACAACAGTGATGACATTTGATTGGCTATAAAGTACTTTTAACATCCTGAGGGTGTGGAAGGTGTTATCTCAATGACAGAATTTCCAATCAGCTCTTGCAGTCAACATGTCATATGCCCTTTTGAACAGGGGACTAAAGGGTAGTTGATAATACTAGTGAGGTCTTACACTAGGGAGAGCGTCCTGGTCTTACTAAGTGTCCTGGTCTTACACAAGGGAAAGTGCCCTGGTCTTACATGAGGGTAAGTGTCTTGATTTTATACAGGAAAACTAAATGGAAAAAGAATAATTCGTCAACATTTCCCAAGATTACAAGTTCCAAATGTTAAAAGTAATTGGAAATTCCTGAAGGAGTTTATATGTTCTTTTAAGTTCTCCAACTTATGCCAGTGGTGTTTGACTCAGTTCTGAATGAGAATGTTGTGGGTTAAATCCCAGAAACTTTGGGCGAACATTTTAGCGCAGCGTGACGGGAGTGCAGCATTGCCCTGCACTTTGTGTGAGATGTTAACTGTGAACACCCTCCTACCATAACACTGATGGTAAAGATGCCACATTACAATGGAAGGGTGGACCTGTAACTATATTTTTATTCATGTATATCTTTATATTGAAGATATACTGAAATACTGTCTAAACTGATTGTATTTGTTGTAATAGGAAATTATAATAGAAGAAGTTAGAAATATAGAAAGAAGAGGAGGCCATTTAGCTCCTCATGCTAATCAGATTCTGTCTAATTGTACATTAACATCAGATCCTGTCAAATTGTAAATTAATTCCATCTGACCAGCTTGACCCCTTGACCACTGGAAAAAAGAGCAGGAGGTTCTCTTGTTCTTCTTGGCTAGCATGTGTCCCTCAGCTGGTGCATTTCTCTCATTGCTGATTATGGGTTGTCTTCACAAGAAGACCTGCCTGACCCAAGAAATGACTGGATGTAAAGAAACTTTGAAATGCTTCAATGTGATCAGGAACACCGATTGATTAGGATTTAATGTTTGATGGTTGAGTCACTGGTATCATGGTTTCTGTTCTAGGGTGTGATGAAGCATCTACACTTACAGCTTCATGAGCTGGAAGAATACATTGAACAAATCGAACGGACTCTGAGTCGATATCTGCAGCGATTACAGTGGCTGCTATCAGGTGGGGACTGTAAGTTAAATTCAGTCCTTTCTCCCTCACACTCCGAGACTGTAAGGACACGGTCACATGAAAGCAACAACAACTTGCATCTTTTTAATCATCTTTAAGTTAGGAAAACATTGTCAGCATCAGTCAAACATAATTTGATGTGGAGCCAAATGAGATCTTGAGATAAGTGACACCCCAAGGAAGTTTAACGGATTTGCAAGCTGGAGCGCTTTAGGGAGAGAGGTCCTGAGCTTACAGTCATGGTAACTGAAGGTACCATCGCCAAAGGTAGGGTAAAAGGAGGGAGATGTGCACAAGCCACCAAAATTGAATGAACACTGAGGTCTCAGAGGATTGCAGGGTTCAAGTAGGAGATGTCAGGAACAGTGTGCAGGGGTGCTTTAAACACACTTACAATATCTTTAAATTTGAGGCCACTGTGTGTCAGTGATTGCTGGGTAATGGGTTCCAACTGAAAGCATTTCTGTGATTATTACATGGAGTGGTTTTGGCCAAGAGTAGGAAACTGATTTCATATAAAAACAAAATGTTGCCGATGCTGGAGATCTGAAAGTAAAACAATGAATGCTGGAGAAACTCAGCAGATTTAGCAGCATCTGTGGAGAGAAACAGAGTTAATATGTCAAATCTAGTATGACTTCTTCAGAGTAGTAGAGTGCTAAAGACAGGTCATACTGGACTCAAAACATTAATTGTTTTGTTCTCCACAGATGCTGCTCGACCAGCTTCCTGTGTTTGTGTAACATTGCAGTCCTGTGGATATTCTGCTCTGTGATTGTCTGTCTGTGTTGATGTTTCATCTTTAAATATCCTGATGTAGGAAGCAGATGTCTGTTTGGAACAATCTTGGAGAAGAGAGTCTGTATTTTGCTGGATACCTCGGGCTCCACCAGCCCTTACCTGCCAGCCCTGAAAAAGGAGCTCACTTCACTGATCTGGGAACAGCTCAGCAAGGACAGCCACAGGTAAGCTGGAGGGGAAAGGAAGCTATAGTGGGATCTGTATGAACTGCTATCCCTATCTCTCAGCCCTATAGGATACATTGCACTGATTCCTTTATCACTTGTACTTGTTGCTGAAGGATAATGCACCGAGAGGCCTAGTTTCTACTGATGATTCACAAGCATAAGTACTTCAACTTGGTCCTTTTTAACTCCCTCAATATTTCTTACTTTGCCATTTTTGGCCATTTCTCTGCAGAATATATTTTGGGGTTGGGAGGAAAATTAAGTTATTCCTGTGGGTTAGATCTTGAATGTGGTGAATTCTCGCATATTGACTAAGACCACATTGGAGAACAAATATTCAACCCAACAAAGACAGAAAGTGCTCTGGAGAAACTCAACAGGTCTGGCAGCATCTGTGCAGAGAAAAACAGAGTATTTCAAATTTAGTGACCCTTCCTCAGAGCCTATACTGACAGGTCACTGAACATGAAATATTACATCTATTTCTCTCGTTATACACGTTGCCAGACGTACTGAGTTTTTCTAGCTCTGTTAGTCTTTGTTTCACACTTTCAGCATCGACATTTCTTTGTTTTAACTGAGTATTCAACCCAACTTTGATCCTCTTCCCTGTGATAAATGGAACACATGGAGTCATAGAACCTTGCAGCACACAGGGTGACCATTTGGTCCACTATGCTAGTGTTGGCTCTTTCATGGATGCATCCAATTAATCTCACTCCTCTACTCTTTCTTCTGCGAATGTTCCACTTTGAAAATTTGTCAAATTCCCTTTTGAAAGTAACTGTTGAATTTGCTTCCACTGCCCTTTAAGGCAGAATATCCCAAATCACAATAATTCCCTGCAAAATATATTTTCCTCATTGTCTCTAGTTCATTTGCCATGTTTCGGAGATCTGCATTATTTGGTTGTCCAACTTTATGCCACTGGAAACAATTTGTCCTTAATTATTCAATCAAAATCCCTCATTAGGAATACCACAATGAAACTGCCCCTTAATCTTCCCAGCCTGATGAGGACATTCCCAGCTTCTCCATCACCCTTGGTACCCTCACTCCAGTAGGTCTCCTCTGCACAGTCTTCAAGACTGTCCAAAAATGCAATGCTCAGAATTGAACACAAGCTGTTGTTTGATAAAGGTTTCCATGACTTTCTTCCTATTGTACTTATCGCTTCTCTTTATAAGCCTGTGGATCCCGTTTTTTTTTAATACCCTTCCCAGCTTGTCCTTCCACACGTTGTATTATAGAGCACCGAACAGCCCAACATTGGAATAAAAAGATATAAAATTACTGGTAACATGTGGAGAGAGAGAAGCAGAGTTTGCAATTCACTGGCCTTGTCACTATAATTCCATCGTGTTTTTGTCGCAGCTTTAACCTGCTGTGTTTTGCTGAGCGGGTCGACACTTGGCAGGAATCTCTGGTGGAGGCTACAGATGAGACATGTCATGACGCTGTTCAGTGGGCCTCAGGAACCATTGCCCATGGAAACACTTGCACCCTGGAGGCCTTACAGGTCAGCTTTCCTTTTACAAAGGTTTGGTTTAGCCCTTTCCATCACAAAACCCACATATGTTGGGGCTGTTGATGCCAATTTTGAAGCGCAAAGATTATGTTTGAATGTTTGCTGAGTCTATTTAGTTTGCAGCAGTGTAGATGTAGAGGTTTGTCATATAATTAACCAGCTGATTAAAAGAGATGATTCTAGTTTAACAGATCGAGGATGACTGTGAGGCATGGGATTAAACCAGGTCAGAATAAGAATGGATTGGGAATTAGGAGATTCCTCTGTTCCCAGAGATGAGTGTCCCTGTGTGACCAACTGGTGTGCTGGACTCTGACCGTCTGCCACTGGGGCTGAGATCGCTTCATATGGCAAGGAGCGAAAGAGGTTTTCCAGATGTTTTTTTTCGTATCAAGTTTACATTTCCTGTCTGTTTTTGCCTGAATGGTAACCTGTAGTGGTGAACAGGTGGGGGTGGTGGGTGGTTACTGGGGGAGGGGGATTCTGGTGAGGGCTGTATAAGAGCGTGTCACAGCATTTTTTTAACCCTGCTCTGGCAGGTTTGATGGAACTGCTGGTTTTCCATACACCCCATTGTCTCCTCTGTTCTTATGTCTTTGTAACTGGGATGTTTGTGAGGTTTTACTCTTGGGTTGGCAGCTTTGCAAGGATAGTGATACCAATATGTAGGCAGTATCTTTAAGGCCTTTCGCAATCTGAGTTTAAGCTGGCACAGGAGCCAGCTGGTCACCTGGACTTGACTAATCCCAATGTGTTCTCCCTTTACAACCTGAAAATGGAAATGTCAAAGGTGCATGATCAACACTGAAATCTTGTTGACATAATCCTTGGTTTTGTTGTGTAGATTTCTCTTTCTTTAACCGAATTGCAAAAACAACAGCTAGTTTTATTCACATTGCGCCACTGAAATAGTTAAACACCCCAGGTTTCTTCACAGGACTTGTTAACTAACTTTGCCGCCAAAGCAGATAAAGCAATATTAGGACTTCTGACCAGAAGCTTCGGTCTTGAGGTGGGGAGAGAAGTGAGCAGGTTTGTTGAGGGGAACTGAGATCCTGGCAGCTGGAGTTACAATCACCAATGTTGGAGTAATGAAAACCCAGGAAGTGTCAGAGTTATAGAAACAAACAGAGATGCACTCAGAGGGCAGAGTGATAGAGAAGATTCAGAGCTATCAGAGCAAGGCCGTGGTGGGATTTGAAAAATGGAATGAGAATTTTAAAACTGACCTGTTAACAGATCAGAAGTCAGTGTAACATGTCAGTAAGCACAGGGCAGAAGGGATTTTTGTTTAGATTAGATTGCATTCCCTACAGTGTGGAAACAGGTCCTTCGGCCCAACAGTCCACACCAACCCACCAAAGAGTAACCCACCCAGACTCATTTACCCCTGACTAAAGCACCTAACACTACAGGAAATCTAGCATGATCAATCCACCTAACCTGCATATCTTTGGTCTGTGGGAGGAAACCAGAGCAAACCCACGCAGACACAGGGAGAATGCAAACTCCACACAGACAGTCGCCCGAGGCTGGAATGGAACCTGGGTCCCTGGCACTATGAGGCAGCCATGCTAGCCAATGGGCCACCGTGCCGCCCAGAGTTAGGATGGGGGCAGCAGAAAGTAGTAGGCCAGCCACGAGCGTGTTTGAATTGTTGAAACTGGCTGAAAAACTAGAGCGTGGATGAAGGTTTCATTCACCTTATGCCTAAATGCAGTCATCCCCTATGTCATTGCTTTGGAGGCTGATCTTTTAACAACCTCTTGGTAGGAAGTGCGCCTGCTTTCCTTGTGCTGATCCTGCCTATCATTACTATAAGTATTTCTACAAAATATTTCTCAAAGTTCTTTATTATTCTATAGAGGGCCTTTCAGTTTCTGGATGTGCAAGGGATATACCTGCTGACTGATGGAAAGCCAGACACCAGCTGTAGTCTCATCTTGAAGGAAACTCAACAAATGAACAAGGGCCGAGGTGTCAAAATTCACACTATTTCCTTCAATTGTATGGACAAGTGAGTCTCTGAATTGACTGACCACCCTGAGATGTGACCCTATGCTCTGCTGTGGAATGGTATTGCCTGAACCTTGATGGAGGTTTATAAAATCATAAGGGGCATGGATAAATAGACAAGGTCTTTTCTCTGGGGTGGGGGAGTTCAGAACTAGAGGGCATAAGTTTAGGGTGAGAGGGGAAAAATTTAAAAGGGACCCAAGGGTCAACCTTTTCTCACAGAGGGTGTTGCACGTAGGGAATGAGCTGCCAGAGGAAGTGGTTGAGGCTGGTACAATTACAACATTTAAAGGGCATCTGGATGGGTATATGAATAGGAAGGGTTTAGAGGGATAAGCGCCAAGTGATGGCAAATGGGACTAGATTGGGCTAGGATGACTGGTTGGCATGGACGAGTTGGACTAAACAATCTATTTCTGTGCTGTACATCTCTGTGTTTGTAAAGACTCTCTAAGTGATATTTAAAGTGTGGTAGTCTTATCATAGAGCATAGATAAAAGTTATTTGACTTCTTTAGTCCAAAGGTGTGTAGGTTAGGTGGATTGGTCATGGGGAATTTACAGGGATAGGGTAGTGGGGATGGGTCTGGGTGAGATGTTCTTCGGAGGGTCGGTGTGAACGTGATGGACCAAATGGCCTGTTTCTACAGTGTAGGGATTCTATGATTCTACATGTTTTTTCTAACTCTTTGAATGAGCTATTAAATTAGTTCCTCTTTCCCCATTGTCCTGTGAATGTTTGTTTTCTTTACAGGTAAATATCCAACTTGCACATGATTATTGAAATAGACAGTGAAGGAAAGTTTACTGGGGTGTCAAGATAACTGTAAAAGCAAACTTCCATTTCAGATTTTGACCTGATTCAGATCTGTCTCCACCAGTTCTCCTAATTCTTATCTTAGCCTTTACTGTAGTCCCACCTGTCCATGCCAACCAGATATCCCAACCCAATAAGGTGCCCACTTGCAGCTGTGCTCTACCATACAGTGTCAGATTTATTAAAGCACCTTGTCCTGGCTTTATACTGCTGAGTGTGGGGACTAACCTGAGCTTTTACCCATATATTTAGTACAGTTAGTAAACAGCCCATTTGCAATTTCTAGACTGTAGGCATTCCCCATAGTTGTGGTCGAGTCTCTGCTCTGATGATTGTGGTCACCTTTCTAGATTTTTTTGTTGAAACTCATGTTATTGGTTTAATTTCATTGGGTTTGACGGGTTTGTAAACTGGTGCGTTGAGTGACAACTCTCATCTGTCTGATTATTGTCCTCCCTCAGCTGTCATTACAGCATGTATCCATGCAAAGTCTTGAACTTCTTTGCTCTGTGGCTATCCCCATTTCAAACAAACATCCTTTTGGGTTGTTTCTAAATTCCCCCACTGTCCATCCCCGTCCTGTCTGATTTTCCATCCTCCACTCAAATACCTGACTGATTCCCCACTCTACCTATCGGACCCCACACCTCTCCAAATCCCACACTGGGTTACTGGAGCTATTGAGCTGCAGAAGCAAAAAGGTGCACTTTAATTTGACAAATTGCCTCTATGAAATCTCTGCCGGTCAGGCAACATTTGAGGTGCAGGAGGATCGATGTTTCGGGCATAAGTCCTTCAACAGGAATGAGGTTTATGCCCGAAACGTCAATTCTCCTGCTCCTCAGATGCTGCCTGACCGGCTGTGCTTTTCCAGCACCACACTCTTCAACTCTGATCTCCAGCATCTGCAGTCCTCACTTTCTCCTCTATCAAATCTCTGCAAGGTTTAGTTTTATATGTAATTGAATGTGCTGCTCTTCCTAAACAAACTGAGAGATTAGATAACGGCTCCATAAATAAAGCAGTATAAATAATAAACCGTAAAATTGACATTAGAATATTAAAAACATCTTGAGCTTATGCACACTGAGTAAAATAATTGTTCTGAAAGTATTAAGGTGTCAACAGACCTTGGGTAAAGCAAAATGGAATATCTTAGGATCTTGAAGGCGACAGATTTGTTATCTCAGGTCACCTCCTGGCCTTTGTAACAATATACATTTAATTGTGTAACTTGTCACTGATTGCTATCATGCAATGAATTGCATTTTGTTAAGATAAGAGACTCTTCTTGTTAACTACCAAGTACTTTTTTTTTCTGTACCTTGCAAAGTCAACCACATTTCTGTGGATCTGGAGTGTAATGGGGGCCAAACTGGGTAAGGTTTCCTTCCCCAAAAGATCAAACGAGATTCTTTTCCCAACAATCAGTGATAGTTTTCATGGTATCTATACTTTATAATTTCTTTACAACTCCCAGATTTGTTATGCGAATTTAAATTGCACCAGCTGATGTGGAACCCATGTTCCCAGAGCATTAGCCAGAATCGCTAGTCCAGTGATATCACCACCATGCTTTCATGTTCCCTTTAACAGGAAGCAAGATAAATCCATTCTTATTGGCTGAACATTTACTGCAGATCAGTGAAAAACTGTTGAGGAAAACTGCCTTCCAATCGCTTCCTGCTACTCCTGAGTCTGTATTAATTTTGAGAAGAGTTTTCTGTCTTTGACAATTATTTTCTGGTTCTCTTGTTGACAGCACAGCGAATGAATTCCTCAAGAAGTTAGCAGCACAGACTGGAGGCCGTTTCCACCGTTGCCATGGAGCTGTCGATGGACAGCTGGCAGCGCACAAAATGCTTGCAGGAGGGTTTTCAGATGAAGACGTATGTCACTGACATTTCTTTTAATTTATTTGCCGTAAACTAATTTCCACATTTATCAATGATTATTCATGCACACTGAGTGCTGACTGCAGTGATGTCAGCAAATGAGCTGAGGCAATGCTGCACTTTTAGCAGAGTCTAGCCATGCGGCAAACAAAGTCTTTGCAATCTACACCGATCAGAATTAAGAAATGAATTAAATTGAATTGAATTTATTGTCATGTGTACCAAGGCACAGTGAAAAGCTTTGTTTTGTGAGCAGATCACCATAGTTAAGTAGCGTAGTTAAATAAGTAATAGGTAAACAGCAAAAACAAAAACACGGGTACATGCAAATGTTAAGAGTTTGTGAGTCCATTCAGTACTCTAACAACAGTAGGGTAGAAACTGTTACGAACCAGGCTGGTGCTTATGTTCAGGTTTCTGTACCTTCTCCCTGATGGTAGAGATTGCCAGGGTGGGATGGATCTTTAAGAATGCTAGCAGCCTTTCCTTGACAGTGGGCCTGGTAGATGGATTCTATAGATGGGAGTTTGGCCTTTGTGATTGTCTGGGTTGAGTTCACCATTCTCTGTCAACAATCTTGAATGGTACCATTGCCATACCAGGAAGTGATACATCCAGACAGAATGCTCTCGATGGCGCACCTATAAAAGTTGGCAAGGGTATTCGCTTTCATGCCAAATTTCCTCAGCTGCCTGAGGAAGAAGAAATGTTGCTGGGCCTTTGTAACCAGTGCGTCCACCTGAACAGTCCAAGGAAGCTTGTTGTAGATGACCACTCCCAGGAGCTTGACACTCTCCACTCATTCCACTTCCTTCTAGTTAAGGGTTATTTCTCCAGTGTAACCCCGTGAGGGGTGAGTCGTCATTGTTGTCCGTAAAATCAATCCCAGCATTGTAACCTCCAGGCATCATTGGATCATTTCCCTGTCAATCATCTCCATTCTGCCTGGGACTTGTGCCAATACATCCATCCTTATTTACAATATTTATTGTAGCAATACTTTAGAAATGGATGCCCCCTTGCAGCGATTCACAATGTACTTGGTGTGATGTTTAGAAAACTTCTAGAATACTCAACGGCCTGGACAGAGTGGACATTGGGAAGATGTTTCCATTGGCAGAAAAGATCAAAGGTTACGGGGAGAAAGTGGGAAAATGGGGTTGAAAAACCTATCAGCCATGATCGAATGGCGGAGCAGACTCGATGGGCCGAATGGCCTAACGTCTGCTCCTTTGTTCTTATCATTTGGAAAGTAACCTGCTGTCAGATTCAAGGTGAGTATCACCACCAGAGATCTCAAGTGAATGTCTTGTTTTAAAAACTACATTTTCTGGTTGCAGAATCCTAATCTACCTGCATTTGAGGGTGATGATTTAAAGAGGCTTTCCAGAGAAATAAATAAAGCGAGACGATTCCTAACGCAGGCTAAATCCATCAGGTTGGTGCCCCTGGTTCTGACACCTATTATCTTCCATGCAGTTTGTGATTAACTCATTTTCAACAGACACTTACTTTTGGAAAAGCAAAAGAAAACAGATCGGACGGGCACTGGAACTTAAAGCCCAGCACGAGCAGGTGACAGGAAAACAGAATGAATTGAAATCGGTGTCTTCTAAGTTCCTTCACTCGACAAAGTAGTTTCTCTATGTAACCTATCAAATCTCTTTGTCATATTAAGTACTTTGATCAGTGCATTTTACAGGCAACCCCTTTTAAAATGGGAATAAAGATAAGAACAATGCAAATATGGGTCGGCCTGATTAACATCGTGACAATGCTATTGATGGACATGCTCTGTGTAACACTTCATAGTGCGTTGTAGTTGGTGTAATTCTCTTCTCATTTTCAACAGACATTTACTTTTGGAAAAGCAAATGAAACCAGATCGGACGGGCACTGGAACTTAAAGCCCAGCACGAGCAGGTGACAGGAAAACAGAATGAATTGAAGTCAGTGTCTTCTAAGTTCCTTCACTAAACAAAGTAGTTTCTCTATGTAACCTATCAAATCTCTTTGTCATATTAAGTACTTTGATTAGATCACCCCTCAACCATCTAAATACAAACCAGCTACGTAACCTCTCCTATCATTTAAGCCCTGGATAGCCGGTACCATTTTGGTGTTTCTGCTGTGTACCCCCTCCAAAACCAACATTTCTTTCATTCTCACTCAATTGCAGGTACATCCTCTGTCTGATACTAAGACAGCACTGCACTGTCGATGATATGGGTATTTAGATAAGCCCTTAAACTGAAGCCCCGTCTGCTTGTTAACATCAAAGGATTCCCGAATATAATTCAAAGAAAACTGGGAGAAATTTCCCAGTGCTCTAGCCAGCTTTCTTCCTTCAACCAACACTAGCTAATCAGATCGCTGATAACCTAATGTAGGATCTCACAGTGTGAAAAGCCGTGGCTCTGTAACAACAATCACTGTGCATCAATATCTCTCAAATATGATTCTTTCTTACATGAACCTCACATCTACTGTGACATGGAAGTAATTTCACAAGGCAATGCCAGGAAACAAGTATATCTGTAAGATTCACTCAGTAAGCTTCCAGCTCCACTTTCTGTGATTCCATGTTGTCTTTGAAAATGTTTTATTTCATTGTGACTATAATTTTGATGAATTATATGAATAGTTTATACTTGAGTTTTATAGATACCTTGTGTTCATTGATACCTCAATAAATGATTTGTAACTTTTGTAAATTGTATGAAAGATTAAAATGCACAATATGAATTCAGAGTGAATAAAAGATTTGTGCCTCTGTTTTGTTCAATAACCACATTCCAAATTCTTTGGTGTACCTCACATTCACTTGAATATCAGAGCAGGAGGTGAAAAGGAGTGGTTGGTGAAGCAGTTGGCAAAAAGCAAAATGTATGACCAGAAAGGAGGAAATTTTAGTGCAGGATGAAGCTGATAGGGTGGAAGGATCCACAGGGAGAGAGTTAGAGGGTCCACAGGAAAAGAGTCAGCAGGCAGTGGTGGCACTATTGAAAGAAGAGAGAGGTAGAGAGCAGTGTGGTGGCTCAGTGGTTAGCACTGCTGCCTCACAGCACTAGAGCCCTGGGTTCAACTCAGTC
Organism: Chiloscyllium punctatum; assembly: GCF_047496795.1. Classification (NCBI taxonomy): domain Eukaryota; kingdom Metazoa; phylum Chordata; class Chondrichthyes; order Orectolobiformes; family Hemiscylliidae; genus Chiloscyllium; species Chiloscyllium punctatum. Next base: position 45,417,358 of record NC_092778.1, read on the forward strand.
CATGTGGAGTTTGCACATTCTCACTGCGTCTACGTGTATTTACTCCAGGTGCTCTGGTTTGGCAGAGATGTGCAGGCTAGGTAGATTAGCATGCTAATTTACATGTAGTGGCCAGAGATGTGCAGGCTGGAACAGCAATGGGGAATGCAGAGTTATAGGGTAGGGGAGTGGGTCTAGGTGGAATGCTCTTCACAAGGTTGGTGTGGACTGAATGGCCTGCTTCCACACTATAGGGAGTGAGAGCAGATTGCTAAGGGAGAGGGTGAGTTGGCATAGACAATTGGACTCTTTGCTTCTCGAATTTTTCAACTCTGGTTTGATGTGTTCTTGGAGGTTTTATCATATAACATTCAACTGTCCTACCCTATTCCTCTATATTTGACAGGTGGAAAGTGAATAAATCACATTTCTTGGAGAAAATAACAAATAAAATAAAAGTATGAGAATGTTAATATAACAGTCAATGGACACTGGCAATTTTATACTAGTCACAGGAGCAGCAGTCTCTGTACAGCCAGAGGGAATAGAATGGCTAAATCTAGTACCATTATAATCTTCATCAATTCAAACACAAGGTGAAAGGGGGGTGATCAAACTGAATAATTAAAAGAACAGCTTACTGCTAAGCTAAAAGAGAAGTAGAAATTTCTGAAAGACTACACATTATCCAAAACCATGAATGCACATTGTTACATAGACAAGCATGTTATGAATCTGAAGTTTATGTATGAAACTGATTTTAAAAAAAATTCAGAATTGAATCAGAGGTTTGGGAACGCTAAATACTCCAGGAGTGAAAGAAGTCGGTTGAAAATTTTGATTCATCATTTAAGCTTGTGGCAGAATGTGGACAACAAGCAGAATCCCCTCAGTTACCAGTTTAGAGATTAGTCATAGAGTCATAGAAATGTACAGCACAGCAACAGACTTTTCCATCCAACTCATTCAGGCCAACCAATATCCCAATCCAATCTAGTCCCACCTGCCAGCACCCGGCCCATATCCCTCCACCACTTCCTCTGGCATCTCATTCCATACATGTACTACTCTTTGTGTGAAAAAAGGTCTCTTTTATGTCTTTCCCCTCTCACCCTATACCTACGCCCTCTAGTTCAGGACTCTCCCAGCCCAGGGAAAAGACTTTGTCTATTTATCCTATCCATGTCCTTCATGATTTTATAAACCTCAATAAGGTTGAGCCTCTGACGCTCCAGGGAAAACAGTCATAGTCTGTTCAGCCTCTCCCTATAGCTCAAATCCTCCAACCCTGGCAACATCCTTGTAAATCTTTTCTGAACTCTTTCAAGTTTCACAACATCTTTCCGATAGGAAGGAGACCAGAATTGCACACAATATTCCAAAAGTGGCGTAACCAATGTCCTGTTCAGCAGTAATATGACCTCCCAACTCCTGTACTCAATACTCTGACCAATAAAGGAAAGCATACCAAACGCCTTCTTCACTATCCTATCTACATGCAACTCCACTTTCAAGGAGCTATGAACCTGCACTCCAAGGTCTCTTTATTTAGCATCACTCCCAAGGACCTTACCATTAAGTGTATAAGTCCTGCTAAAATTTACTTTCCCAAAATGCAGCACTTTACATTTATCTGAATTAAACTCCATCTGCCACTCATCAGCCCATTGGCCCATCTGATCAAGATCCCATTGTAATCTGAGATAACCTTCTTCACTGTCCACTATACCTCCAATTTTGGTGTCATCTGCTAACTTACTAACTATACTTCTTATGCTCACATCCAAATCATTAATATAAATGATGAAAAGTGGAGGGCCCAGCACCGATCCTTGTGGCACTCCACTGGTCACAGGCCTCCAGTCTGAAAAACAACCCTCCATCACCACCCTCTGTCTTCTACCTTGCAGCCAGTTCTCTATCCAAATGGTGACTTCTCCCTGTATTCCATGAAATCTAAACTTGCTCACCAGTCTCCCATGGGGAATCTTGTCAAACACCTTACTGAAGTCCATATAGATTATGTCCACTGCTCTGCCCTCATCAATCCTCTTTGTTACTTCCTCAAAAAGCTCAATCAAGTTTGTGAGAATGATTTCCCATGCATAAAGCCATGTTGACTATCTCTAATCAGTCCTTGCCTTTCCAAATACATGTCCCTTCGGATTCCCTCCAACAACTTGCCCACCACAGACATCAGGCTCACCAGTCTATAGTTCCCTGATTTGTCCTTACCACTCTTCTTAAACAGTGGCACCATGTTTGCCAACCTCCAGTCTTCTGGCACCTCACCTGTGACTATTGAAGATACATATATCTCAGTAAAAGGCCCAGCAATCACTTCCCTACCTTCCCACAGAGTTCTAGGGTACATCTGGGGAGTTATCCACTTTTATGCATTTCAAGACGTCCAGCACTTCCTCCTCTGTAATATGGACATTTTTTCAAGATGTCACCATCTATTTCCCTACATTCTATATCTTCCATGTACTTTTTCACAGTAAACACCGATGCAAAATGCTAGTTTAGTATCTGCCCCTCTCCTGCGGCTCCACACAAAGGCTGCCTTGCTGATCTTTGAGGGGTCCTGTACTCTCCCTTGTTACCCTTTTGTCCTTAATGTATTTGTAAAAACCCTTTAGAATCTCCTTTACTCTATTTGCCAAAGCTCTCTCATGTCTCCTTTTTGCCCTCCTGATATCTCTCTTAAGTATTCTCCTACTGCCTTTATACTCTTCTAAGGATTCACTTGATCTATATCTATGCCTGATATATGCTTCCTTCTTTTCCTTAACCAAACCCTCAATTTCTTTAGTCATCCAGCATTCCCTTTCCTTGCCAGTCTTTCCTTTCACCCAAACAGGAATATACTTTCTCAGAACTCTCGTTATCCCATTTCTGAAAGCTTCCCATTTTCCAGCCGTCCCTTTACCTGCGAACATCTGCCCCTAATCATATTTTGAAAATTCTTGCCTGATTCCGTCAAAATTAGCCTTCCTCCAATTTAGAATTTTAACTTTTAGATCTGGTCTATCCTTTTCCATCATTATTTTAAAACGAATAGAATTATGGTCGCTGGCCCCAAAGTGCTCCCCCACTGACACCTCAGTCACCTGCCCTGCTTTATTTCCCAAGAGTAGGTCAGGTTTTGCACCTTCTCTAGTAGGTACATCCAAATACTGAATCAGAAAATTGTCTTGTATACACTTAACAAATTCCTCTCCATCTAAACCTTTCATACTATGGCAGCCCCAGTCGATGTTTGGAAAGTTAAAATCCCTGACCATAACTACCTTATTATTCTTACAGATAACTGAGATCTCCTTGCAAGTTTCCCTCTGACTATTAAGGGGTTTGTAATATAATCCCAATAAGGTGATCATCCTTTTTTTAATTCTCAGTTCCACACAAATAACTTCCCTGGATGTATTTATGGGAATATTCTCCCTCAGCCCAGCTGTAATGCTATCCCTTATCAAAAATGCCACTCCCCCTCCTCTCTTGCCTCCCTTTCTATCCTTCATGTAGCATTTGTATCCTGGAACATTAAGCTGCCACACCTGCCCATCCCTGAGCCATGTTTCTGTAATTGCTATGATATCCCAGTCCCATGTTCCTAACCATGCCCTGAGTTCATTTGCCTTCCCTGTTAGGTCTCTTGCATTGAAATAAATGCAATTTATTAGTCCTATCTGGTCCCTGACTCTTTGACTCACCTTTGCTCTCAACTGTACCAGTCTCAGATTGATCTCTTTCATCACTATCTCCCTCTGTCCCACCCCCCCCCCCCCCACCTTACTAGTTTAAATCCTCCCGAGCAGCTCTAGCAAATCTCCCTGCCAGTATATTAGTCCCCTTCCAATTTAGGTGCAATCTGTTCTTCTTGTACAGGTCACTTCTACGCCAAAACAGCTTCCAATTATCCAAAAATGTGAATCCTTCTCCCATACACCAGCTCCTCAGCCATGCATTCATCTGCTCTATCCTCCTATTCCTGCCCTCACTAGCTCGTAGCACTGGGAGTAATCCAGATATTACTACTCTCGAGGACCTCCTTTTTAAATTCCTGCCTAACTCTCTGTAATCTCCCTTAAGAATCTCATCCTTTTCCCTTCCTAAGTTGTTGGTTCCAATGTGTACAATGATCTCCTGTTGGCCCTTCTCCCCCTTGAGAACATTCTGCACTCTCTCTGAGACATCCTTGATCCTGGCAGCAGGGAAGCAATGCACCATTCTGATTTTTCGCTGCTGGCCACAGAAACGTCTGCCTGTACCTCTGACCAGAGAGTTCCCTCACATAATTGATCGCTTGGAACCCATCATTACATTAGAGCCAGTCTTAATACCAGAAGCTTCGCTGTTTGTGCTCCATTCCCCTGAGAATCCATCACTCCTTACATTTTCCAAAACAGCATACCTGTTTGAAATGGAAACCACAGAAGAGTCCTGTACTACCTGCCTACCTCTCTTACCTTTCCTGTATCTGAGACTTTCCCCCTTCCTATAACTGCCATCCATCACATCGACTTGCTCTTGTAAATTCCTCACTGCCTCTAACTGTCTCTCCAACTGATCCATTCGATCTGATAGGATTCGCAATCGACGGCATTTATTGCAGATATAATCCTCAGTAACCTGTAAACTCTCCCTAAGCTTCCACATCTGACAAGAAGAGCATATCACTCTACTAAAGGCCATTTTTGTTTCTTTCAATCTACAGACCCAGAAAGTACAAAACACTGCTCCAGGTTAAATTAATACTTATGGCTTATATTTCAAGTTTAATCAAGAGATAGAGCTCAATGAAGCATATAATCAAGAAAGAACCCACTCTACTCACTACTGCAGTTATGTTGGAATTAAAAATAGTTTCCCTATAGTAAAAGGAATGGCAAGCTGTAACGACTGTGGCTTAGTGAACTGTTTGCAGATTACCATCAAAACTGAAGTCAGCTTGGATTCCAAGATGCAACAACGAGGCAAATAAATAAACCATCTACCCCACTTGAGAAAGTCTACAGAGGTGAGGAGAATGACCTGAAGATAAATTAAGCTAGATTGCAGCACATCACAGCCAGGAGGTTATTTCGAGGAATGGGGAACTTCAGTTAGGAAGCTATAGGTTGGAGAAACTGGGACTGTTCTTGAAGAAGGCTGAGAGAGATCTGATTAGGTAATCGAAACCGTGAGCAGTCAAGGCTGAGAAAATAGGGAGAAAACATTCGAGGACAGGATCAAGAATGAAATGACACAAATTTAAAACATTTTATAAAAGAATCAAAGAGATATGGAAAATCTTTTTTTCACACAGTTGAGCGGTGAGGGTCTGGAATGCACTGCCTGAGAATGTGGTGGAGGCAGATTCAATCTAGCCTCTCAAAAACAGAGTTAGGTGGTTGAAGAGGAACAGTATGTAGGATTATCAGGACAAGGAAAAGAAAATGGCTTCAACTGAGACGCTTATTAGAGAGCTAGTACAGCCACAATGGACTGAATGGCCGCCTACTGTACTGTTCTGTGATTCTGTGAAAAATCAGCTACAGCAAATTCCAGTCTGACTTTAGCTATTGAGAGAGTTAGGAAGGGTCAAGTCAAGACTGCAACCTCCCCACCGCCCCCACTCCCCAACTTCCAGAGAAGAATCTCCAGCAACATTCCGAAAAAGTGTTTAACACATTAAAGTTAAAAAAAGACACGCTTTCAACATGAAAATCATTAACAAGGAAGAACATAAATGATGGAAATAAAAGTTACTTACACAAAGAAAACAGCAAGAAATACAATTATCTTGAAGCTTGATGATTCCTGAGATAATAATAATATTGGGAACATTGGGTTATTGTGGCTGCATCTGCCGAGGAATACAATGCCTCAAGAGGATAGGTCTGCATCAAAACCACAGCTATGTAAATGTGCTTGCAGTGCCCCTGATAGTTTACAGGGTGCTGTCGTGGAAAGTCTTAGGAATAGCTGAAACTCCGGCATCAGCTTTTCTTTGTTTAATCAGAACTGAAACTCCTCCTCTGACTCTTTAGTGTGCAACATGAGCAGCTTATTCGGGAATACTAACTGGACGTCCCCTATGCAGTCAGTCCGGTAACAGGAACATTTCCCATTGAAGAGTGATGACAAGTCCCACTGTGACAATATCAACCTTTTCTTGGGAAACTGTGAACCTTTCCGACAACTTCTGGCGCCTTGAACCTCTCGGTAAGAACTGGTTTCTAAGAAAGAGGTAGGACTGGTCCATTCAGATACGTCAAAGGTGCATGAAACAGCACAGCGATTCGCTGTAAGGTTCCCATTAGATCCACCGAGATCATACTCTCTACTGTGTGAGGATTTCCAGGGTGGGTGTTGTATTAATTGCACAGGGCAGCATGTTCGCTAACAGCAAACTCCGTTAAAGATTTAGGAATCTCCCAATCCTGTGATTTGTCCTGGAAGGAAGGGGAGAATGTGAGAGTTGAGGATGACGAGGCTGGCAGTCTAAATATTTTCTAATCAAGGATGTTATTGCATACCTCTGGAGCAGCTAGGATGTGAACCCGGCCCTCCTGGCTAAGAGGTAGGGACTCTACCACAAGCTCTTTGAGTCTATATTATTTATGATGCAGCTAACTGTTTGCTGGTAAATGATGCAGTCAACCTAATTAGAATTAAAGTGGACGATTTATAAAGTGACTAATTGATGCCTTAATGACACCTCAATTTCAGCGGTGACATATTTCTGGATCCAGGGGGATATAAATTGAAGCTCTGATGGGGAGATCTGTATGTAACTGTATTCTTTCTCAAGAAGAGCAGACTGAGTGGGCTATTGCTCCAAGGCCTGACTAACTGGGATGATTGAAAGTGTCTGTTTCTCTTGTTCAGGCCAGGTGGGTACTGGCTGCGCTGACCCCCTCACTTGGGCAAGGACGAGTTGGACCAAAGGGTCTGTTTCTGTGCTGTACCCCTCTATGTCTCTATGACTGTTTCAGTGCCATGAGCTATTCCCGAGTTGCGAAGTGCCTTTTTGTTGACAGGGTGGCAGGGGGGGGACAAATGTTCAAAAACAAGATATGATTTTATTCTCTTAAACAAGAGAGAGAAGAGCTTCACTTTGAGTTCCACCTCTGGCTTTTCAAAAGATCTGATCAAACTTGCATTGTTTTGTGTGACCAATTTGTTTCTATCTCTCTCCACAGTCTTACACTCTATCGATTGCATCAAGCTGTAAAAACCTTCTAACTCTCTGTACTCCTTGAATTCTAGTCTCTTATCCAGCTCCAGTTTTAATCACCTGAACACTATAATGGCTCTAGTTCCAGTGGAGAGACCCTAAATCCTAAATACCCTTTCAAAATGTATTTGGTTCACTCTGCTCCATTATGATGTGTTTAACACCTTCCCTCTTAGACCAAACATTTGGTCATCTGCCCTAATTTGGCCTTGTGTGCTTCAGTGTCTAATTTTGTTTGCTAATGCTCCTGTGAAGAATTTTGGGTCATTTTACCACATTAAATATCACTGCAAGTTGTTAAAATTAATTTCTCCTTTCGCTGTTAGGAGACTTTACTGACCCTTGCCTTGTGTATTATTGTGTCATATACAGAATCATAGAATAGTTACAGCACAAGATGGGAGGACTGGTTCTAACTGGATACCAACACCAATACAATGCACCAATGGCTTAAGACTATAAGACCAAAAGACCATAAGACATAGGAGCTGAATGAGGCCATTCAGCCCATCAAGTCTGCTCTGCCATTCAATGATCTGATCATGTCCTCTGTGCAGTTTGATTCTCTGATTCTTCCTGGTCCATTTTAGGCTCCCAATTATTCCAATTACCCCTGCCTTTAACAACTCCTATTAGTTTCTGGTGCCTGGACAAATTGAGTTGAAGACATTTGTATGCTTGCTTTCAAGATCCCTTCATGTTGTCAGTTCTCTATCTCCTTTAGCTGAATGTTTCAGCAGCCAATTTTCATTTCTCCAATATTGATTTGTTCCTCATTTCCCCCACCTCCATCTAATCCAAGAACTGTGATCATTACATTAGTTAGAAACCCTTAAATCCCTCTATCCTGCCATTCTCCCAGTACCTATTTACATCAAAATTTCAGCTCCTCTTCCCCCCAACCTGCATTTTTGCGGCCTGGATGAAGTACAGTTTCACTTTCTGACTTCTTACTGCATATAGCTGACACTTTGTATGGAGGGGATCGGACAGATCATAGCTCATTCTCTTGATTCTGCTTTTGCCTCTGGCTAAGGTGACCGTTCACAGATTTAGATTACTTAGTGGTGGGAGCAGGTTGTTCTGGTTCTATCTTCTGTGGCTTCTCCTATGCCTGGATGACATTGGAAATGTATCAGTTTCCAAGAGTGATAGACACTGCAGGGCGTGTAGTAAACAATTACTTTTAGTGATGACAATTTTCTGATTTTTAAATATTTGTTTCTGAGGTATGGGCATTGCTGGCCATACCAGCAATTATTGGTAAAAACAAGTACTGGCAATGCTGGAAACCAGAGTCTAGATTAGAGTGGTGCTGGAAAAGCACAGCAGGTCAGGCAGCATCCAAGGAGCAGGAGCAATTATTGCCCATCTTTAACTGCCTTAGCAATGAGCCACCTCCTGAAACTGTTCCATTCCATTCAGAGAAAGAGAGTTCTACCATTTTTATCCAGTGGCAGTGGGAACAAGGCAATATATTTCCAAGTTAGGATGCAGTGTGATTTGGATTGGAACTGGCAATGGTGGTCTTCCCAATTGTATGTTGCCCTTGTCCTTCAAGGTGCTGCAGCTCACAGGATTGGAAGATGCTGTCAACAAAGCCTGGGTGAATTGTTGCAATTGTTTTCTAGATCAACAGTGAGCCACTGTTAAAAGAAGTCAATGTTTAGGGTGATGGTTGGGGTGCCAGTCAAGTGGATTTTAATTTTCCTTGGATGATATTCAGCTTCTTGATGCTGGTGGAGCCATAAGCATACAGGGAAATTGAGATTATTCCATCACACTCCTGACCTGTGCCTTGTAAATAATGGGCAGGCTTTGAGGGATTGAAGGTGAGCTACGTGCTGCAGAATTTACAGCCTCCGATTTTATTCTCCTACCCAACATTTATATAATTGGTCTATTTACATTTCTGGTCAAATTAACCCCCAGGACATTAGTACCAAGGAATTCAATGATTGTAATACTATTGAATATCAAGGGGACAATGATTAAATTATCTCTTGTTCAAGAGCCTGTCATTTGTTTGGCATGAATTTCAGTTGCCACTTATCAGGGCAAACCTAAGTGTTGGTTAAAATCAATGAGGTAAAAACAATGACTGCAGATGTTGGAAACCAGATTCTGGATTAGTGGTGCTGGAAGAGCACAGCAGTTCGGGCAGCATCCAAGTAGCTTCGAAATCGACGTTTCAGGCAAAAGCCTTTTGCCCGAAACGTCGATTTCAAAGCTACTTGGATGCTGCCTGAACTGCTTTGCTCTTCCAACACCACTAATCCAGAAATAAGTGTTGGTTAAGTCTTGCTGCACAGATCAGTTAGGAATTACTTAGCCGTTGATTGGCAACTTTATTGGTCTTGCAGCTTTAGAAAAAATTTCTTTGGCTTTTGGTTGCCGACCCTGGGACAGCCCATTAATTAATTTAGAGAAAACATCCAAACTTCTTTTTTGCTATTAACGAAGTTTCTTGCTATTCCCCAGTGGTCTGATTTGGGCTGGTGACATTTTGAAGGGACAACGACACTTCCATCTTCCTCCTCAAGTGATACTCAAATGGAGTTATACAAGGTGAATCCAACAGGTACTCTCTTTGGGAGCAGCAGTGAGCACAGGTTTAATGGAGTGATACCCCACTGGCCAAAGACACATGGCTGTTCGGTCAATGGGCATGTGAGACAGGTGAATTTGAAGAATTCCAGGAGTGCCCTGGTGACGGGAGGCGCAGGATATTTTGGGTTCAGACTCAGCTGCACACTTGCCCAAACTGGCGTGTCTGTCATCCTTGTGGACATTCACAAACCAAGATGGTGCCTTCCAGAAGGAGCTGTCTTCCTGCAGGTAAAATCATTACTTAATTTGTTTACATGAACTACAGTTCAGTCAGACTTGGAGAATAATGGCCAAACACATTGACAAATCATGTTTAACAATGCTTGAATTTCTCTCTCTGCCCCACAGTCTGTTTTTGTTGTTGCTGTTGTTATGCTTTTCATGTCCATCATTGTGTGGATGTTAGTTAGAGTTAAGGAGATTGGCCCCTAACTTCAAGCGATTGTGTCAGGAGGACCAGGGTCAAGTCTTACATGCTCTAGAGGTGTGTACTATCATCCCTGGGGAGGTTGCAACAGAAACTGTCAGAGGATTTTGATATGAGGAAAGACTGAAGATGGGCTTTTCAGCCCCTTTAGAGGGTCTATATACCAAATAAAGTAAAACAGAAAACTCCAAGTTAAAAATTGACACCATTGGGTAAATACCAAAGTGTTGATTTAGAGAAAGAGCAAATTCTGAATTGACATTAGAAAATTTCTCACACAGAGTCATAGAGGTGTACAGCATGGAAATAGACCCTTCAGTCCAGCTTATCTATTCCGGTCAGGTATCCTAAATTAATCTAGCATTTGCCAGCATTTGGCCCATATCTCTCTAAACTCTTCCTATTCATATAACCATTCAGATGCCTTTTAAATATTGTAATTGTACCAGCCTCCACTACCTCCTCTGGCAGCTCATTCCATACACATACCACCCTTTACATGAAAATGTTGCCCCTTAGGACCCTTTTAAATCTCTCCCCTCTCACCTTAAACCTAAGCCCTCTGGTTTTGGACTCCCCTGGGGAAAAGACCTTGACTATTTATCCTATCCATGCCCCTCATGATTTTATAAACCTCTATAAGTCATCCCTCAGTCCCTGATAAAATTTAATCAGAGGCAGAAACAGAAATTGCTGGAGGAACTCAGCAGATTTTTGGAGAGAAAGTAGAGTCAGGGCCTGAGTATGTTAGTGGAGACTACAATGTTACTTGAAACAATTTGATGTTGTGATACAGGGACTGGAAGGTCTTTTCGATGGATGGACAGACTAAGATGTGACAAGCAGCCTTTCTCATCTGTAAGTCTATCCAATGCTCCTTTTCAGCAATTGGTTTTTAGACTGAAGGCTGATTACTCACAAACATAGTATTTACTGGAAATTCAGAGATTAGTCAAAAGGTTTCATTAGTTAAGCGAGAGATCAGATCAAAAGCACAATGCTTATGTTGCTGCTAATATTAACTTGTGTGGAAAGACTACAGCTGTGGCAGGTTTGTGTAATTGAACAGCACTCACAGAGATTTAGCCAGGGAGGCAGGGTGTCTGGTTAGATGAATGATAAGTTACTTTGATTAATAGCCTTTCTACAAATTAAATTCTCTTCACTCAACACAAGAACAATACTGCGTTGTTAATGAAATGGATATTCTGTAGAATGACATAAAAGGGACTGAGTGAATGATAGCTGGTGTTGGGTATTGGCAAAGAAACATTAGGTTTCACTACTTCATTTACACAGTTGAATCAAAATGGCTTAATTTTGCTTATAAAAATTTAGTTTATGTGAAGTTACCAGCGGAATGCATGTTATTTCACTTGTTCACATTTATTAAATCATGGCCCCTTACCTGGATGAAACCTAAAAGGTTGAAGAATCTGTGGGAAGTCACGTAGCTAAGGGCTGACCCCACTGATTTTACAAAATAGTAGGTGGTAAATCTATTTGAACACATGAAAGAAGCAAAGACCCCTCTTGACCCCCCTTCACGCTGCTTGTGAACCTTCTGTCTCACAAGACCTGCAAAGATTCTGAAAGCATCTCTGTGTTCCCTTTCTAAAGGTAACCAGATCAAAAGTCCAGTGTCTGTTTGGCGTCAGACCCCACATGATTCACCAATAACCCACTGTCCTCCTTTATGTGACCTTTTGATAATCCAGCACCTTATGATTCATTTGTTGTACTTCGGATTAAATGTAGAGTGAGGGATTCTCTTTAACTAGGATTCCCATATTCCTGAAGATTTCATCACAAGATCTCTTGCCATTGAATATCCCGCCCACAAATTGATGCCATAGATTCCTGAATATGACCATCTTCACAGACTCCTCCTATTGGCTGTCTGACATGCCCATCCTAACACAGCCTTGCCAGATCTGTGGGACATGCGCCAATTCAAGCCACACGCCATTCTGATGGGGAAATACATTACTGTTAATTCACTGTGGCTGGGACAAAACCCTGGAGCTCTCTCCCTAATGGCACTGTGAGTGTACCTTCACTAAACGGACTGCAATGGTTCAAAAAGACAGCTCACCTCCACCTTCTTAAGCACAACTGGAGATGGGCAATAAATGTTGGTCCATCCAGCAATATCCACATTGCACGGATTGATTAAATAAAATTCTCTCCTCCCCTGCCCTTTACTAGACATAATGGTACATTCACATCTTAAAACTTAGATTATAATGTGTTGCTAGCCTCTGAATGTATGGTGAGAGAATAAAATAGAACAGGAAACTTTCTTTATCAAATCATGGAGCATTGAAGGAGACCAGTTGTCACATCATCCTGTGCTGGTTCTTTGAAAGAGCTATCCAATTATTGCACTTTCCTGCCCTCTTCCCATGGTCCAGTGAATGTCTTCCTTTTGAAGGATTAATGGAATTCCCCTTTGAAAGTCACTACCAAATCTGCTCCACTGCCCTTTTCAGATCACAACAACTCATTGTATTTAAAACCATCTTCCCATCTCCACTGGATTAAATCTCTTCATAATTCTGAACCCTTCAATACGAGTTAGTTAAATATTTGGTTGCTGTGTCATTGTTAGTTGTCTGGTGTTTCCAGTATGAGTCTTAATAGCTCAACCCCTGATTCTACAAATCACAAGGTTCTAACACCACTGATGATCTGACAGAATTAATTTCCATGTTTTTACAGAGTGACATTAGGGATTATGATGCTCTGTATCGGGCCTGTGAAGGGGTTGATTGTGTTTACCATACTGCTTCCTATGGAATGTCAGGCGCAGAACAAGTGAGTGTTACAGCCATACTTGGATAATGCAGGAGCAGTAGGTTTTCCTTTTCACTGTTTTATCGGTGGTTCTTGGTTCACAATCTTTTGGTTTCACAAATGAAAGCTTGGCATCATTGTGGGGAGGTGGAATGGAAGGGAGGGCAGTTCGCGGAGTAGATTTCCCTCTCGCAAGGAAGTAAGGGCTACGGGGAGAGTGCGGATAAGTGGCATTGAAATGCCCATCAGCCATGATTGAATGGCGGAGTGGACTTGATGGGTCGAATGGTCTTACTTCCACTTCAATGTCTTATGGTCTTATAGACAATGGGTTGAGAATTGGTGAGGGGAGAGGGATTGTTGACAAGGGCCCAGTCCAATTAGTATTCTATTCCAGAAGCCAGTATGTTAAAGGGAAGTGAGGGTGGTCTGACCTCAGATAGCAGTAGAGGAAATCTGGAGTGACAGCAGTCCTATTGTCCACCCCTGCTTCTACTGAACTGCATAAAGTATGGTGGAAATATGGTTCAGTGTGCATCATTTGTGGTATGGAGTCAAAACATGTGAGTTAAAATCCTACCCCAAATACTTGAGTATAAAATTCGGGGTGCTGACTCCACCCCGGCGCCAAAAGGAAAGATGTATAGTTATTAAATGCCTTTCAAAACCTCATGATGTTTTATTGCCAATAAATCTCAGAATTGTTAGGGTGCTGAGGGAGAGCCAATGGCCCATTATATCTTCATTGGTCCTCCAAATGAGCCTCATTATTTACTACATTTAGAGTCATAGAATCATAGAGATGTACAGCACGGAAACAGACCCTTCGGTCCAACTCGTCTATGCTGACCAGATGTCCCAACCCAATCTAGTTCCACCTGCCAGCACCCGGCTCATATTCCTCCAAACCCTTCCTATTCATATACCCATCCAAATGCCTCTTAAGTGCTGCAATTGTATCAGCTTCCACCACTTCCTCTGGCAGCTGATTCCATACACATACCACCCTCTGAGTGAAAACATTGCCTCTTAGGTCTCTTTTATATCTTTCCCCTCTCACCCTAAACCTATGCCTTCTAGTTCTGAACTCCCCACCCCAGGAAAAAGACTTTGTCTATTTACCCTATCCATGCCCCTCATGATTTTATAAACGGCTATAAGGTCACCCTTCAACCTCCAACATTCCAGGGAAAACAGCACTAGCCTATTCAATCTCTCCTGATAGCTCAAATCGTCCAACCCTGGCAGCATGCTTGTAAATCTTTTATTAGCCCTTTCATGTTTCATAACATCTTTCCGATAGGAAGGAGGTCTACCAGTGGCCTTACCAATGTCCTGTACAGCTGCAACATGACCTCCTAACTCCTGTACTCAATATTCTGACCAATAAATGAAAGCGTACCAAACGCCCTCTTCACTATCCTATCTACCTGCGACTCCACTTTCAAGGAGTTCTACCTTTTCTCCCCTACCCCTAAATATTTGATGATGATTTAAATAGAAATAATTGCCCTTGAATTCCTGAATTGAATGTCCCTCCAGTACGCTGCCAGGCAGCGCATTCCAGATCCAAACACTTGGTGTGTGGAAAAGATATTTCTCACATTACATTTTTTTTTGTTGCAAATCACTTTCAATCTGTTCTCTCTTTTTTTTGATCCTTTTATGAGCTTAAAAAGTTTATCCTTACCCTATTTACCCTAGGCTATCCAGACCCTTCATGATTTTAAAAACCTCTATCAGGTCACTTCTCTCTCTCCAAATTGAACAGTCTCAACTTGGCCGATCTATTCTCGTGTCTGAAGTTTCGCATCCCTGGAACCAATCTTGTAAATCTCTTCTGCGCAATTGTCAATGCATTCATATGCTTCCTATAGTGTGGAACTCAGAACTGAATTCCAGCTGGTCTAAAAAGTGTCTTTATATAAATTTAACATCTTCTTCTTGCTCTTTATAAAGCCAATGTCACTGTATGTGTTATTATCTCATCACTCCACTTGTTCTGCCACCTTCAATGATGTGTGCACATATACAGCTAGCTCCCTCTGCACCTTTTAAAATTGTGACCCATGTTTGTATTGCCTGTCCATGTTCTTTCTACCAAATGCATCTCCCCAAACCTCTCTGCACTGAATTTCACCTGTTACAAATCTGCCCACCTGAAAACCTATGTGTGTCCTTTTGAAATTCTAAATTTCAGTATTTTTAGGGCCTTGATAGTTTCATATCCACTTTTTTGAGAGGGAAAACAATGCGTCAGTTTGAAACCTCTTCTGAGACACAGTATGACCGACAGTGCTATATTCCCTCAGTACGCCACTGGAGTGTCAATACTGATCTTGTCCTGAAGTTCTAGAGAGCGACCTCAATCCACAATCCTCTGACTCAGAGGTAAGAGGAACATCATAGTAAGGATGGGTTGTAATCAGAGATGCCATTATGCAGATTAAACCTTTCCCCTATTTACCCTGTCAGGTGGGAGTAAAAGATCCCATAACATCTTCTTAAAGAACAGCAGAGGAGTTATCCCAGTTGTTTTGGCCAGTTTTTATCCCAACTTGGCTGTGTCCTTTTGAAGACCTAAATTTCAGTAGTCTTTTCAATGTTCTGGTATTTCTTTTATATCTGCTTGAAAAGGGAGAAAGTATTTATCTCTCAATCGTTATCTGATCATTACTTTTTGGGGTGCTTGCTTTGTACACCTTGCTTCCTTAACTACAACAAGGAGAATCCTTCAGAAATAGTTGATTGGCTATAAAGCACTTTGAGACATTCCAAGGTTGTTGTGAATAGCACTGTGGAAGTGCAAGTCTTTCTTTATGTGTTGCACATCTTTTCTTTAAAGAATTGAATGGTTTGAAATCTCCAGGAATAGGATGTTATTGGACACAGATTCTTTTGAGAACTAATTTAATCTATTTATTGCCCTCTCTGTGGCCCTCTGCCTTCACTGAAACAGCAAGTAAATTACAGTCCTTTATTAAACTTTAATGCCCCTTCTTGGCTGTTCTGCAGTTACCTGAAAGTAGCCTGTTAGAAGTTCAGGCGGTCTGGAAAATAGCCCTTTAATAATTGAAGAGTGGGCGTTTGTGGAAGCAAGGCAATATCTAACATCTGTCAATTTCTGAATTTGTTGTTGATTGTTCTGAATGACCTCAAGATCAGATTCAGTGCCTGGCTGCTGCCCAGCAGATGCTGCTTTTCAGTCAGATTGGTTTCCCTGGTACAGCAGCTTTCCCATGTCATCAATCCATGTGTCAGCGAGGGCTACAAGGCTGTTACACCACGTAAGGCATCACGGTGGAGACTAATCCTTTCCTCGCTCGCTCACAGTCACTCAGTGGCAAGCAGGAGCAGGAAGATGTGGTGCTCTTCTCCACCTTTCCCTCAGAGACACAAATGTTAATAAAAGTGAAATACTGTGGGTGATGGAAATCTGAAATAAAACAGAAAATGTGGGAAATACTCAGCAAGTCTGGCAAAACCTGTGGAGAGAGGAACTGTTAACATTTTGAGTTAAATTCTGTTCCAATTCCATTTACAAGTTTACCAACGACATCACTGTTGTAGGTCGGATCTCAAACAAGGACAAGACTGAGTACAAGAAGGAGATAGAGAGCTGAGCGGCAATGTGTAAAGACAACAATCTGTCCATCAATGACAGCAAAGTGAAGGAGCTGGTCATTGACTTCAGGAAGTGGAGTGGAAGGCCCACTCCGACTGCATCAGTGGTGCTGAGATGGAGCTGGTTGAATGCGTCAAGTTCCTGGGAGTGACAATCACCAACAATCTGTCCTGGTCCACCCACGTCGACGCAACAGTCAAGAAAACACAATAATAAAAGATCCCACAACATCTCCTTAAAGAACAGCAGAGGAGTTATCCCAGTTGTTTTGGCCAGATTTTATCCCAACTTGGCTGTGTCCTTTTGAAGACCTAAATTTCAGTAGTCTTTTCAATGTTCTGGTATTTCTTTAATATCTGCTTGAAAAGGGAGAAAGTATTTATCCCTCAATCATTATCTGATCATTACTTTTTGGGGTGCTTGCTTTGTACACCTTGCTTCCTTAACTACAACAAGGAGAATGCTTCAGAAGTAGTTGACTTTTTCATGACACTAAGGAAATTCGGCATGTCCACAAGGACTCTTACCAATGTTTATGGAGGCACTTATAGGAAGCACCCTATCTGGATGCATCGCAGCTTGGTACAGCAACTGCTCTTCCCAATGCTGCAAGAAACTGCAGAGAGTCGTGAACACAGCCCAGTCCATCACATCCTTCCATCCATTGACTCCATCTATACTTCTCGCTGCCTCACGGAGCAACCAACACCATCAAAGACCCCTCCCACCCCAGTTACACTCTCTTCTGTCTGGCAGAAAATATAAAAGTTTGAATAATCAAATAAACAGATTCAAGAACAGCTTCTTCCCCGCTGTTATCAGACTTTTGAATGAGCCACTGATTGACCTGGATAATGGAACTCTGACAGGTTGGTAGCAAGAGGACTGCTGTGAGTAACTCAGGGAGGGAATAGAGTTTACAAGTTTTTTGCCCTTGTTTTTCCCTTAGTTTCAACATTCTTCCTTATGGAACCAAGAGAGGGAGTGCAGTTTGTGAGGTGTCAGTACAAAGCAAATATCTGATCAAAATGCTTATGCTTTTGGGAAGCAACTGTAATTTTGAACTTAGCAGGATGTTCAGTTTTAAAGAGTCAACAATCGCTTTATGTAAAATGGTTGTACAGTCAGGATATCTACTTGCTCAGTGCTGCATTTTGAATAATCAATTTAAAGTGAGTGAGGCATCAGATCCTGTCATCAGTAATAGGTGTTTTTCACAGCTAAAATGCGTCTTGATTCACATTGTCACTGAGTAGTTTCCAAGCCAGCTGACAGTGAATTATCATTAACCCTTCTCTGTCCATGATTCCCAAGGCCCAGATGCAGGGAACTGAAATAGTTCAAAGATTAAACACTGAAGGCGGATCCTTAAAGGACGCCAAAATGGGTTGTAAAAGCTTGCACAATGTGGACAGAAATAGTTATTGGTGAGTGATATACCTGAATGTTCCTCAGATTGGCCAGAGTTAAAACTGAAGATTTAATAGAGACTTTTTTAAAAATTAAAAATGATTTCCTCTTGCATGGAGGGAAGGAGTCACTAACAAGGAATTAAGTATTAGAGGGTATTGTTTTGTGAGTTACAATGACATTACTGTTTACATTTTGTTTTAAGTTCTGTTTCTCTACCTATTTTTGCAGCTTCACAAAGAGCAAATTGAATCTATAAATATTGGCGGAACGAGAAAAGTTATTGATGGTGAGAACCCAATATATTGGTTGGATATAACTTGCATTTAAATAACACCTTTAATGTACAAGAATGTCAACAGGCACTTTGAAAGAATAGTAACCAGAGAAAATAGACATTAAAACAAATGTAATTAAAGGCTTCGTCAAGGGGGTGGGAATTAAGAAGGAGAGAGACATATAGAGACAGAGTTGATTTTGCAAGTGTATCTATTAGGCTGCTACTTCAGTGCAGTACTGAGGTTGTGTCATCTTTCAAGTGAGACATTAAACCAAGGCTCCAACTGCATTCTCAGCTGGGTGTACAAGATCCCCTTCTCCAGTCCCCTGGTGTCCTGGTCAATGTTTATTTCTCAATTAACACTACACACACAGAAGTAAATCCAATTTATCACAATGCCATTTGTGGGAACTTGCTTTGGAAAAATCAGCCACCACAGTACATTATAACTGAATTACACTCCAGAAAGTACTGCACTTCATTGGCTCTAAGGTGCTTTGGGATGTCCTGTAGCCATTAAAAGTGCCACTTGGCATATATACAAATTATGCTTTTCCCTTTATTTTACAAAAATAAAGTTTTAGTGCTACGTGGGCGGCACGGTGGCACAGTGGTTAGCACTGCTGCCTCACAGCACCTGGGTTCAATTCCCGCCTCAGGCGACTGACTGTGTGGAGTTTGCACGTTCTCCCCGTGTCTGTGTGGGTTTCCTCCGGGTGCTCCGGTTTCCTCCCACAGTCCAAAGATGTGCAGTTCAGGTGAATTGGCCATGCTAAATTACCCCTAGTGTTAGGTAAGGGGTAGATGTAGGGGTATGGGTGGGTTGCGCTTCGGCAGGGCGGTGTGGACTTGTTGGGCTGAAGGGCCTGTTTCCACACTGTAATGTAATCTAATCTAATCATTTCGATTTGATCTGATGACTGACTGGATTGATGGCAGTGCATTCCACAATGAGTTTTCAGCCTTTTATTTGAGAAATTCTTAAGAATCTAAGAACTGAGAGCAGGAATTGACAATATTCAGTTTCAATTTTACCTTCCTGCCCGTTCCCCTTGATTCCATGAGACACCAAAGATCTGTCTACTTCAGCCTTCAAAACATTCAACAAATAAATCCAGGGCCACTTGATTGGATTCTGGTTTAGTCTCCTGAAATGAACAGACCGCGTAGTACTGCTAACATAGGTTTCTCCTTTTTATTTCTAGTGTGCCTCCATCGAAATATTCCATGTTTAATATACACCAGCACTGTGAACGTGGTCTTTGGGGGTCAACAAATACACCAGGGGGATGAAGATACTGTGCCATATGTACCTCTGGACAAGGTATTCACAATTCCCTTTTTATTCTGGTGATACTTTCGTTCCATCTCATATGTTTCACATCTGCCTCCATCCTCCATCTGCACAAACACCTACCCTCCATCTAGACTCCTATCCCTCACCCTCCATCCAGATTCTCCACATCGTCCTCCATCCAGACCCCTCCCCCATCATCAGACTCCCCACCTCACCCTCCATCCAGATCCCTTCTCCCTTCCATCCAGACTCCCCATTGCCCACTCCATCCAGATATCCCCCCCCTCACCCTCCATCCAGATCCCTTCTCCCTTCCATCCAGACTCCCCATTACCCACTCCATCCAGATATCCCCCCCCTCACCCTCCATCCAGACTCCCTAATCCACCTTCCAGACAGACATCTCCTCCACATTCCATGCATATTCAGCAGTCTCCCCTACCATGATCCCACATGTAGGGTGGCTGCTTCATAGTTTCTGCGCCTCTCCCACCAGATGACGTCCAATGGCCTGGTGGTATAATCACTAGGTAATTAATCCAGAAATTCAGCTGATTTTCTGGGGATCCGATTTCAAATGCTGCTGTGGCAGATGGTGGAGTTTGAATTCAGTAAAGAATCTGGAATTAAATGTCTAATGATGACCATGAAGCCGTTACAGATTGTTGGAAAACCCTATCTGGTTCTCTAATGTCATTTAGTGAAGGAAATCTGTCATCCTTACCTGGTCTGGCCTACATGTGACTCCAGACCCCACAGCAATGTGGTTGATTCTTAACTGCTCTCTGGACTATTAGAGATGGGCAACAGATGCCAACAGCATCCACATTCCACAATGAACTGAGGAATAGATGGCACGGTAATGAGGGAGTGGGGAATGATACAGAGGACATTTATGAGAAGAAGGAACACTCCAATAAAATATTTCAATTTTCAAAGTGACTTGTGTAGTTGCTGAATGTTTTGTATAATTTCCTGTCGAACCTTTCACCCTAGCATGTTGATCATTACTCAAAGACCAAAGCTATCGCTGATCAGATGGTGCTGGCGGCTGATGGAACGTCTTTGAAAGGTACATGAATCGGCAACAACAACATGGATTTGTATAGTGCCTTACATGTAATAACATGTCCCAAGATAGTTTACTGGAGGATTACCATGCCATCTTTTAACACCAGCCATGTAAGGAGACACTGGGGCCAATGACCAAAAGTTTAGGCTGAAAGGAGGAGAGAGGGGTTAAGGGAGAGAAATCAGAGTTTAGAGAACAGGCAGGTGAAGACAAGATACACAAGAGGGTAGAAACCTAAAGATCTCTAATCAACCCAATGGCCAGAACATTTTATCAATAACTGATCACAGCTATTATTGAAAACATTGCTTTTGATTGGGTAGTTTTTGTCCTGGTTGAATATAGTCTCCAATCAGGTTCTGCAGGAGCCCTCATTCATTGGCCCATCTTTCACCTTTCTCTCTCCTAGTTCTAGTTTACTTCTTCCATCCCCACTTTGCCTATCATCCCTCAGGCTGTATGAAATTTTCTTCCTAAACTCTTTTCTGACCCCATCTCACCTTCTCCTTAACGCGTCGTCTTTATTATTTCCTTAAACACCTCACCCATCCAGTTTCAATCACCCATCCTGCCCTTCCTCTCATGCACAATAAATCATTTCATTGGGTGCTTTCACTTGGATTATTGCCCAGAACATCAGAAAGAACTCTCATGTTTTCCTTCAAATATTACCATGACATCTTCTACTTTAGTGGAATTCAGTGCTATGATTCCACAAATTATAACCACAAAGGAGATACTTGGCTGACTCCCCAAATAATTACATCCGGATTTGTATTGTGCAAATAACCAGGATTGATGTTATGCACAATATTTGCAGTCAGTTGCTTTCCTCCACTAACTGCATTTTTTCAAGAAATAATCCTGTTTCATTGGGAGATTTTGCTATAGTTCTGGTTATGAGTTCAAGGTTCTGGTTCAAGATGTTGTTTCCTACAAGTCCTGTTCTGCCTCCAACTCATTGACTGATATAATGATGTCAAAAGTCACTCTGAATGTGCCACTATATTTTACTCAATGTGATCAGTCTTCACAATTTGGTACTATCTGAAGACTAGAGAGTGGAAGAGGCATGAGCTGTATGTTTGTAACATTTAAACCTCTCCATCTGTCTGTTGGTTCAGTATTACTAATAATTTACCTGGTCCTGCAACTCTATACCATGTGTTGTGTGACAGAGTTTAAATTTAGCAACAGATAATGTGATGAATTAATCATTCTCTGAACATGAGGCCTGCACTCAGAAGTTAAACATCAGGCAATTAATCTTTCAACAAATTTAATGCACAGGATGTGTAAGGTTTGTCAATATGCTTTTTGAAAATTCTTTCCCAGCAAGAAGAAGGAGCACAGTATGGCTTAGTCCTGACTATAAACTGCCTTGTTTAGGTTGCTGTCTTGACTGTGATGTGCTGCAGATATGTTATCATCCCTCCCTACTCCTGCCTTGATCTCACAATGGGTAACAATCAGGAGCAAGAATATGTGTTTCCTTTTTTACCACTGAGTCCTAGCCCAAGGGCACTGAGGCCAATTTAAGTGTCCTTAAATTTAGAATCATTCCAAAGACACAGCTCTAGGAGTGCAGAACTCCGTCAGTGCAATATTCAATCAAGATTATTTTTCAATGCTCATGCCTTTAGAGTGGGACTTGAACTTTCAACTTTATGAGTTTGAGGCAAGAATGCTACCCACTGAGTGAGGGCACAGTCAGATTGTATGCAGCCCTTCAAAGGTCCACATCGTTTATCACTTCCTTCTCAAGAGGTTTGTGTTCTTCCTCAATTTGATACCTGATGCTGAATTAGGTTTTAGATTTCTGGACTTGAAAGTTATCCTAGACAGAGAATACCGACATAAGTTTGAAGGCTAGGAACAAATTGTACCAACTAATCTCAGATATGTTTTCATCTTTTTTTTAAAACAGGTGGCAAGAAGTTTCGAACCTGTGTACTCCGGCCTCCAGGCATCTATGGGCCTCAGGAACAGAGGCACTTGGCACGGGTGGCAGTTAGTATTGGGCTATAAGCCCTTCCAATTCAGCTGATAGTTTCTACGTGTTGTAAAGATTAGCAAAGGTCTCAATGATGAATAGAATTTACATCATGGCATTGCAGTCTACCAACTGTGTCACTTCTGGGCATGTGTGGAATAGGCTGTGCAAAGCTCTAACAGGGCCAAAGGGATGTGCTGGCTTGCTGCTGATTGCTAAAAAGAATCAGGGAGAAATTTCTCAGTTTTTCCCTCAAATTGACCTGTCTAATTTCCTGTCTCTCATGGGGAGATCATGTGGCTGAGCTAGAATGGGAATAAATACTGTGATATACAAGCTGTCACAGAAAGTCATTTCCTGTCCATCATTGTTGTCAGTCTCTCAAAATTGAAATGACTTAGGTCACAGAGTTACACAGTTGTATAGCACAGAAACAAACCCTTTGGTCCAACTCTTCCATGCTGATGAGATATCATAAATTAATCTAGTCCAATTTGCCAGCATTTGGCCCATACCCTCTAGACTTTTACTATTCAAATAACATCCTGATGCCTATTAAATGTTGTATTGTACCAATCTCCACCACTTCCTCTGGCAGCTCATTCCATACACGCACCATCCTCTGTGTGAAAAGGATTAGATTAGATTAGATTAGATTACAATGTGGAAACAGGCCCTTCGGCCCAACAAGTCCACACCGACCCGCCGAAGCGCAACCCACCCATACCCCTACATTTACCCCTTACCTAACACTACGGGCAATTTAGCATGGCCAATTTACCTGACCTGCACATCTTTGGACTGTGGGAGGAAACCGGAGCACCCGGAGGAAACCCACGCCAACACGGGGAGAATGTGCAAACTCCACACAGTCAGTCGTCTGAGGCAGGAATTGAACCCGGGTCTCTGGCGCTGTGAGGCAGAAGTGCTAACCACTGTGCCACCGTGCTGCCCACGGTGCCCCTTAGGTCCTTTTAAAATTTTTCCCTTCCCACCTTAAACCAAACTCTCTAGTTTTTGACTTCCGTCCACTGGGGAAAATACCTTGGCTATTCCCCTGATGATTTTATAAACCTCTATAAGGTCACTTCTCAGCATACAATGCTCCAGGGAAAATAGCCTCAGACTCCTCAGTATCTCCTTATGGTTCAAACCCTCCAACCCTGGCAACATCTTTAATAAATCTTTTCTGAACCCTTTCAAGTTTCACAGCAAGAGAGACCAGAATTGAATGCAGTATCCCAAAAGTGGCCTAACCAATGACCTGAACAGCCACAACATGACCTCCCAACTTCTATACTCAATGCACTGACCAATAAAGGCAAGCGTACCAAATGCCTTCTTCACTATCTTATCTACCTGAGACTCCACTTACAAGGAACTATAAACCTATACTCCAAGGTCTCTTTGTTCAGCAACGCTTCCCAGGAGTCTTACATTAACAGTATAAGTCTTGCCCTGATTTGCCTTTCACATTAATCTAAATTAAACTCCATCTGCCACTCCTCGGCCCATTGGCCCATCTGATCAAGATCTCATTGATTTGTGCAAAGCTTCACAATTTGTGTATCCTCAACTGACCAATCCTGGAGCCAGAGATCAAGGTAAAGTCACCATAGTCTTGCCACACTAACGGGTTGCTCTATCATTAGAATCAAAGGTGACTGGGGTTGGTTTAACCTGAGAGAGAGAGAGAGAGAGAGAGAGAGAGAAATGAGTGTGTGTGTGTGTGTCTGAGTGTCTCTGTGTGTGTGTGTCCTTCTCTGCACTGGAATTAATTTGCTCTGCACTTCAAAATCTTCTCAAATGTTCAGCAGCTGAGAGAGACACAACTTGGGGCTAAATATTGTTCGATGTACTCATCAAGTTCAGAGCTGAAGCTCCCTAATTGATGGCAAGAAAATGGAAGAGTCTGAATTTCATGCAAATGTTAAAATATTTATATAAATTCAAAATATATGATTTCCAAAATCCATTTGTAACAGTTTTCTGTGTTAACTGTGACAGTCACAAATATTCCAACAGTTTCATTAGAAACAACTATCTTAATGTTAATTGAGTGTTTTCCTGGGATTAGGAGGTCTTGTGGTGCAGTAAATATCACTTCCACTTCTGAGTCAGACTCCGTGCATCAAAGTCCCTCTACAGGACTTGTTGGCCGCAGAAATTGTGTTCTTGTTAGTCCTCCCCACTGTTCCACAAAGGAAATAAGGTACATGTGAAGATAGCATACAATCTGTGAAAAGCCATAATCCTTTATAATATACAGCTGCAGAATTTGGACACATCTGATCTGGACTGTCCTTCAACCAGTATCACTGAAACAGATTATCTGGTCATTAAGACATTCCTGTTTGAGGGATCTTGCTGTATCCAAATTGACAGCCATGTTTCCCACATTACAACAATTATCAGATTTCATTGGCTATAATGAGATTTGAGATTGTGAAAACATTGTAGAATTGCAGATCCTGTTTTTAAAACTACCTCTTTGACCAAGTTTTCAATCATCTGATCAATTATCACAATGATTTTATTTGATTAAGCTCCTGTGAAGTATCTTGGGAACTTTTGACGATGTTCAAAGTGCTATATAAATATAAGTTGTTGTTGAACTGGTGTTTGTACCTTGATAAAATGCTAACGTCACTCATTAAATTCTCTGGTGATTGCATTTCAGCATTCACCTGCTTTAAAGGCTTCATTTGACTTATTCCCCAAACCTGCCTGATTGCAATGAAAGCGCTAGGAATATTTCAAAGGCTGCTCTCCTTTTATGTAATTAGGTTTGATAATGATTACGAAGCAAGATTATTGAACTTGTAATGACCGATTTAACCTGAGTGAAATCAAACCTTGATTGTACTGGACAAAGACTTAGTGACAGGTTAACATCTGGCTATAAGAAGGAAGAAACTGAGAATAAAGGTCTCAATTTCAAAATTGAATATTTGATTGCCTCGATTTTCACTATAATTTCCTATCAGACATTTCATTTTAGTGTGTTGACAAAGCTATTGTTAGAGGTCACGCAATACCAGGTTATAGTAAGGTGCAGTGGTGACATTGCGGACTGTCATCACCTCTGCCCACTCCCCACCTCCCCCCCGCCCCCCAAAGCCCAGGGTGAATGTTACTTCTATAAATGACATCACCGTCAGTCTCTCTACTACCATTCCCACCCCAGTTACAGTCTCCACTTGCACTCCCAGGTCCAGCCCTACACTACATCCTACCTCCCAGCCCCGCCACCCCCCATCATCCCTCCAGACTTCCCCCTTACTGAGGACGAATGATCAGTCCTCACCAAAGGCCTTACCTTCATCCCCCTCCGCTCCCAGATCAACAAATTCAACACACGCATCTGCAATCCTCTTTCTCTGTGGTGGTGACAGGTGACAGAAGTCACCTGACAAATGAGCAGTGCTCCGATAGTTTGTGATTTCAAATAAACCTGTTGGACTATAATACGGTGTCACGTGAGTTCGGATTTTGTCCACCCCAATCCACTTGCACTTCCACATCAAAGCTGTTGTAGATTGGATAGGACTGAAAGCTGATGGACCTTATTTTGAAGATCTGTTTCTTTACAAGCCTAAAACAACATGTTTTATGTAACAACATAGTAAAACATCCCATGTACATCCTCAGACAAAACCTGACAGAGGATCAGATAAGGAGATATTAGTACAGGTGACTAAAACGAGCATATTTTAAGAAATGCCTTAAAGGAGGAGAGGGAGATGCGGGAGGAGAATTCCAAAGATTATGACTCAGGAAGCTGAAAACATGGCCACCAATTTTGGAGCTATTAAAATCTATGATGCTCAAGAGGCCAGAATTGGTGGAATGAAGAGGTCCCAGAGTTGTGGATATAGAAAAAGTTATAGCGAGGGGTGAGGACATACAGGGATTTGAAAAAAAGGATGAGAGGCATTACCAGATGAGAGCAGACTTAGGTCAGCAAACACAGAGAGAGATGGAGACAATGTTGAAGTAAAACAATCAGAGGCTGTAACAATGAATCAGCATGGCTTGGACAAATATCACCAATATTACATTCTGCACTAGGAATCTCATCTGGCCATCAGGATAATTTTCTATTGTCATGACAACGTTACAACATAAACAATGCAGATTGTTTACAGACTTGAGGCTGATGTCCTGAAAAGTACAATTTGAAATTGCCTCAAACACATGACATTGGAATCAATCCTGTTAGTAAGAAATCTGGATGTAGGTTTGCTCGCTGAGCTGCAAGGTTCATTTTCAGACATTTCGTCACCATACTCGGTAACGTCTTCAGTGAGCCTCCGAGTGAAGCACTGATGGTGTAGCCCGCTTTCTATTTATATGTTTGGGTTTCATTGGGTTGGTGATGTCATTGCCTGACCAGAACCTCAAGCTGAGCTACAAATCTTCTCAAAACTCGCAATTAAGAAATCTCCTCACAAAGTCACTTCAACAAGATACTAACTGCTCATTGAGACAGCTGCTAGTCTTTCAAGTTTGTCTGAAATCAGTGGAACTTTATAAATCAGTAAATACAAAGTAATAACTTTTTTTAAAATACAGTTTATGTTTTACATGTAAGGTGTCCCAAAGTGCTTTATAACAAACAAAATACTTCCTTTGAAATGCATTTCCTGTTGAAATGTAGAAAATATGGCATAATCTGAGCAAGTCTCCATAGCAACGACATAAAAGGTCAGATAATTTATTTAAGTAATGTTGGTTGAGAGAGAAGTTTAATCTTGGGCCACTCTGAAATAGCACTGTAAAATATTTTACTACCTGAGACAGTGTCAGATGTTATGTCTCACCTGAATGGTGCAGCACTCAAAGGGCAAGCCTGCACTATGCTCTCAAAAATCTCGAATGAGACTTGAACCCATAAACCTTTACACAGACAAAAGTTTGTCAGTGTATTGAGCCATAACTAGCATGAGTACAGATAGGTGACATTTTGGGAATTGCTAGGAATTGGCAAGCCACTATACAGTGTGAGCAATGCTTCAGTATTTAATGTTGATGGTGACTACAATTGATTGCTTGTTCGGATTAAATCTGTACCCTGATGGCTGCAGGTGAACATTGAAAGGCGTCTGTTCAGTTTCACCTTTGGAAATCCTGATACCAAGATGAACTGGGTCCACGTTGACAATCTGGTGCAAGCTCACATCCTTGCTGGAGAGGCACTCACGGCTGCGAAAGGTCACATAGCGGTAAGTGGCAGGTCTGCACCATTATGGGATGTGCTAGGATCCAAAATCCAAAGTGGGCATCACAGCCTGTGAAGTTATGGGTTGTAGCATCCTTGTGGCTTATTGATTTTACTGATTGAACCAACAAACAAGTTGGATTTACATAGCACCTTTAACATTGTAAACTGTCTGAAGGTGCTTTACAGCATCAGAACTCCTTTTAAACTTCTAGTAAACAACAACATATGAACCAAATGATCAAAGCACTTTTGTCAAGGAGGTTGGTTTTAAGGAACATCCAGATTGAGCACCAGTGTGGGCCAGGGAGCACAAGAGGTCAGGGTTGTCTGAGTCTTAATACAAGTTGCTAACGGAGATTTTGGATGCTTTTATGCTTACTGAGATTTGAAAATGGAAGGCCAGCCAGTCGAGCATTGAAATGTTTGAGTCTGGGGGCAAACACAAAAAAACACACAAGGTTTCAGCAGCGGGTAAGCTGAGAAGACCAATGTTGCAGAGGTTGAAAGAGTTTGTCATTATGACTATGAACTTTCTGGTATTTCTGTCAGTCTAATTGAGAACATTGTCGTGACAGAGAGATTGTTGAAATTAAAGACATCTCAACAGATGTAAATGCAAGAAACCTGAAGTAAAAGCTGCAAATACTCTGCAGTTCTGGCAGCATTTGTGGAGAGAGAAACACAATAAACATTTCAGGTCCATGGCCTTTCTGGTAAAATGCTAACTTTTTTTCTCTCCACAGATGTTGCCAAGCTGAATATTTCCAGCACTTCCTTTTATTGGAAAACTCTTGAGGTGGAATCACCAAAATGTCACTGTATTTATAGTTCCTCTTTCTGGGATTTGAGAGTCAGTGTTAGCCATGGCTAAGTTGGTAGTTCTCTGAGTTAGAACACTGTGGGTGCAGGACATTAACACAAAATGCCAGACAGACATTGCCACTGTACTCCTGCAATGCTGCATTATCAGAGATGCTGCCTCTCAGATGAGGCATTAAACCTAGGCCCTTCTTCCCTTCTAATAGATGTGAAAGATCCCAGGGTGTTACTTTGATGTAAGGCAAGAGAGTTATTAAAGTGTTCATGGCGAATGTTTACCCTTTAGTTTACATTACCAAAACAGATTACCTGATCATTACCACGTTGCTGATTATGGGAATTTGCTGCACATAAATTGGTTGCTGTATTTCTACACTGCAATAGTAACTACACTTTAAAAGGTACTTAACTGGCTGTAATGCACTTCGAAATGTCCTGAGGTTATGAAGGGTGCTATGTAAGTAAGGACAAGTCTTACTTTAAGTGTAACTGTTGTGATGACCTGTTCAGGCATGGTTGATATAAATTCACTGTGTAACTCATTCATTTCAAAGCTTATTTTTGTGTTTTAATGCAGCCAGATTTATTGTCTCATTTACAGAGTGGCCAAGTTTACTACATCAACGACGGAGAAGCTGTAAATGTATTTGACTGGTTATCCCCATTGGTAGGTGTGAAAAAACAATTTCAAAATATTAATTGTATTATCCATGTCAGAAATAATAAACTGTCAGAGCTTTTTAAAAAAAGTCTCAAAATGTTTCAAATGACATTTTGAAGTTCACTAGCTATTGCTCTGTGGTTGAATGTGGCAGCCATTTTACACACAGCAGGATCTCACAGACAACAATGAGATAAATGATCAATTGATCAGAATAATTTTCTTATATATTGGTTGGCCAAGACACCAGGTGAACCCCTCTGCTAACCTTCAAGATACACCATGGGATCCAGCTCTGCTTGGACATTTTTTTAAAGGGTGGCACCTCTGACAGTGCAGCACTCATTCAGTATTTCTCTAAAAGGTCATCTTCTTTCAGCAAATCAACAAATGTCTATAAGTTGTATGGGAGGAGTGCCCCAAGCCGCTTTTGACAGCCACCTTTTAAACCCATGGGATACATGAGAGCACCAGCACCTGGAAGTTCCCCTCCAAGTGATGCTCTATCCTGAGTTTCAACAACATAATTGTTTCTTCACCACTGGGGAGTCAAAATCCTTGAACTCACTTCCTAACAGTGCATGGATGGCAATGGATCATGAATGTGACACTTCACCACCTTCTCAAGGGGCAGTTAGTGGTGGGCAATGAATCTTGTTATTGCTAGCATCACTTATATCTTTGAATTAACATGAGAAAGTATTCACTTTGAAAAACATGGAAAGCCACTACAATATAAATGGTCCTCTTTCAAGGGAGATGCAAGAGCTGGGAGATGTGGTATACTTCAGAATTATCTTAAAGAGAGCCACGCAAGTAAGGTTGTTGAGAAATCATATGGATACTTGGCTTTGTAAATAGGTGCATTAAGTACAAATCAGGAAAATTCCACACACCCCCCTCCCCACATCTTTTCAGGCAACTGGTCAGGCTTTAGTCGGATTGTTATGTATAATTTTGAGCATCAGAAGAATGAAAGACATTGGAAGGGTAAAGAGTAGATTTACCAGCATGCTATCGAGGATGAAGGGTCAGTTAGCTCAGTTGGTTGGATAGCTGGTTTGAAGGCAGAGTGGTGACAACAACATAGGGACAATTCCTGCATTGGCTGGAGTCTCCATGCTGGTCCTATCATCTCAACCTTGCCCCTTGCCTGAGGCGTGGTGACTTTCAGGTTAGCCCACCACCAGTCATAGAGTCATAGAGATATACAGCATGGCAACAGACCCTTCGGTCCAACCCGTCCATACCGACCAGATATCCCAACCCAATCTAGTCCCACCTGCCAGCACCCGGCCCATATCCCTCCAAACCCTTCCTATTCATATACCCATCCAAATGCCTCTTAAATGTTGCAATTGTACCAGCCTCCGCCACTTCCTCTGGCAGCTCATTCCATACATGTACCACCCTTTGCGTGAAAAAGTCATCCCTTAGGTCTCTTTTAAAACTTTCTCCTCTCACCCTAAACCTAGACCCTCTAGTTGTGGACTCCCCCACCCCAGGGAAAAGACTTTGCCTATTTACCCTATCCATGCCCCTCATGATTTTGTAAACCTCTATAAGGTCACCCCTCAGCCTCCGAAGTTCCAGGGAAAACAGCCCCAGCCTATTCAACCTCTCCTGATAGCTCAAATCCTCCAACCCTGGCAACAACCTTGTAAATCTTTTCTGAATCCTTTCAAGTTTCACAACATCTTTCCGATAGGAAGGAAACCAATATTGCACACAATATTCCAACAGGGCCTAACCAATGTCCTGTACAGCCGCAATGTGACCTCCCAACTCCTGTACTCAATACTCTAACCAATAAAGGAAAGCATACCAAACGTCTTCTTCACTATCCTATCTACTTGCAACTCCACTTTCAAGGAGCTATGAATGTGCACTCCAAGGTCTCTTTGTTCAGCAATACTCCCAAGGACCTTACCATTAAGTGTATAAGTCTTGCTAAGATTTACTTTCACAAAATGCAGCATCTTGCATTTATCTGAATTAAACTCAATCTGCCACTTCTCAGCCCATTGGCCCATCTGGTCAAGATCCTGTTGTAATCTGACGTAACCCTCTTCGCTGTCCACTACACCTCAAATTTTAGTGTCATCGACAAACTTACTAACTCTACCTCTTATGCTCATATCCAAATCATATCCATTATGTAAATGACAAAAAGTAGAGGACCCAGCACCGATCCTTGTGGCACTCCACAGGCCTCCAGTCTGAAAAACAGCCCTCCACCACCACCCTCTGTCTTCTACCTGTGAGCCAGCTCTGTATCCAAATGGCTAGTTCTCCCTGTATTCCCGTGAGATCTAACCTTGCTAATCAGTCTCCCATGGAGAACCTTGTCAAACACCTTACTGAAGTCCATATAGACTACATCTACTGCTCTGCCCTCATCAATCTTCTTTGTTACTTCCTCAAAAAACTCAATCAAGTTTGTGAGACATGATTTCCCACGCACAAAGCCGTGTTGACTATCCCTAATCAGTCCTTGCCTTTCCAAATACATGTACATCCTGTCCCTCAGGATTCCCTCCAACAACTTGCCCACCACCGAGGTCAGGTTCACTGGTCTATAGTTCCCTAGCTTGACCTTATGACCCTTCTTAAACAGTGACACCACGTTAGCCAACTTCCAGTCTTCTGGCACCTCACATGTGACTATCGATGATACAAATATCTCTGCAAGAGGCCCAGCAATCACTTCTCAAGCTTCCCACAGAGTTCTAGGGTACACCTGATCAAGTCCTGGGGATTTATCCACCTTTACCCGTTTCAAGACATCCAGCACTTCCTCCTCTGTAATATGAACATTTTGCAAGATGTCACCACTATTTCCCTACAGTCTATATCTTCCATATCCTTTTCCACAGTAAACACTGATGCAAAATACTCATTTAGTATCTCCCCTATTTTCTGCGGCTCCACAGAAAGGCCCCTTGCTGATCTTTGAGCGGGCCCTATTCTCTCCCATAGTTACCCTTTTGTCCTTAATGTATTTGTAAGTATTCTGGATTCTCCTTAATTCTATTTGCCAAAGCTATCTCATGTCCCCTTTTTGCTCTCCTGATTTTCCTCTTAAGTATACTCCTACTTCCTTTATACTCTTCTAAGGATTCACTCGATCTATCCTGTCTATACCTTACATATGCTTCCTTCTTTTTCTTAACCAAACCCTCAATTTCTCTCGTCATTCAGCATTCCCTATACCTACCAGCCTTCCCTTTCTCCCTGACAGGAATAAACTTTCTCTGGATTCTCGTTATCTCATTTCTGAAGGCTTCCCATTTTCCAGCCGTCTCTTTACCTCCGAACATCTGCCTCCAATCAGCTTTCGAAAGTTCTTGCCTAATACCATCAAAATTGGCCTTTCTCCAATTTAGAACTTCAACTTTTAGATCTGGTCTATCCTTTTCCATTATTATTTTAAATCTAATAGAATTATGGTCGCTGGCCCCAAAGTGCTTCCCCACTGACACTTCAATCACCTGCCCTGCCTTATTTCCCAAGAGTAAGTCAAGTTTTGCACCTTCTCTAGTAGATACATCCACATACTGGATCATAAAATTGTCTTGTATACACTTAACAAATTCCTTTCCATTTAAACCCTTAACACTATGGCAGTCCCAGTCTATGTTTGGAAAGTTAAAATTCCGTACCATAACCACCCTATTATTCTTACAGATAGCTGAGATCTCCTGACAAATTTGTTTCTCAATTTCCCTCTGACTATTAGGGGGTCTATAATACAACCCCAATAAAGAGATCATCCCTTTCTTATTTCTCAGTTGAACCCAAATAACGTCACTATATGTATTTCCAGGAATATCCTCCCTCAGCCCAGCTGTAATGCTATCCCTTATCAAAAATGCCACTCCCCCTTCTCTCTTACCTCCCTTTCTATCCTTCCTGTAGCATTTGTATCCTGGAACATTAAGCTGCCAGTCCTACCCATCCCTGAGCCATGTTTCTGTAATTGCTATGATGTCCCAGTCCCATGAACCTAACCATGCCCTGAGTTCATCTGCCTTCCCTGTTAGGCCCCTTGCATTGAAATAAATGCAGTTTAATTTATTAGTCCTACTTTGTCCCTGCCTGCCCTGACTGTTTGACTCGCTTCTGTTCTCAACTGTACCAGTCTCAGATTGATCTCTTTCCTCACTATCTCCCTGGGTCCCACCCCCCCCCTTACTAATTTAAATCCTCCTGAGCAGTTCTAGCAAATTTCCCTGCCAGTATATTAGTCCCCTTCCAATTTAGGTGCAATCCGTCCTTCTTGTACAGGTCACTTCTACCCCAAAAAAGATTCCAATGATCCAAAAATGTGAATCTTTCTCTCATACACCATCTCCTCAGTCATGCATTCATCTGCTCTATCCTCCTATTCCTGCCCTCACTAGCTCGTAGCACCGGGAGTAATCCAGATATTGCTACTCTCGAGGTGCACCTTTTAAAATTTTTGCCTAACTCTCTGTAATCTCCCTTCAGAATCTCAACCTTTTCCCTTCCTATGTCATTGGTTCCAATATGGACAATGACCTCCTGCTGGCCCCTCTCCCCCGTGAGAACATTCTGCACCCTCTCTGAGACATCCTTGATCCTGGCACCAGGGAAACAACACACCATTCTGCTTTTTCTCTGCCGGCCACAGAAACGTCTGTATGAGAGAGTGGTCTTCTGGGACTTCAGTAGCTTTATCGTTATGAGGGATGTGAGTAAAATGGAGGATTGGAGAAGCTCACTTATTCTCCGTGGAACAAAGAATGTTAAAGGGAGACCTTTTAGAGGAATTCACGGTTATGACGGGTTTTGATGAAAGAAAATGGAGAGAAACTGCTTCCTTTGACAAGAGAGTTGGTAATGAGATGTCATGGATTTAAAGACAACTTAACAGACCTTTTTAATTTTTTTTTAATTCCAAAGGTTGTTCAGAGTAATGGAATCAGTTTCCATAAGTACTTTCATAAAGTATTTTAAAATGCGGCTGAAGAGAACATATGTGCAAGGTGATGGGAAAGCTGAGGTGTGGGATTAAATTGAATAACTCTTTCAAAGTCATCAGAGGCTGGATGTCTTCCTTTCATGCTCAAGATTCTCGAAGAGAAAAGGCATGGATAGTGTTTCAGATCTGATCTAATTCAGCTGGAAGAAAGGTTTGTATCCAAATTGTAACTGGCCTGACTGTGGAGAGAGCCAGGGTGAGCGCAGATGTGTGGAAAGAGCAAAGGCCTAGGGAATGTGAAAGGCGCAGGAGTTGAGCTGGAGAACAAGGAAGGAAAGTAGCACTCACCCCTGGCCACCCTTCACTCACTTAATTTTGACCTCACTGCCCTGGGTAGTTACCCATTTGTGAGCATATCCTGTATCTGCAGATTTTAGTTTGGGAAACTCTAGATTAAGGGGTGATTTAAATTGTTTTGAATGACTGAAGGATTTGATTGGGTAGATAGAGATAAATGATTTCCTTTGTTTGGGGGAACATTCAGAACAAGAGGTTATACCCTTAAAATTAAAACCAGGCTGATTTGGGGTTATGTCGGGTTGTGCTTCCTCACAGAAAGTCTGGTGGAAATCAAAACTCTGTCCCTCAAAAAAAGCTGTTGCGACTGCAAGGGCAACTGAAAAATTCAAAACGGAGATGGTTAGTTTTGTTGGGTAGAGAACTTGTTTCAAATCAGGCTATGATCTAATTGAATGATGGAACCAAGTAGTTGGACTGTTCCGTATCACCGGTCCTTCGTGGAGAAATTTGACCACAAGTCCATCAGGAAGTGGTCAGCACGTAGTGTCCTTGAGACCTTTCGGGAAAAGGAGAGGGCGGATCCTACCGAGCGGTTCCCTGAGCAGACGGTCAAAGCCATTTGGCAGAATGCCTCATCGCCAGGACTTTCCAACAAGCACCAAGACATGGCTTGGCTGGTGGTGAGAAGGGCTCTGCCTGTGAGATCCTTTATGCATACCTGGACTCTCTGCCACACCGCATGATGACCTCGAAGCGGCTGCGGGGGGGACGAGACTGTCACACACGTCCTTCTGGGATGTGCCTACGCAAAGGAAATCTGGAGAGGAATGCAGTGATGTTTGTCGAGGTTCGTCCCGAGCAGCGCTGTGACGCGGGACTCCATGCTCTATGGTCTGTTCCCCGGGACGCACACCAAGACGCACATCAACTGTGCCTGGAGGATCATCAACTCGCTCAAAAACACTCTTTGGTCTGTCTGAAACCCGTTGATCTTACGGTTAAAGGAGCTGACCCCGACTGAGTGTTGCGGACTGGCACATTCCAAGGTCCAGGGCTACATGTTGAGGTACGCGCTGAAGCTTGGGGCAGCTGCCGCCAAGGCGCGGTGGGGAAAGACCACCGTTAACATCTGCCTGCCAAAGAAGAACAGCGGGCCCACTCAGTAAGTGGGCTCTGCTGAAGCCTCAGCTAACTATATGGATGGTAAATGTACAGACTTGTATATACGAATGATTCATTCCGATTTCTGTATGTAAAGAAATGCAAGGTGCGCCTATGAATGGCACCACCAATTGTACAGATCATCAAAATATTTTATGAATAAAGTATATTTTTGAAATTAAAAAAAGATGGACATTGAAAGGATGCGTGACTTCCTCCTGCTCCTAAAGCTGTTAATGAACCGAAAATGAGTGTTTTAAAATATTTGGTCGGTGAATTCATGCAACATTTATTTGTCTCCACTAGTTTGTGAAGTTGGGCTACAAACCGTGGTTTCATGTGCCTGTCCACTTCATTTACATGGCAGGTAATTTATTTTTTAATCTTTCATTGTTTGATTTGGTGACAAGTTATTTTACTTTTTGTATGTTGTTTGTGTATTTGATATATTTCCACATCAAATTTTATTTTAACCATTGCTTCTCGTTTAACCCCTTCTCCTCCATCCCAGAGACTGGATAACTTGTCGATCTGACTATTTCCACACCAACATTCAATGCTGTTAGTGGATAGCAGGAAACCCATTACAAATCTCTTCAAATGAAACAGTTTGATAAAAGTTGACAAGTCTGGCCCCTTTGAGAGGGTAAATAAGAGTCAACATATTGGTGTGGGACTGGAGTCACATATAGGCTATATTTTCTGTACATCAACTTTGAATCTCATTGTCACAGGTCAGTATTTATATTGCTGTTCTATTTGCAGCTATAATAATGGAACACCTTCATATGGCTCTGAGACCAATTATAGAAATCTCTCCATTACTCACAAGGAATGAGGTAAAGATTGACCGTTATTTTGAAATCTTCAGGTTTGAAAACTACTGTTGTTTCATTGGGGCATGACGGGAGAGGTTCACTGAGGAAACAATGGAAGTAACTCTGCTAAATCTTTATAAATCATTCAGCTGGTGTCTAATTGGGTTAGATGAGCTTCAGATTGGTTTCACAGGTCAGCACAACATCGAGGGCCGAAGAGCCTGTACTGCGCTGTATTGTTCTATGTTTTAATTCTCAATACCACATTTGAGGAAAAATGTCAAGTGTTAGCGCAAATGCAAAGGAGCTAATCTCAAGTTAAACAGGAATGAAGACTTTAGTTCTGCAGAGAGACTGATTGAAAGCTTGAGAGGTTGTTCTCCTTATAACAAAGCAAGTTAAGGAGGTTTTGATAGAGTAAATAGTAGGCCCTGGTTTCAGTTTCTAGAGAGATAGTGACCAGAGGGCAAAAGACCCAGAGCATGTTTAGGAGTATTATTTTATACTGTATTGATATGTTCTGGAATACACTGCTTGCAAGAGCACTGGAAATTAAGTGATTTTTTAAAAGGGAATTGGCTACATGCATGATATGGAAAAAATTGCAGAGCTGAGGAAAGAGTCCGGGCCAAAAGAGAAAGTGCTGGAAAATCTCAGCAGGTCTGGCAGCATCTGTGAGGAGAGAAAAGAGCTGACATTTCAAGTCTAACTGACCCTTTGTCAAAGCTTTGACAAAGGGTTAGTTGGACTCGAAATGTCAGCTCTTTTCTCTCCTTACAGATGCTGCCAGACCTGCTGAGATTTTCCAGCATTTTCTCTTTTGGTTTCAGATTCCAGCATCTGCTGTAATTTGCTATTATTTAGGAAGAGTCCGGGCTCTCTGACTAATCAAGGAGCTTTAAAGAACTAAAATGAGTTGAATGGCCGCCAGTTGTGTTGTATAGTTTCTGTGATTGGTGAAGTAATATGCCTGTTACATATTTGAATTTTTCTTTCTCAGGTTCGAAGCATTGCAGTCACACATACCTTCAAGATAGACAAAGCAAGAAAGCAACTTGGATATTGTCCCAAGAAATACAATTTTGATGACTCTGTTGAGTATTACATAAAAACAAGGCCCAAACAAGACAGTGCCCTCTCTCTCTTCTTGAAAGTCTTATTCATCCTGAGCATTCTTTTCCTCTTAATCTGTCTCTTCTCCAAGCCCCAAGTCCAGGGACCAACACTAATGCAATTTTCCAAGGTAAACCCACATTAATGCTTCTGTCTTTCCACGAAAGTTGGTTAATATTGATGCTCTTTCACACACTTTCTACAATGCTTTTCAATAATTAACTGTGTTCCCAAACCCTGCAAGAAATTGTAACTTGAAGTGCTTCAGAAGTTTTACTTTTTCAGAAGTACAAATGTAAGCTGTAGTATGTTTTGATGGTTCTGGTCAACCATTTTAATCTTGGCTTTGAGTTACACTACTAAAAGTTTGAACATCCCTAATTCTCTTGCTGTTTCCCAACACACAGCTTTTGAAATTATGAAATAAATTTTGCAATATGTTGATGCTTCTGTTTATCATTATTCCTGCAATTGTTATCAAGATTTTTTTTGATAGTGTAAAACTTCCTTTGTGTACACTCACAATATTTAATAAATATGCCAAGGCATACAAAGCTATGGGTCAAGTGTTGGAGAATGGGTTTAGAATAATATGGTGGTTGTTTTTGACTGGCACAGACTCGACGGGCTGAAGGGCCTCTTTTATTCTGTGCAGTCGACCTCTATAACTATGACTATCCAAAGTGGGATCTGCTGGATAGCTGTAAACCCTTTTAGTGACATGTTTTAACAAAATCTTGTTGGAACAGCAGAGCAGGTAAAGGTCTTTCAGCTCCTCAAACTGCCCAGTCAGTCAAATAGATTCTGGCTGATCTATATCTCAGACCCACCTGGTCTACACACTTGCACATCACTTCCTAGCCTTATCCAATACAAATCTATTAATGCCTAACATTCACAGCTTTTTGAGGGGAAAGAGAAAGTTCTACATTTTCACTAACCTTTGTTGAGAATCAAGCTGCTTCCTGACTTACCTCCTATATGGTCCAGCAGTAACTTGAAGAATTATACCCTCTTGTTCTGGATTCATTTTCCAGTGAAAATAAATCCTTTTTATCTACCCTAATGAATCTTTTTTATAACTTTAAATACCTGAATCAGATATCCCGTCAACCTTCTGCACTCAAGCCAAAGTGGCTCCACAGCCCTGTATTCAGACCCCCAAGCCTGGCATTGATATTTTTATCAAAGGAGAGAGCATTTAAAAGTACAGTTGTCTTCACTCAGAAACAGTTTTCATTTTAGGAGATTATGAAATGTGATGCATAGGAGTCACAAATTTGAAAAAAGGTCTAAACCTTCTTTAGCGAGGTCAAGTATATTTTTGACTTTTATAACCCCAATGGAGTTCCTAAACCAAGTGAAAGAGGTGGATATGCCTGTGCATACAAAGAAGCAACGATCTGTTAAATTGTCAA
Source organism: Chiloscyllium punctatum (assembly GCF_047496795.1). NCBI lineage: Eukaryota > Metazoa > Chordata > Chondrichthyes > Orectolobiformes > Hemiscylliidae > Chiloscyllium > Chiloscyllium punctatum. The sequence goes on from NC_092778.1 coordinate 45,456,531, forward strand.
TCCAGCAAGTTACTCAAATCCTATGCTCTTTAAATTTGAAAACAAAAGACTGAAATTGAAATTAAGAAGTGTTTCCAATTTCACTAGATGTTTATTGACATAATCATGGGGGGGGGGGATTTCATTATAGTGCTTGACTGTCTCAACAATCTATCATCATGGTGCGGTGGGCATGGGATGCTGAAAACTCATAGTTCGATTAAGACCTTTGAGTCGTGAGAAAACAATTAACAACATTATTTAAGGAATAGGGTGGCATGGTGGCTCAGTGGTTAGCACTACAGCCTCACAGCAACAGGGTCCTAGGTTCAATTCCAGACTTAGGTAACTGCCTGTGTGGAGTTTGCACATCCTCCCCGCATCTGCGTGGGTTTCCTTTGGGTGCTCCGGTTTCCTCCCACAATCCAAAGATGTGCAGATTAAGTGAACTGACAATGCTAAATTGCCCGTAGTGTTAGGTACATTAGTTAGAGGGAAATGGGGCTGGGTGGGTTACTCTTCAGAGGGTTGGTGTGGACTGGTTGGGCCGAAGAGCCTGTTTCCACACTGTAGGGAATCTAAATTATTAATACAAGTGTCTGTTTTCATGAGGGATGGTGGGAATTAAATGCATTAAATTTAATTTTATCCATTAAAGTTATTTTAATTTTGTGAAGTTTGTAATAGATAATTGGAACTTTATTTCTTTTCAGTGTAGTTCCTGCCGTATGTCTGTGACCAATATTGTGTGAGTTAGCATGGAGAGGGTAATGGGTGTGGGGGATGGTGGATAATGGCTTGGCACTAATTTAGCATAAGATCAAAAAGGGGCACAGGATTGAATGGGGGTCATGGCCAACTATAAGCTGGCACAATGGGGAGGTGTCAGCCTCATGGTATTATTGCTAGACTGTTAATCCAGAGACCAGGTAAAATTCTGAGCCCTCAGGTTCGAATCCCACAACAGTCGATGATGGAATTTGAATTCAATATAAGTCTGGAATTAAGAGTTTAATGATGACCATGAATCCATTGCCAATTGTTAGAATTACCCATCTGGTTCACTAATGCCCTTTAGTGAAGGGCATTCTTACCTGGTCTGGCCTACATGCGAGTCCAGAACCACAGCAACGTGGTTGATTCTTAACTGGGAAATTGGGACCGGCAATAAATGCTGGCCTAGCCTGTGATGCTCAGATCCCATGAATGAATAAAACAAAACTAATATAGCATAGACTGCAAGGAGCCATGGGGATGAATGGGACAGTCATTGGTTGGCATGGAGGATATGAGAGTCAGGGATTGGCATGCAGATATGAGGGGCCATGGAGGTAAGGACATGAGATGACATTTTTTGGTGTAGATGGGGCATGGGATTGTGTGAGAGTATGTGATGACTGAAGGCTACAGAACTTTAATGTTTTTATTACAACTGAGAAACGGCCCTGGAGCACTGAGGCAGGCCTTTTAGCACCCAGCAGTGCCAATGGCCATCTCAGTGCAGTTTTCACAAGTGACAGGTCTAAACCCAACTAACAACATCTCCCATCCACCCCCATGCCTCCAAAATAAAAATACAATTGTCCAGGAAAGTCTCCTTAGGCTGGGTTGGGAAATCAGGGATTTACCTGTCTGTGTGCACCCGAGCAGAAGTTTGTACCAGGTAGTCTGAAGATAGATTCTAAATCAGATAACTCTCTTTGAATTCTCTTACTGAACTTGATATGTAGCAGATCTCAGAAAGGAGCAAGACATTTTTGGGTAGCTACACCACTCCCTAAGAGGTAGGTAGTTATGCTTATAGTAATCCTTAGGTTTAGGTTCATTCAAGACATGGGTTCCAACTGTCCCACAGAGTACAGGAATTCAAAGTAAGATGATTGAATAAATCCATCTGATTTGCTGATGTCTTTTAAACAAGGAAATTTACTATCGTTACCGATTGGTCTTACATGTGAAGAGAAATCAGAGATAACGTTTCAAATTAGTTCTGAGGAAGGGTCACTGGACCCGAACCATTACCTCTGATTTCTGTCCACAGATGCTGCCTGACCTACTGAGGTTTTCCAGCAATTTCTGTTTCTATTTCTGATTTACAGCATCCACAGTTCTTTCAGCCTTATATGTGAATTTGAAATAACCTAGCAAGTCAGTTTCTTGTATTCAGGAATTTTGAAAGAAATTGGGATGGTTAATAAATGGTGCCAGCAACACCCACATCCCATAAATCAATTAAAAATACTACCTGGCTATTGAAACTACTCAATTCTCATTTCCATTCCCCCTTGCCAAGCAGATATGAATTACAGCAAGTTTACAGAGACTAAGTCATTGCTATGAAATGGATCAAGACAAAACAAGCTTTAAGTATGTTAAATGTGACATTGTGTATACTCAGAATCACCAGCACAAAGAGAATATTGCATACATTTTATCAGAATTTGGCCAATTAGACATTTCCCCGTCTAGTGAGTATTAAATATAATTCTGGTCAAATGTTGTTGATTTTCTATTGAAAATCATCAGCCCTCAAGCTACAACTTGCCCTGATTTCTACCATTTAACCTCATTGCTCTTGCCAGTTGTAAGCTTCAATTGATTGCTGTGTGAAATCAGTATTTTGCCCAAAACACTGATCATTTCATAGCTTCAATATTTCTCATGATTCAGTGTGTGAAGCTGAAGTTGTGATAACACTTCCCAATGCAATGCTTCTCACTTGGTGAGTGGTAATCAGTGACAACAGATCCAAACTGGAGTTTTTCAAAGAAAATATGCATTGTATGTAAAATGTATTTATTTAGAAAGTGGGTTTTACTGGGGTAAGATTGAATTTAGTCCAGGAAAATAACGGGAGAGGATTGCTGATAATTGGACACATTGGATGAAGGAATGGCAAACGTTGGATATATTCTCTGACAGAGAGAAGAGCAATTACTCAGAATGTGAAATTAATTGAATGAATACAAAAGGCGCAGTAACAACACCTGTTCACTGTGTAAATCTACTCAAGTTAACATGATCAATCATACATATTGATACTAGTGTTCCGTTGTAAAAGTATTTCCTGAGTTAACCACTCTGCAGCAATTTATGCTCCTGAAACTAATCAGCTTTCACAATGCCATTATTTTAAGTAAAAAAACCCAGAATGTTTTTAGTTGTTCTGACAGCATGTATTGCCATGAAAGGAATGGAGGATGTATCCGTGTGTAACTGTAAATTGTGAATAAACTCTTAACATTTTTCATCTATTGATACAGATTTACAAGATGTTGGTTGTATAAGGCACTAGTGCTTATTTGCTAAAACTCAATTTTGTCCAAAGTTAAAAGTAGAAAAATTCTGTATTTAGAAATTTTAATTTAGTTATTCTTAAATCAGAGTAATAGGAAGAGTTCGTTCATTAAGACTGGTTCTCAATTATATCATGACTGAATCTAAAGCTTTCCCTAACTTCTCTCCATAAACCTTGGTACACTCTTGCTTAACAAATCTATCAGTCTCAGTTTTGAAATTTTTAGTTCACCCTTGTTTTAAAAGCTTTTTGATGATGAGAGTTCCAGATTCCCATGACCCTTTATACGGAGAGTTTCTTCCTGATATTATCACTGAACAGCCTGCTTCTAATTATGAGATTATACCTCTTAGTTCTGGACTTCCTCCACCTTATGAAATGTGTATCCATGTCTAACCTACCTACTCTTTTAATCTTCATAAACACTTCTAGATCATTCCTTTATTCTCTTCCTTGCTTGTACTGTAAAGATAATTTGAGCTCCTTCAATGATCAAATGTGTATTAATTTTAGAATGTAGCATACAGTCCAGAAGGAGACAGGTTAGACTTCGCCGGCCCTTTGTACCAGTTGGAGTTTTTCAAATATTCTTGATGTACCTGACAGTTTTTTTTTTAAAATGCTGCTCCTAATCAAATGTGTTTGCAGAGAAACCTTTCCAGCAACAGAGAATGTCCCATTGACACAGGATCCAGAATATAGTCAGGCAATGACTCAGCAATCTAGTTGAACATAAACTTAAAAGTCGTGTGTTTCTAGCTGATGGGGGGAGAAATGTTTCTTACACACCAAAAAAAATAGATAAAGACTCAAAGGAAGAAAATTGCATGGCAACAGGAAAATGGTGGATATAGTGGATAGCACTTTCAAAAGGCAAACATGATTATGCTGGGCCAAATGGCCTCATTATTGTGTATTTCCTATCTGCAGCCTGGAATTTGTAAGAGAATCCAACTGAAAACTCTATGTTTGTTTAACAACGTTAGGCACTTTGGCCTTAAGTGGGTAATACAATACAGGTCTTGCGGCTTGCTCACTGACTGTACATTGCACACTTTGCACAGTAATCTTTATATTTGATGACGAGTGTTAAATATTATCTCCAAAGAATGAAAGAAAACTTCTTATTCCCTAGGACACAAACAAATTCAATGATCTCTTTCCCAATTCATGCTGAGAATCTGAGACCCCGTTCCCCAGCTTACTAAACATCAAAGTACACACTGATTGGATGGGTATCTGAATAGGAAGGGTTCAGAAGGGATACGGGTCAATGTGGATTGGATTAATTTAGGATGTCTGGTTGGCGTGGACGAATTGAACCGAAGGGTCTGTTTCTGAGCTGTATATCTCTATGATTCTATTATTCTATGTTTAAATAGCCACACTGGATATTTGTTCAGATTGACATACCCAGTTCAGTACTGAAGGAATTCCACAAAGGGGGTTGGAACATCAATACCAAGGTTGTGCTGTGCTGTTGGAAGGTCAGCACTGAGGAAATGCTGCACTGCTGGAGGACCAATACTGTGAGAGTGTTGTATTGTTGGAAAGTTAGCATTGTGGGGATGTTGCACTGTCAGTTAGTGCCATGAAATAGTACCAGCACTAACAGAGTGTCAGTGCTAAGGGAGTGCTGTACAGTTGGATGATCAGTATTGAGGGAGTACTGCATAGTTGGAGGGGACGTACCAAGGAACCATCACATTGTGAAAGGCTCAGTACTAGGAGAGACTGGAATGTTGGGTGACAGCAGTGGGAGAGTCCTATACTCTTAGAGGTGCTGCCTTTTGGATGAAATATTAAACTGATTTCCTGTTTGGATTCTTGAATCGACAGCAAAGATCCCACAGGTGAGTTCTTCCAAATGTCCTGGATATTTATCCTTCACCTGTCAAAAGTAATTAATTCATAGTAAAGTGTTTTGGGAGGTCATGAGGTTGTACAAGATGGTATTTAAAATGCAAGTTTTTCCAGTCAACTTGATGGTACCTGTAGTGATTGGAACCACGTGGGCCTCGTTGACTATGAGGTTCTTGATTGGAGTTGTTAAAGTATAACAAGTGATTACAATCTCCTCAGTTGAGGATTGACTCCAAGCTGGCTGGGCACAGCCAGTGTACTGTACACTAGCAAATAAAGGCTGACCTGGTGCCGGGATACCGGCCTCAGTGCAGTCATTTCAGTTCCCCAGATATACAGGAAACAATGGACAGGTTGAACATGAATGTAATGGATGGATCTCCTCAATGCAACATTACAGTGTTTGGCTGCGGTGCCCTCTACTGGAATCAAAGAAGGTTTGTCTGTGCATGAATTTAAAGGGAATATACATGGCACCGATCCAGGCAAAAGAAAAAGAGCCAAAGGTGAAAGAAAGGCCTATCAAAAAGTCAAACTTTTACATTTAAATCAATATTCCTCGAATCACTGCTGACATCTCATGAAATCTGCCTTCTTCTGCATCTCCTGATTTCCCATATAATACTGTACTTCTGTACTTGAGTACTCATGATAATAAATCTAATTCTAATGGTAATCAGTATACTCCCAATTTCTTGGTTTCAGTTTGAAATTTGCCTCTTTATTAATTTGAACCCACATATGCAGTTTAATTGGAAGCAATGTTTTGGAACATTCCCTTGAGCATCTTGAACACTTCTGTAAAATCATCTGCCTCCAGGCCAGACTTAAACACTGCAGTTTCTAAATCCTTAGAATCAGATTATTAAAAAATGATAAGTTACAGCTTGAAGTGATTCATTCCATTACATCCCATGCTGGCTGAAAAGGAATTATCCAGCTTTAACCACACCTTTCAGATGGTCAGAGGAGACTTGAAGGGACAACGTTCCCAGAGGTAAATGGAAGGTCCAAGAAATCTTAGCCCATGTACAAATCATTACCTCAGTAACCAGACCAAGTGGTTAATCATCAAGGTTTTGACAAGTAGTTGATTTGAAGGTTTAGGATTGTAAGATAAATAGATATAGAATGCAAACTGAGTTATGAAACTTGATTGGAAGTTTAATTGTGTTAAATGTATTTTCTTACTTTTATTGTAACTGAATGTTTAAGACTGAATTTAATTATTATGGTTTTTATGAAGTAAATATACTTGTTTACACAGGGAACCTTGTGGCTTCATTCTTTCATTAAAAACTTGTTTTTTTAAATTCTTCAGCAAGATACTGAAACGAGGTCTCTGAGATTGTAACATGGGTTTCGCTGCATTATTTGACTTTGCATCTCAGAACTATAACTGGGTGTAACGTTCAAACTGGTTCAACCAGAATCTTGGACTAATTGAGCAACACGGTACGTTGCGTCCTGGATGAAAAGGTAAAAGGTCAAGGATGTCAAAGAATGGCTGATAGGGATTCTGAAACAGAGGATCAACAGCTAGAGGTTGTGATCTATGTTGAGACCAATAATGTGGGAAGAAAGAGAAGTGAGGTCCTGCAGCCAGACTTTAGGGAATTAGATAGAAAATTGAAAAGCAGGACTTCAAAGGTAGTAATCTCTGAATTATTCCCAGTTCCATAGTGAATATAGGAATAAAGAGATAGAGCAGATAATGTCTAGCTGAAGAGATAATGGAGGAGGGAGAGCTTTGGATTCCTGAGACTTTGGGGCCATTTCTGAGTGGGGCCGGGCGGGGGGAACCAGTACAAATTGGATAGGTTACATCTGAATACAAATGGGACCAACTCCCTCATGGGGAGGTTTGTTAATGCTATCCCTAAATAAAAGCAAAATACTGTAGATGTTGGAAAACTGAAATAAGAAGAGTTCTAGAGAAAGTCAGTAGGTCTGGCAGCACCTAAGGAGAGAGAAACAGTACTAATGTTTCTTTTCTTCAGAACCTCTCCCTCCATAGTCACTGCCAGATGAGTTTATCCAGTACTTTTGTTTTTTCCAGGTTTGGTAATGCTGTGAGGGCAGATTTAAACTAGATTGGCAAATGGACAAGATCTTGAAAAATGGTTCAGACAGAAGAGAAGCAAAGATAGAATTAGAATTTAAAATGTGAATAAATGAGACTGGCAAATAAGAGGAAACAGACTACATAAGAAAGAATTGAGTTTAGAAAGGCTAATGGAATATATTTTAATGCATGGAGTCTGAGAAATAAGATAAATGAGCTGGTATAGGATTTTCAGATGAGATAGAGGGGGGAGTAAACAAGGAGGCAAGTTGTAATATTAATCAAGAAATAATTACAGCAATGAGGAGGGACAGAATCTTTAAATAATCATCAAATTAGGCCATACCAGTAGAAATAGAACCACAAAACAGGAATAGTTGGATCTGTACTACAGACCTCTCAATAGTTAGGGAGAGATAGAAGATCAAACATGTGGTCAATTTCAGAAGAATAATAAGGCAGTAATAGTCAGGGATTTTAACTACCCATATATTAACTGGGACAGTTCTAGTGTGCAAGTTAAAGAAGGAACAAAATTCTTAAGTTACATCCAAGAAGGTTTTTTTTTAGTCTGGAAACAAAATAAGGCGGGGGCAGTTCTGGACCTAATGTTTGGAAATGACCCTGGGCAGGTTAAAAGTCAATTAGGGAGTTTTGGAAATAGTGACCATAACTCAGTTGGGTTCAAGATAGACATGGAAAAGGATAATGATGGGTCAGAGGATAGGCAAAGATATAATTTGACTCAAATGGATTGAGAGCAGTTACGTACAGATAAGACCATGTTACAACAATGCAAAGCATTCCAGCAGAAAATTGGAAATGTATGGGACAAATTCCAGAAAGACCAAGGGTAGGACCAGGACTGAAAGTCCTTGGATGTTAAGGGACATAAAGGCAAAGGATGAGAAGAATCCTATGACAGATATTGAAGGCTTAGTACTAGTTCTAGTGTCCTAGATGTGCAGAGGGTACATAAAATTGAAATCAGAAAGACATACAGCATGCATAAGAAAGCATAAGTGGGTAGAATACATGAAATTCCAAAGGGATTTTTTAAAGAGCAAGAGAATAATTAGGAAGACATTAGGTCCCATTAGGGAACATAGAATTAATCAGCGTGTGGTCTCAGAAGACATGGACACAGTCCTCAGTGGTCTTCACTTGGAAAAGGACAATCTCAGTATTGATACCAAGATGGAAGACTGAAATATTAGTAGAATGAACGCAAGACAGCAAGAGGAGATACTAACCATTCAGCAGCTCAAAAGTAGATTACTGTAGGCCCAGATGACCATTGTGGAAGGCGAGGGAGAAGCTATCGGGGACTGTGGCAATATATTTCTAAAGCTTTCCAGCCACAGGTGAGGTGCCAGAGGACTGAAGATCTGCTAGTGTTGTCCTGTTGTGAAAAAGGGAGGAAGGGTTAGACTAGGAAATTACAGGCTAATCAGTCTAACCTCAGTGGTGGGGAGGTTCATAGAACAAATTCTGAAGGACAGTATATATCTGCACTTTGAGGGACATCATCAATTGGAGGTCGTGTGGATTTGTTAAGGGAAGAACATGTTTGACAGATTTGATTGAATATTTTAAGGAGGTAACTAGGAGTCTTAATGTAATCTACATGGATTTTAGCAAAGTTTTTAATAAGATTCCTTATAGCAGACTGGTGTGGAAAATAAAAATCCATGGGATCGATGACATAGTAGCATATTGGATCCAAAACTGGCTGAGAGGCAGGAAGCAGAGGGTGATGATACAGAGATACTTCTGTGGCTGGAAGTTTAGTTCGAGTGGGGTTCCTCAGGCTCAGGCTGAGATCTTATTGTTTGTGGTGTACATTAATGATTTTATATAGGATCAACAGATCCCTGAAGGTGGTCGGACAGTTCAATAGGGGAAAGTGAGGACTGCAGATGCTGGAGATCAGAGTCAAGAGTGTGGTGCTGGAAAGGCACAGCAGGTCAGGCAGCATCCGTGAAGCAAGAGAATCAAAGTTTCGGGCATAGGCCCTTCATCAGGAATGAGGCTTGTGGTCTGGGGGGCTGAGAGATAAATGGGAGAGGGGTGGGGCTGGGGGAAGGTAACTGAGAATGTGATAGGTAGATGAAGGTGGGGGCGGAATGGTGACAGGTCGGAGAGGAGGGTGGAGTGGATAGGTGGGAAGGAAGATGGACAGGTCAGGAGGGCGGTTCTGAGTTGGAGGATTGGGACTGGGATAAGGTGAGGGGAGGGGAAAGGAGGAAACTGGTGAAATCCCCATTGATCCCATGTGGTTGCAAGGTCCCAAGGCAGAAGATGAGGCGTTCTTCCTCCAGGCGTCGGGTGGTTAGGGTTTGGCAATGGAGGAGGCCAAGGACCAGCATGTCATTGGTGGAGTGGGAGGAGGAGTTAAAGTGTTCGGCCACAGGCCGGTGGGGTTGGTTGGTGCAGGTGTCCCGGAGATGTTGTCTGAAATGATCCACAACTTGGCAACCTGTCTCCCTACAAAGGAGACCACTTCGGGTGCAACGGATACAGTAGATGGCGTGTGTGGAAGTACAGGTAAATTTTTGTCAGATGTAGAAGGATCCAATGGGGCCTTGGACAGATGTGAGAGGGGAGATGTAGGTGCCGGTTTTGCACTTCTTGCGTTAACAGGGGAAGGTGCCAGGAGTGGGGTGTGGGCTGGTGAGGGTGAGCGTGGATCTGACAAGGAAGTCGCGACGGGAATGGTGTCTCTGAAACGCAGATAAGGTGGGGAGGGAAATATATTTCTGGTGGTGGGGTCTGTTTGTAGGTGGTGTAAGTGGCGGAGGATGATGCATTGTGGGGTGGAGGTTGATGGGGTGGAAGATGAGGACTTGAGGGGTGGAGTACTGTCCTTGTTGCAATTGGAGGGGTGGGGTTCAAGGCCGGAGGTGTGGGAAGTGGAGGAAATACGCTGGAGGGCATCGTTGATTATGTGAGAGGGGAAATTACGGCTTTTGATGAAGGAGGACATCTGGGATGTTCTGTGGTGGAATTGGTCCTCATGGGAGCAGATGTGGCAGAGGCAGAGGAATTTGGAATAAGGGATGGCATTTTTACAGGATGCCGGGTGAGAGAAGGTGTAGACCAGGTAGCTGTGGGAATTGGTGGGTTTGTAGTAAATGTCCAAGGTTAATTGGTTGCTGGAGTGCAGCATAGGCAGAGGAATTGAGAATAAGGGATGGCATTTTTGCAGTGGAGGCGGAGGAACTGTGAATAGGTGCTGCAGAGGTGGAGGCACATCTGACGAGGTAGTTGCAGAGGGAACAGTCTTTACGGAAAGCGGATGGGTTGGGGAGGGAAATATATCTCTGGTGGCAGGTTCCATTTGTAGGTGGTAGAAATGGCGGAGGATGATGCGATGTAAACGGAGGTTGGTGGGATGGAAGGTGAGGACCAGGGGGGTTCTGTTCTTGTTGCAGTTGGAAGGGCGGAGTTCAAGGGCGGAGGTGAGGGATGTGAATGAGATGCGCTGGAGGGCATCATCAACCACGTGGGAGGGAAATTGCGGTCCTTAAAGAAGGAGGCCATCTGGTGTGTTCTGTGGTGGAACTGGTCCTCCTGCGAGCAGATGCTGTAGAGACGGAGGAATTGGGAATACGGGATAGCATTTTTGCAGGAGGCAGGGTGGGAGAAGGTGTAATCCAGGTAGCTGTGGGAGTCAGTGGGTTTGTAGAAAATGTCAGTGTTGAATTTGTCACCGTTGTTGGAGATGGAGAGGTCCAGGAAGGGGAGAGAGGTGTCAAGATGGTCCATGTGAATTTAAGGTCAGGGTGGAATGTGTTGGTGAAGTTGATGAATTATTCAACCTCCTCCTGGGAGTGTGGGGTGGTGTCGATGCAGTCATCAATGTAGCGGAGGAAAAGGTGGGGAGTGGTGCCGGTGTGACTGCGGAAGATGGACTGTTCCATGTAACCGATAAAGACACAGGCACAGCTGGGGTCCATGTGGATGCCCATGGCTACCCCTTTCATCTGGAGGGAGGGGATTGAAGGAGAAATTGTTGAAGGTGAGGACCAGTTTTGCCAAACGAATGAGAGTGTCAGTGGAAGGGTACTGGTGGGGATGTCAGGAGAGAAAGAAATAGAGGGCAAGGAGGCCCTCGTCATGGTGGATGGAGGTGTAGAGGGACTGAATGTCCATAGTGAATATGAGATGTTGGGGGCCAGGGAAATGGTAGCCTTGAAGGAGGTGGAGGGCGTGGGTGGTGTCCCGAATGTATATGGGGAGTTCCTGGACTGGGGGGGATAGGACAGTATCGAGGTAGGTGGAGATGAATTTGCTGGGGCAGGAGCAGGCTGAGATGATAGGTCAGCTGGAGCAGTCAAGCTTATAGATCTTGGGTAGGAGGTAGAATCGGGCAGTGCGGGATTCACAAACTATGAGATTGGAAGCTGTGAGTGGGAGATCCCCTGAGGTGATGAGGTTGTGTACGGTCTGGGAGATGATGATTTGTGATGGGAGGTGAGGTCGTGGTCGAGGGGGGCAGTAGGTGGAGGTGTCTTCACGTTGGCGCCTGGCTTCAGCAGTGTTGAGGTCAGTGTGCCAAACTACTACTGCACCCCCCCTTGTCCACTGGTTTGATGGTGAGGTTGAGGTTGGAGCAGAGGGAGTGGAGGGCTGCATGTTGTGAGGGTGAGAGGTCGGAGTGGGGGAGGTGGGTGGACAGATTGAGGTGGTCAATGTCTCGGCGGCAGTTGGAAATAAAGAGGTCGAGAGCGGGTAACAGACTGGCACGGGGTGTCCAGGTGGATGGGGTGTTTTGGAAGCGGGCGAAGGAGTCAATAGACAATAGACAATAGACAATAGATACAGGAGTAGGCCATTCAGCCCTTCGAGCCTGCACCGCCATTCAATATGATCATGGCTGATCATTCCCAATCAGTATCCTGTTCCAGCCTTATCTCCATAACCCTTGACTCCACTATCTTTAAGAGCTCTATCCAATTCTTTCTTAAATGAATCCAGAGACTGGGCCTCCACTGCCCTCTGGGGCAGAGCATTCCACACAGCCACCACTCTCTGGGTGAAGTAGTTTCTCCTCATCTCTGTCCTAAATGGTCTACCCCGTATTTTTAAGTTGTGTCCTCTGGTTCGGCACTCCCCCATCAGCGGAAATATGTTTCCTCCTGCCAGAGTGTCCAATCCTTTCATAATCCTATACGTTTCAATCAGATCCCCTCTCAGTCTTCTAAACTCAAGGGTATACAAGCCCAGTCGCTTCAGTCTTTCAGTGTAAGGCAATCCTGCCATTCCAGGAATTGACCTCGTGAACCTACGCTGCACTCCCTCAATAGCCAGAATGTCTTTCCTCAAATTTGGAGACCAGAACTGTATACAGTACTCCAGGTGTGGTCTCACCAGGGCCCTGTACAGCTGCAGAAGCACCTCTTTGCTTCTATACTCAATTCCTCTTGTTATGAAGGCCAGCATGCTATTAGCCTTCTTCACGACCTGCTGTACCTGGATGCTTGCCTTCATTGACTGGTGGACAAGAACACCCAGATCTCTCTGAACAGCCCCTTTACCGAATTTGATACCATTGAGGTAGTAATCTGCCTTCCTGTTCTTGCCACCAAAGTGGATAACCAGACATTTATCCACGAAGGTGGGCAGGATTCAACCTTACCCCAGTAAAACCCACTTTCTAAATAAATAAATTTTATATTATGCATATTTTCTTTGCAAAAGTCCGGTTTGGATCTGTTGTTACTGATTACCACTCACCAAGTGAGAAGCATTGCATTGGGAAGTGTTATCACAACTTCAGCTTCACACACTGAATCATGAGAAATATTGAAGCTATGAAATGATCAGTGTTTTGGGCAAAATACTGATTTCACACAGCAATCAATTGAAGCTTACAACTGACAAGAGCAATGAGGTTAAATGGTAGAAATCAGGGCAAGTTGTAGCTTGAGGGCTGATGGTTTTCAGTAGAAAATCAACAACGTTTGACCAGGATTATATTTAACACTCACTAGACGGGGAAATGTACAATTGGCCAAATTCTGATAAAATGTATGCAATATTCTCTTTGTGCTGGTGATTCTGAGTATACACAATGTCACATTTAACATAATTAAAGCTTGTTTTGTCTTGATCCATTTCATAGCAATGACTTAGTCTCTGTAAACTTGCTGTAATTCATATCTGCTTGGCAAGGGGGAATGGAAATGAGAATTGAGCAGTTTCTATAGTGGGAAACTGATCGTTAATAGATAGGTAGTATTTTTAATTGATTTATGGGATGTGGGTGTTGCTGGCACCACTTATTAACCATCCCAATTTCCCTCAAAATTTCTGAATAGAAGAAAATGACTTGCTAGGTTATTTCAAATTCACATATAAAGCTGAAAGAACTGTGGATGCTGTCAACCAGAAACAAAAACAGAAATTGCTGGAAAAACTCAGTAGGTCAGGCAGCATCTGTGGACAGAAATCAGAGTTAATAATTCGGGTCCAGTGACCCTTCCTCAGAACTAATTCGAAACGTTATCTCTGATTTCTCTTTACATGTAAGACCAAACCCTAACCACCTGATGTCTAGAGGAAGAACGCCTCATCTTCTGTCTTGGGACCCTGCAACCACACAGGATCAATGTGGATTTCACCAATTTCCTCATTTCCCTTTCCCCACCTTATCCCAGTCCCAAGCCTCCAACTCGGCACTGCCCTCCTGACCTGTCCATCTTCCTTCCCACCCCTCTGCTCCACCCTTCTCTCCGACCTGTCACCATTCCCCCCCACCTTCAGCTACCTATCACATTCTCAGTTACCTTCTCCACAGTCCCAACCCCCTCCCATTTATCTCTCAGCACCCCCGGCCCACAAGCCTCATTCCTGATGAAGGGCTTATACCTGAAATGTTGATTCTCTTGCTCCTTGGATACTGCCTGACCTGCTGTGCATTTCCAACACCACACTCAGGACAGGTTAATAGAGTAGTTAAGAAGGCATAATGATATAATTGCCTTTATCATCCATGCCATAAATGATAAGAACATGAAAGATATACTGGAGCTGTACACAACTTTGGTTAGGCCTCAGTTGGAGTACTTTGTGCAATTATAGTCACCACTCTATAGGAAGGATGTAATTGGACTGGAGGGGCTGTAGAGGAGATTCAGGATGTTGCCTGGGTTGAAGTGTTTTAGCTATGAATAGAGACTTGATAGGCTCAGGTTTTGTAAAAATAGAATTCATAGAATCCTCACAGTGTGGAAATAGGCCCTTCAGCCCAACTGCCCCTCTGAAGACTAACCCACCCAGACCCATTCCCCTATATTTACCCCTGCCTAATGCTCCTAACCTACACATCCCTAAACACTTGGGACAATTTAGCATGGCCAATTCACGTAACCTGCACATCTTTGTGTTGTGAGAGAAAACCAGAGCAAATTCACACAGACAGGGAGAATATGCAAACTCTACGCAGTCACCCAAGATGAGGATTGAACCTAGATCCCTAGAACTGTGAGGTAGTAGCGCTAACCTCTGAGCTACCAGGTTTTCTTCAGAGCAGAGAAGGCTCAGGGATCCTGATTGAAGTTAAAAAGATTATATGGGGCATGGGCAGAGTGATTAAGAAGCTCCTTTCTTGAAGGGTCAATGGTGAGGGGAGCATAAGATTAAGGTGAAGGGAAGGAGGTTTAGTTGGATTTAGGAAAAATAGAGGTGATGAGAATATGGAATGTACTGCCTAGAAGGACATTAGAGGCAGGTAACCTCACAACTCTTAAGAAGCATGTGGATGAACACTTGAAATACCACAACATTCAAGGTTATGAGCCAAGTGCTGGAAAGTATAGTTAGTGTAGATAGGTCAGTCCAAACTGTAGATAGGCTGAAGGACATCTTCTGTGCTGTAAGACTCTATTTGAACTTAAACATAGGGGATAAAATCAAAATGTTTGCGGATGACATGAAAATTGTTCATGTTGTAAGTTGTTAGGAGGATAGTCATACCACTACAGGAAAATATCAACAAATGGATTAGGTAGGTAGAGCATTGGCAAATGGAATTAAAAGCAGCAAAGTGTGAGACTTGTTGAGGGCTAACAAGGCAAGAGACTACAATATGAATGTTAGAACTCTGGAAAGTACTGAAATTCAGATCTTGATGTGTCTCTCCGTAAGATCCCTAAAGGAAGGTAGTTAAATTTGTTAAGAAAGCATGTGGGATACTTGCCTCTATTATTGAAAACATGGAATACAAGAACAAAGAAGCTGTGTTGGAATGGTATAAAATGCTGGTTAGGCCATAACTGGAGTACAGTGTGCAGCTCTGGTTGCCACATTATAGGAAAGAGGTGATTGCACGAGAGAGGGTGCAGAGGAGATTTACCAGGATGCTGCCTGGGATGGAGGGTCTAAGCTGTCCTTATGGGTTATTTTTCTTGGATCAATGAAGATTGAGAGGGGACCTGTTAGAGGTGTATAAGATTATGAAGGGCATAGAAAGGGTGGACAGGAAACCACTTTTTCTATTAGTAGAGCAGTCAATAACGATGGATGTCCAGATTTAAGACGTAACAGGCTAAGAGGAGAGGCAAGGATTTTTTGTTCACTCAGAGGGCGGATGGAAGTCTGGAAATCATTACAGCACTTCAGAGAGTGGTTGAGTCAGAAACTCTCAAAAGATGTAAGCAGTATTTAGATAGTTACTTGCCTTGTCGTACCCTCCAGCACTCCCTGCCTGGAGTTCGTATTCTTGCATTAAAAGTTACTGGTATCCATCCAGACTAGAATGAAATTTCCTCTGAACTTTTGTGCTCCCTGATTTCTGTTGCAGCACCATTGTCAGCCTACGAGATTCTCTGCCCTAAACCGCTGCAACTCTTGACTGTCCTTGAAGATGCTCCTTGAAACTTATCCCTTGACTGTCCTTGAAGATGCTCCTTGAAACTTATCCCTCGCCTGTCTTAGCATCTCCTTCCATGGTTTGGTATCACTTTTTTTTGTTTCATTATCATTCCTTTGAAGCATCTGAGAGCAGGTCACTATATAAATTTAAGCTGTTTATCGAATGACTATATCACAGAAGGAGGTCATTTGGCTCAGTGAGACATTACTGAAAACTCTACAGTCAAAGATAACCCGAGGAAAACGCAGATGATAGTGGGAGTCTGGAACGCACCATTCCACACGGGGTATTGAGTCTGAAACTCCTATTACATTTAAGCAGTATTTCACTTGTGTTCCCATTGCCTCCAGGGTTCAACGCCAAGAGTTGGAAAATTAGATTAGTGTAGTCAGACTTTTATTGGACAACGTGGACAGAGGGCCAACTGGATCCTTCTGTGCTGTAAATGTCTGAGTCTAATAATGCTCTGGCTGAAAAGGTGGTGGAGACAGGTTCAATCCTGGCTTTTTAAGGCACATGGATAAGAATCGAAGGGAAATAAATTGCTGGTCTGTAGGGGAGGTGGGGAATTGGGACAACCGATTGCTCTAGCAGAGAGCTGACGTGGGCTTGATGGGTTATGTGTTACTGCAATAATACTATAATTTCTGTTAAATTGCCTTTGGGTATGATCTAAGTAACCAGTTGAATATGCAATCTTCAAGCTGTATTACTAAATAAAATAATTTAATTTGATTTTAAAAAAATTACTGGCAGCGGTGGGATTCGAACCCACGCCATCGAAATGACTGGAGCCTAAATCCAGCGCCTTAGACCACTCGGCCACGCTACCGCAGTGCAATAGGCGCTTCCCAGCCGGTATTTCCCAGTGTCCGCGTAGCCGCACTGTCTCGCGTGAGTGTTTGGCTCCGGTTCCGACAGGCGGGAGGAGCGGCAGTCGCCTGCGGCCCAAGCTCGGGAGCAGGACCTCACCGTCTCATCTCCCTCCGCTGACTGCCGGTTGGTTCGGGCTGCTGCCTCACTGTCGGGGTGTTTTCGGTCCCGGAAGCGGTTCCAGAACATTCCACCGGCGGTCCCCAGGTGAGAGGCTTGGGCCCCAAACTATGATTTGGGCGCTTCCCCTGCTACAGGAGGAGAAGGGAGAGGGAAAGGTAAAGGGACAACAGGCAATGGAGGAGTAAGAGCATATGGTGGAGGGGTAGGAGTAGTGGGGATAGACAGAGTTAGCAGTAGGGGCATGCTTGGGGAGGTGAGGAATGGTCTCAGGCCAATATTTTATCTGAATGAGGGTACCTGCACTCCATAAATAATACTTTGGGGTGTCAACTTGCATTTTGTTTGGTCTTAAGGCCTGAAGGGTTCTTGAATCCATAATTTTGTGTCTTGCGGGTAGGGGTGCCATCAGCAAAGCCACTTCATCATGGACTAAAATGCCCTTCCTTATCCAGGATTATTGTCATCATAACCTAGAACTGAGGATTAGGCATGCAAAGAAAAAGTACAATATGCCGGAAAGAAGGGTCAATACCCGAACACACTATGAAAGGAAAGTTCAAGGCAAATGTCAGGAAGAACTTCACTCAAAGGTGTGGAGGTGTCAGTGTTGGACTGGGGTGTCCAAGGTCAGAAGGCACACAATGCAAGGTTATAGTTCAACAGGTTTAATCAAAATCGCAAGCTTTTGGAGTGCTACACCTTTGTCACTCAAAGGTTGACAGCCTAAACTTTCATATAGTTTAGTAAAGATATAAACCTTAAGCTTATTCAAGCTTAATATAAGAGATAAAAATAAGAAATGAAACACTGAGAATTAAAGGAAAATTATTTTCTTTTCAAATTAGGCTTCCACATTGGATTCAGTCAAAGATGATCCTTGGAATAATCATAGAATTACAAAATGGTGATGCACAGAAGCAGTCAATTTGGTCCAATGTATCTGTATCACCTTTTAGAAAGAGCTGTATAAGTAATTGCACTCCCCTCTATTTTCCCATAGCTCAGCAAAGTCTTTTCCTTTAAGTATATGTGCAATTACCTTTGGAAAATTATTATTGTATTTATTTCTTCCAAACACCCTTTCAGGTGGCATATTCTACATAACTCGCTGTGTAAAAAAGTAGTTTCTCATGGTGAATCTGATTCATTTAAGGAAGCCATGATGTGGAGGTGCCAGTGTTGGACTGGGTGGAAAAAGTTAAAAATCACACCAGTTCATAGTCCAATAAGTTTATTTGGAAATACAAGCTTTTGGAGTGCTGCTTCTTCATCAGGTCCTTGGTTTTCAAGTGGAGTAGGATCAGAGGACACAATTTATAGCAAAAGATGATAGCGTTATTTAAGAAGGACTTTGCATGGTTGGATTCACCATTGTTGTTGCTGGCATTGAGTTCAATGCTTGGTAGTCTGCCAGTTTCATTCCTTTGTTTGGAACAACTGACTGGCTCATGGCAAGAAGAGCATTTAAGAATCAATCACATTGTTGTCAGTCATGTAGGCCAGGCCAGATAAGGCTGGCAGATTTTCTTTTCTGAAAGGAGGACATTCAAACCAGATTTTTTTTTTTACAATTGACAATGGTTTAATAGTTGTCATTAGGATAGCTTTTCATTCCAGATTTATTAACCAAGTTTAAATTTCACCATGGTTGGGTTCAAACTTGTGTCCTGAGGGCATTAGTCTGGATTTCTGCATAATCACATTACCACTAGGCCACTGACTTCCTTTAAAGAGCATTTTTAAGTAGGGAACTCTAGAACTTAAGCTGAGGCAGATGAAGGCACAACCATTAATGGAGTGATGAAAACCAAGGACATGTTAGGCCAGAACTGGAGGTGAACAAAGATCTTGAAAGTTGTCAGACTATAGGACAGTATGAAGATAGGAATCATCTCAGCAACCATTGTGCGAACCGGATTATGCTTATAGATCGTTAATTTGTGAAGGTGGTGGATCCAGAAGTACCTTGTAGCTCTTCACAATAGGAGATTGGTCCTTTAGTTGGATTAATTCTTGGAATTAAAATATGACTTTAGAATACAATAAGGAATAAAACTTAAGATGTAGCAGCAGAAGTAGGGTATTTGGCCTATCAAATCCAGTTCATCATTAATGAAATCATGGCTGAACTAGTCGTTCTCAACTTCACTTGCCTGCCTTTTACTATAATATTAGATTCCCTGACTGATTAAGAATGAGACCATCGCAGCCTTGAATATACTTAATGACCCAGCTTCTACAGCTATTTGTGGTAAAGAATTCCACATTTTCATTACTCTTTGAGGGGAGAAATGCCTTCTCATCTTTTGTCCGATCTGGGCGACCCCTTATTCTGAGATTAAGTCTCTGGTTCTAGGTTATCCCACAAAGGTAAACAACTTCTGTGTCTGGGTCATCAAGATTTATGTTCTCTCTAAACTGCCTGGCAACTCTGATCCAATTCCAGAAATTTCTGCCACACACACACACACAATTTGGTAGCTCATGCAGCTGTTTAAAAAAAAATTAGAGGGAACACTGATCGGGACCTCTATACCAATCTTAAATGAAATCAAAGTGCTGGAGAAATTCAGCAGGTCAGGCAGCATCTATAGCGAGAAAAACAGAGTTAATGTTTTGAGCCCAGTGACATTTTGTCAAAACTGGAAGGGTCACTGGGATTTAAATGTCAATTTTATAATTCTCTCTACAGACGCTACCAGACCTGCAGAGCTTTTCCAACACTTCTGTTTTTGTTTCAGGTTTCCAGCATCTGCAGTTCTTTATTTTTATAAGATTCATAAGGTAAAATAAAACAAAGAACAGTATAAGATAGAAACAGACCCACCAAGTCTGCCCCGACACATGATTCCTTTCTAAACTGAAACTTTTTGTCTCTGTGTGGTCTGTATTCCTTTACTCCCTAACTATTCATGTATTTGTCAAGATGCCTCTTAAAAGTTGCTATTGTATCTGCTCTGCCACCTCCTCTGGCAGCACATTCAAGGCACTTACCACCTTCTGTGTAAAACATCCGCCTCTCTCATCTCCTTTAAATTTGCCCCCTTTTACCTTAAACCTATGTCTCTTAGTAATTGACATTTCTACCCTGGAGAAAAGGAATTTGACTATCCATTCTATCCATGCCTGTCATAATTTTGTAAACTTCCATCAGATTATCCCTCAGCCTCTGATGTTCAAGTGAAAACAAACTGAGTTTGTCAGATCTCTCCTAATAGCTGATGCCCTCCAAACCAGACAACATCCTGGTAAACCTTTTCTGTACCCTTTCCTTCTGGTAGTGTGGTGAACAGAACTATGCCCTGAACAATGAAGGCAAGCATGCTATGTGCCTTCTTGACCACCTTATCCACTTGTGTTGCTACTATCAGAGAATTATGGACCTGTATTCCTTATGAGAAACATCCTTCATATCCAGGATCATCCTAGCGTACCTTTACTGAACAGCCTTTAACTCCAATATAATTTCCCTTAGTTAAGGGGACTAGAACTGTTCTCAGTCTTCTGGGTGTGGTGTTCACATTTTGAGTATTGAAGGTGTTTTCCAATCTGAGTTACTGACAACCAGGATAATTGAAGCAAACCTCCATGGAGAGAAATAAAAAAAAGCTGGAAATACCCACGATATCAGGCAACATCTGTGGAGAGAAACAGAGATGATATTTAAAGTAGGTGACATTTTAATTAGTGAATATTAGCTTCAGCACATAACTGGGTTATTGTACTTTTATCCTTCAGGAGCCTATTTGCGCAGATGGAACACAGAATGTGGATTTCTGGTTATGTTCTCAGAGTTGCTTCATCTTCCCAATTTCCTCATGTTAACTTCTGATCATTGTGAACTGCTTGTTGAAGACTTCCTGAGATCTGTGCAGCCACGGCACTTGTAAGTTGTACGACACTTCAGTTTGAGTAATTATGGAACTGACTTGTGTGGATAATAAAATGGGATAGACAAGTTTGACAAAATAGTCTGTTTCTGTGATGTAATTATGTGCATAATTTTCTTGACAAAAGTAAATTACTGCAGATGTTGGGAATCTGAAATAAAAACTGAAAATGCTGGACATACTCAGCAGGGGAGGCAGCATCTCTGGAGGGAAAAAAGGAGTTGATGTTTCAAATCTGATGAATGTACTGAACTGAAATATTAACTCTGTTTCTCCCTTATCACAGAATCACAGAATTCAGTTAGTATATCATATTTTCTGTTTTTAAATCAGTTTGTTGAATTTGGCTGTGTAGACAGAACTGGCACAATAGAAACGGGAAATCCTGCATATCAGTGTTACATATGCTGTTGCTCTTTTTATTGATGTTTCGAATTTCGTTCACAAAGCAAGTTAAGCTTAAAGCCTTTTTTTGTTTTTTTTGAGTGGTAGTTTAGCAACAATTATTGCAGTTTTAAAAACATTAATGTTTCATCTATACACTTCAAAAAGGCCCAGGTTCTGGCTTGTGTATTATCTGAGCATTATGTGCAGCTGTGACATTTGAACTGCTTGTCTCATCCTGTGGTTTTCTCCCTTATGCCTAGATCATTAAGAACAGTAAATGCAGCTAAATAAATAGACATTTCCAAACTTCAAATTTATTACTTGGATGAAAAGTTAAGTTATAGAAGTTGTCTAAAGCAGGGATGTTTGGCTTTGAATGTAGAGTGATTTATTCTCAAAGATTTTTCCCTATGTATAACGGATTTTTCTTAAGAGAAATGGTGATACTCACAAGTAACAACAATTTGCATTTATATAGTGGTTAAACATCCCACTGTACTTCATAGTTCTATATCAAATTTTAACAGCAAGCCACATGAACAGACATTAAGACAGATTTGTCAGAGATAGGCTTTCATGAGAGTGGCAAAGGTGGACAGATGTGGAGATGTTTAAGGAGAGAATGATTTAAGGAGGATAGGGTGCGCATCTGCCAATGGCAGGGCAATTAGGACAGTACAATTGGAACAATGCAGAGATTGCAAAGGTTGATGGAGCAAAGGAGGGATGCAATTGTGGAAGGTTTTGAGAAAGGGGATGAATAGATAAAGGCACATTCAGCAGTAATAGTGGATTCGATTGAAAAAGGAGTCAGTTTTTTCTGAGACTTAAGATTCAGAAATGTGGTTCTTCATAAAAGCCACGCTGCTTGTGTAATATAATACCACAGACTCCTCCCTCCCCTTCTTAGGCCTTTCCATTTCTATCTCGGGCGACCAAATCAACATGGACATTTACAATAAACCATAGCTACCTAGACTACACCTCCTCCCACCCTGCCCCCTGTAAAAACGCCATCCCATATTCCCAATTCCTTCGTCTCTGCCTCATCTGCTCCCAGGAGGACCAGTTCCAATACTGTACAACCCAGATGGCCTCCTTCTTCAAAGACCGCAATTTCCCCCCAGACGTGATCGACGATGCCCTCCACCGCATCTCCTCCACTTCCCGCTCCTCTGCCCTTGAGCCCCGCCCCTCCAATCACCACCAGGACAGAACCCTCACCTACCACCCTACCACCCTCCATAAACATCGTATCATCCGTCGTCATTTCCGCCACCTCCAAACAGACCCCACCACCAGGGATATATTTCCCTCCCCTCCCCTGTCAGCGTTCTGAAAAGACCACTCCCTCCGTGACCCCCTCGTCAGGTCCACACCCCCCACCAACCCAACCTCCACTCCCGGCATATTCCCCTACAACCGCAAGAAATGCAAAACTTGCGCCCACACCTCTCCCCTTAAGACAGGCCGCCTACTTGCGAAACGTTTCAGAGAACACCTTTGGGACACCTGGACCAACCAACCCAACCACCCCGTGGCTCAACACTTCAACTCCCCCTCCCACTCCACCAAGGACATGCAGGTCCTTGGACTCCTCCATCGCCAGACCATAGCAACACGAAGGCTGGAGGAAGAACGCCTCATCTTCTGCCTAGGAACCCTCCAACCACAAGGGATGAACTCAGATTTCTCCAGTTTCCTCATTTCCCCTCCCCCACCTTGTCTCAGTCCCAACCCTCAAACTCAGCACTGCCTTCCTAACCTGCAATCTTCTTCCTGACACCCCCACCCTCACCCTCACCCCCACCCTCACCCCCACCCCCACCCTCACCCTCACCCCCACCCCCACCCCCACCCCCACCCCCACCCCCACCCCCACCCTCACCCCCACCCTCACCCCCACCCTCACCCCCACCCTCACCCCCACCCTCACCCCCACCCTCACCCCCACCCTCACCCCCTTCCACCTATCGCATTTCCAACGCTCCTCCCTACCTTTTATCTTAGCCTGCTTAGCACACTTTCCTCATTCCTGAAGAGGGGCTCATGCCCAAAATGTCAATTCTCCTGCTCCTTGGATGCTGCCTGACCTGCTGCGCTTTTTCAGCAACACATTTTCAGCTCTGATCTCCAGCATCTGCAGTCCTCACTTTCTCCCCTAATATAATACCACAATCCTGTATGGGAAATTGGAGTGCACTGACAAGTAACAGTAAAGAGATACTTGTATTTATACAGTGGTTTTCAGCACCTCTGAATTCCTCAGAGCACTTTACAGCTAATTAAGCATTTTTGAATTGTAGTCACTGTATAGGAAAACAGCAAGATCCCCAAAAAGCTATATTTATTCAAATATTATCCGTTTCAGCGAAACTGAATGATTGATTGGGCAGGAATTTAAAGAGCGTTCCCAGCTCTGGGGTGCAATGGGACGGATTTGTGGCGGATACCTGAGAGGGCAGTCAGGATCGGAGTTAATTATTTTATAAGATACTGAGTTTAAATGTTTGTATTTCTTAAAAATAAAGCAAGTGCGTTAATTAACTTAAAATCGCAATTTGATGTGGGAAAGACTTGGTTTCATGGAAATGCTCAGGCCAGGTTTTTGTTGGGTTTCGTTTTAAATTTTGATGATTTGCAATCCTAGTGCATATAGAATTGTGTGAAAATGCGGAAAAGTGTGCGAAGTTTTAAGATAAATTTTAATTCCAGCAAGTTGCATTAATCTATTGCTGCTTGAAAGCGTTTGTCTCTTGGAGTAGTAAGCGTTCAGGACCTTCTCGCACAGGCTGTTGATTTAAATGCAGATCAACAACACTGCTGTTCTCGCTCGGTTCTGTCTGTCCCCTGTCAGGCACAAACTGGCTGTGGGAACGGTTTGTGCTATACTGAGCTGTGTACGTGCAGTGAAGCGAGCGCACATGTAAATAGCAAACACTGATACTGGGCGGGTCAGTAACCGACTGAGAGGGGAGGTGATATTTAGGGAAGTCTCTTCCACGCCTTTACCCTTCTCCGAGTCAGCCTGCATGTAGCCCCTCCTTAACTGTAGAGACAAAAAAGCCCGGAGATGCTGGAATCCAAAGAAGACGGGAAGGAGGCTGGAAGAACACAGCAAGCGTTGCCTGGCCTCATTAGCTATAAGAATTCAGCTGCGTGGGATCTATGAAACTGCTCAACCTCTTATTTTTGCTACCATATGTTGGGTCTCACACTAAGTCGTACAGTAAGTGGCTGTCACTGTTCAGCCTCTTGCCACGTTGTCGGTTGCTTTTGTATTAATTTGTAGCTTGCAAATGTTGCTCAATTGCCTCTGGGAGTTGCTTAGAGTATAACGCGTGAACAACTTCGGGTTTCATTTGTGTGCTATGCAGAAAAGGAATGGGTCGTGGAAATAAAATGACCATAGCTGTTTATTTGCGGAGGACAATCTATCATTGTAGCAAGGGACATTTAATGTAAAAATCGGAAGTAGTGAAATATTTGGCTTGGCGTTGAAGATTGCAATAGTGCGACTGCTTTAAAATCAAGAATAGCATTGCCACTTGTATTTTTAAGTTTAAAATTTTCTTCATTTTTTTTGCTGAAGTTACTTTTCATTAGTGCTTATGCAGAAGTATATTTTGTGGAGAAAAGACGTTGGCAGGAGACCCAAATTTATCAGGAGGGGTGGGGATTGGAGTCGATATAAACAGGTTATCTCATCGGTAGCATAAAACGAGAAGGTGTAAATATAAAACTGGCAAGCCTGGATGTGGGCGGTAACGAGATCTCGCACCAACCCACGGAGAAAGTCACGTGTCATGCACACCCCATGAGAACAGTGTGATTACTGGTTAATTTCACTGAGAAGGGGGCTGCTGAATATCTGGCTGAGAAACTTCCGAATGTATGAGAAGATTAAGTGGGGTGCTTGAATTTTAATAGTACAGTTGAAGTACAGGTTAACAGTATTGTATCGGCAGTTCTAAATGATTCCTGCAGGTGTTTCACTTTTCTTAGGTGCTACCTGAATTAGTTTATATAGTTTTGATGACTTGTTACTTTGGTTAAACACTCGTCATATGGCTCATACCTATCATGTTATTTCAGCCGTTTGGTTTGTCTACAGCACCACCTTATTTTAACTTTTTCTAGTTTTCTCTCTGCCTCATTTGAATGGATTAAGCTCATCCCCTTCAGCTGTTGACTCTTTACTCACACCATTTGGCACTTTTGATCACCTGCAGAGACTTATAGAGTCATAGAGATGAACAGCATTCGAAACTCCACTCACCATTTGTACGATCTCTCTGCACAATCACTTGATGAAAGGGCAACATTTTGAAAGCTTGTGATTTCAAATAAACCTGTTAGATTGTAATCTGTAATCTGTTGTATGACTTCTGACCTGCTTATTATTGAGTCTGTCCCGGTTGGTGAGTGATAGAGACAATGAATGAAATTATGTTTCAATGTGAAGATTTGAACATACTTCTGATAATAAGTGTCTTTTGCATAAATCTTGATGTTCTGAGAATTAGATTATACAGCAACAAATGCATTAATTACCACACTATAGGAAAATTGCAGAAAAATCTTGAATATTGCTTATTTGCAGCATTTGTGGGCAGCTGCCTTAAAGATAAGCATATTAATATGTGTACCCAGTCTCATATACACTGCTTGTTGGTGCTCAATTTAGTCTTAAGTGTGCTCGATAATGTTACTGTCTGATCATTCCCAGCCCTAGTAGAAATATTTTAGTATTGAGAAGGCGGCTTCAAATAACATCTTTAGTTGGTCTTATAGCAGCTGAGTGCTATAATCTGTAATGAGAAGCTTCAGAAGTTGCTGTATATTTAGGACATTTCATGTTTCTGCATCTGTAAAGTTCTCAATGTACTTTAACGATTTTTAGTTGTACATCTTTATGTTCTTGGTCACGTATTTGCTGCTTGTGTCAGCTGTCAGCTGACATCACTGGTTTCAGTCGACAATTTTCCCCTCTGTTTAACAATCTGAATTGCCCTGCCCTGCTGTCAGGAACTTGGGATATAGAACCGCATGAAAGGGGAGGTAAAGTAATGGAATAAACAGAAGAGGGGTTTGTTATATCAACAGATAGATCTGATATGAATTTAATATGCTTGTGTAGTTGGTAAAAGAGCAACTGTCCATATTTTGTGACTTCCTACAACAGAGCCAGAATTGAAAATTAACATTAACTGTCGGTAATGCAAACTAAATATAATATTGCTGTTGTTTTGTTTTTTTTTTAAATGAAAGCCCGGGAATTCAGCAAAACTAGTTCCAATGCAAACAGATAATGAGACAATCTGTTTACTGTTTACAGGTGAATCCTGTAAAATAAAACTCTGAAGGTGGAGACATCAACATTTCAGGCATGGCTGAGGATTTGATTTTTGCCATAGAAGGAGTTGGCAATGGAAATAGAGATTCAAGAGAGGATAGTGATGACGATGATGAACAGTACCTTATTTGCTCCATTACGGATTATGATGATGTTAATAAATCGAGTAAGATCTGCAATCATAATTTCATGAAGAATAAATTTTGTGAAACCTCCAGCTCCCCTGGAAAATCGACTTTCAATGTTAAGGTATGAGCTACTGATTCCTCACTTTTGCCTTTTTCCTTTTGTCCTTGACGAGTTCATGATATGCATGGTTATAACAAACATGTTTATGATATTAAACCGCATTTCTGCAATCATGAGAGTTTTGAATTAACATTTACAAATGCTTTTATATTAAAACACAGTTGCTACAATAAGTGCAAGTATAGCTATTTATAAACATGGATTTTATTCTATCTATCACTTAAGATGGTCACTGTTGTTTCTTGAAATTGCAAAGGTCAAAGAATATTTCTTTTAATGTACCTGATGCCCAGCAGTTTGGATAGGAGAAAGTGAGGATTGCAGATGCTGGAGAGTCAGTGTTGAAAAGTGTGGCACTGGAAAAGCACAGTAGGTCGAGCAGCATCTGAGGAGCAGGAGAGTTGACGTTTTGGGCATAAGCCCTTCATCAGGAATGTCATTCCTGAAGGACTTATGCCTGATATTTACAGGTTAGCCTGGTAGTAATGATTTTCTGTTCAAAGGATGGCATTCTTCTTAGAATTTAAGTCATACAGTACCCTCAGCAAGAAATTGCATGGAGGATATTAAGATACATCTGTATGCAATACCTTTGCTGCTTTTTTAAAGAATGGATCTTGATACATTTAAGGTGAATGAGTACCTTTTTTGTTACTAGCAAAGGAGTTTCATAAGCATGCTTTTGTTGCCTCTGTCACAGTGGAGTTTTAATCCACGTGTCTGCATCAATCTGTTAATGATTTAAGAATTTTGGGATGTTAAGGGCAAATCAATATGGGTTGTCTATAAACAAATGGTAAGTTTGCTGAAAGTTTACCTTTTTGCTTCAAGAAGTACAATATTGGAAAAAACCTACTGCTGCTATAAAATGCAAATATTGGTTTTGGATTGTTTTTCTCAAATTGCAAGCAAAATGAATAATCCATGTTGTCATACAGTTCTTGATCTCATTTTTAAGACTGAAATAAGTTATTTGTAAGGGGAAATTGCTTATTTGTTTTTCCTTCAAAACATTGTTTTATTATGACTGATTATTCTCATACACCTAAACTAATGCTGTCCTCTTGAAATAATCCTGTTCATTGGGCAGTCAATGCTATTTTGCTGTCTGCCAATACTGTGTGCTGTAGATTCGCAGCAAGAGGGCCAGGATTTGCATGTCCGTGGAGAAATGTGAAGGGGCGTTGAAGTGGTTGGCCACATGGTGGTGGGATTGTTTGGGGCGTGCAGACCAGAGGTGTTTCCTGAACTGCTCTGCGAGTTGGCGCTCGGTCTCCCTGATGTAGACGAGACCACAGTTCAGTCTCTGCAGCATAGGCTTCTGTTGTACGTTCTGTATGTTACTGTGTTAGGGAAGTTGTATTGATACACACACATCTGTTGTGTTTATTGTTCTCTGGGGGATTATGTAAAACTTATAGTTATCTGGTCTAGTGAAAGACTGAGGTATGTAAACATTCAAAGATGAGAACCAGCACAGAAGCCACCCAACTTAACGACAAACAGTTTTTATGGTTTTGTATCTTAAAAGGGAGATATAAAAGTTTCCCATCTTAATCCTAAATTATAATAATGTTTAAAAAATTACTAAACCTTCATCAGTTGTTTTTGCATTTGTGTTTGATTGCTTTTTTAATTTCTAATCAATGTGAACTCAAAGAATAACTCGTCCAAATCAATTAACGTTTGTTGTCCAGCTTCATTTGTAAACAAAAATGACATTTTAAGAATATTAGCTGGCTAAACAAAAAAAAAATCATAATCCAAATTAATATGAGAAATTGTAACTAAGCCAAATATTGCATTGACTAGCAGAGCTTTTGTTTCAAATAAGAATTGCCTGTAATTGTTATTTTTAAAAAGTTAAATTTTTACATTTCTAAATAATCTTTCATATATTCTTCAGAATCACCAGACCCCTCCTAAGTTTGGCTCATTAACTGACCGAGGTCGGGTAGGTCCAATATCTGCAATAATTTCACTGCATATTCTGCAGTTATGCTGTCCTGCCCCAAATCTATTTATGTTGTGCTGAATGTTTTCATGCATGCCTTCATAAAATTTTTGTTTTCAATGACTCATTTTATTTTTCTCTTTTTATTCTTGCTGTGATTGATCCAAGACTCATGCTTTTCCTGAAAATCTACACTGTAGAACTTTTTTTTCCCCTTTTCAAGTCTTTCCTCCCTTCGATAGACTTAAAATTCATTTTTTCTCTTTTTTTTTTCCTCAAGGTTGTCTTTTAAAGTCTTCCTGTCTGATTTAAGGTTTTGTTATCTCTTCTAACATCACCTTATGTTGCTTGGTGTAAGTTTTTTATTTAATGCTCTTTCAGAAGGTTTTACTGTCTTAAATGTTGCTGTATAAATAAAAGTTGTCGTCTTCAGGATTCAAAGTCCAATCTTGGGATCACCTGTTAATGGTTTCTGATTTCATGTAGTTCGTCAATTAAGTAATAATTTTCTTTTAGTTGTAACAACTGTTTGCAACAGTTAAATACTATCTGAAGTTACCACTTACTGTATGCATTCTGGGTGTTCTGGCAAACAGAAGCTTCAGTGGATTTGTGATTTCACTCACACAGTAAGATACGATCAAAAGTCATAGGAATGGGATTTTACAGTGAAGTAAATGATATGTTGGTGTGAAGGACAAGTTGTACTGCTTTATTTGAACTGATGTCAACTACGCCAGAATATGGTAGAAACCTGCTGTGTCTTTAATTTAATCTGCTCTTTAAAAACAAAGTAACTTGCCATACTACTGCTGGGAGTAGTATGTTATTAGCTGTCCTCAAATTGAAATTAGTATTTAAGGAACACTGCTCAGTGTTAAATTCAGTGTTCTTATCCTTGATCGTCATTCAATGATTCCATTTCTCTCCAGCTGGCTGTCCAGAAATAAATGGGCACCAAGTAAAGCACAAAATCAAGACTCAAAAATAGTCTTGCCTTTAGCTGTTACGTGCTGTATACTGAAGCCCAGGGATTTTACTGTAGTGAGAGTTAGGAAATGTTGGGTGTTCTGGATGTAGGTTTGCTTGCTGAGCTGGAAGATTTGTTTTCGGAAGGTTTGGCACCAGACTAGATAAAGTCTTCAGTGAGCCTCCAAATGAAGCACTGGTGGTGTAGCCTGCTTTCTATTTATAAGTTTGAGTTTCCAGGGTTGGTGATGTCATCATCACCAAATGATGTGGTGGCATCATTTCCTATGGTGATGTCATCTCCTGTTCTTTTTCTCGGGAGTGGTAAAATGGGATCCAAGTCAATGTGTTTGTTGGTAGAGTTCCAGTTGGAATGCCATGCTTCTAGGAATTCTCTGTTTGGCATGTCCAAAGATGGATGTGTTGTCCCAGTTGAAGTGGTGTCCTTCCTCATCCGTATGTAAAGATACTAGTGAGAGTGGGTCATGTATTTTTGTGGCTATTTGATGTTCATGTATCCTGGTGGCTGGTTTTCTGCCTGTTTGTCCAATGTTGTGTTTGTCACAGTTCTTGCACAGTATTTTGTAGGTGACATTAGTTTTGCTTGCCTGTATAGGGTCTTTCAAGTTCATTAGCTGCTATTTTAGTGTGTTGGTGGGTTTATGGGCTACCATGATGCCAAGGGATCTGAGTAATCTGGCAGTCATTTCTGAGATGCCTTTGATGTAGGGGAGAGTGGCTAGGGTTTCTGGACGTGTTTTGTCTGCTTGTTTGGGTTTGTCGCTCAGAAGTTGGCGGGCTGTGTTCATTGGGTACCCATTCTGTTTGAAGATACTGTATTGGTGATTTTCCTCTCCTCCTGTGTAGTTCCTCTGCTGCAGTGTGTGGTGGCTCATTGAAATAATGTTCTGATGCAGCTTTGTTTGTGGGTGTTGGGATGATTGCTTCAGTAGTTAAATATTTGGTCTGTATGTGTTGTTTTTCTGTGGACACTGGTTTGAAGTTTCCCATTGGCTGTTAGTTCTACTGCGACATCTAGGAATGGCAGTTTGGTGTTGTTTTTCTCCTCTTCAGTGAATTTTATGCCAATAAGGATATTATTGATGGTCTTGAAGGTTTCCTGTAATTTGTTTTGTTTAGTCATGACAAAGGTGTTATCCACAAAGCGGACCCAAAGTAGGGTTGGATGGTTGGCAGATCTATTTGTTAGTCTCTGCATTACTGCCTCTACTAAGGACCCTGATATCAGAGATCCCATGTGTGTTCCGTTGGTTTGTCTATAGGTTTTATTGTTGAAGGTGAAGTGGGTGGTAAGGCATAGGTCCACTAGCTTGACGATACTGTCCTTGCTGATGAAATTGGTGGTGTATGGTGTATGTGTCTTTGGTTCTTCTAATAATGTAGTCAGTGTTTCCTTGGCTAGGTGATGTTGATGGATGTGAACAGGGCTGTTACGTCAAAGGAGACCGTTATTTCATCCACTTCTATCTGTGTGTCTTTGGTTTTCAGGAATTCTTGGGTGGAGTGGATGAAGTAGTGTGAGTCTTTGACTAAGTTTTAGTCTTTAATGTAGCTCCTTGGCCAGTCTGTAAGTTGGTGTTCCAGGCAGTGAGACCATGGTCTGAGTGAGGCTTCTGGTTTGTGAATTTTGGGTAATCCATAGAAGCGAGGTGTGTTGGATCCGTCTGGTTTCATTTTTTGGAAGTCGGTCTTATTTATTTGTCCAGATTTCTGAAGTTTTTTGAGTAGGGCTGTGATTCGGTTCCTCAACCATCTGGTTGGATTTCACCACAGGAAATGACATCACCAACCCAACGAAACTCAAACATATAAATAGAAAGCGGGCTACACCACCAGTGCTTCATTTGGAGGCTCACTGAAGATGTTACTAGTATGTGACAAAACATCTGAAAGCAAACCTTCCAGCTCAGTGAGCAAACCTGCATCCAGAACCTCAACCTGAGCTACAAATCTTCTCAATACTCGTGAAATGTAGGGGGTGGGAGGGGAGAAGGGGAGCAAAAAGAAATCTGTTATTTCTGAATTGGTGTGCACAACAAAAACAGAATTGGTAGCACGAAATTGTTTTAAGTCATCTTTTATAAAACTCTGAAATAGCAGTAAAGGTGCAGCACTGTTAATGTACTTTTCTGATTGTTGAATCTAGTCCAATGGGTGTATATCAGTTGTATTTAATATTTGTAGTAACGTTGGAATGTTTTAGAGTGAATCAAAGGTGTTTATATGAAGTTCAGCTGTACCGTTTCATTTTATAGCTAGTAATTGGAGGATCCAATTTATAGTTGTAAGTAACAGTCCTATGTTGTTATCAAGTTCCTATGGTGCCACATTCATTCTGTTTATATTGTAATGTTCATCCTGTAAAATCTGGGCAACAGTGCATGCAGCAAAATCACATTTGTGACTTTAACATGTTAGATGCTGAGGTTCTCTATTGTAACAGTTAGGCCTGTAGAGACCAAATGTCTTGGTAGCATGTTGCTGAGCCATATGGGTGAGTGAATAACTTGGCCTTAAGTGTAAATTGATAATTGATAGAGCACCAACAGGTTATGAACCTTTCAGACCAATTCAGTCAGTTGAAATTAAAACTCTTATATAATCACAGCGGAGATATATCACTGTACCCCACACTTCAGTTTATTTTGCTATCACTTGTCATGGCACTACACTTCCTAATAGGCCTGTAGTGCTTTGAATTATAGGACAAAAACTTTAGCATCATCTTCCAAACTTTTGAACTCTACTACTTGGAGAATGACATAGGCATATTGGAGCATAACCTACCTCCAAGTTCCTCTCTAAGAGTCACACAATCCTAGCTCAGAACTATATTGCCATTTCTCTCTCATCACTGGATCAAAATCCTGGGATTTCCTTCTAACAGCAAGGTGGAAATGCCTACATCAGAGGGAATACATGAGTTCAAGGAAGTAGTTTCCCACCACACAATCCAAATAGTTGGGGATGAATAATAAATGCAGACTTTTGGAGTGATGTCAACATTCCATGAATGAGTTATTTAAAAATGCTTGGGAGTTGAAGTGGATTTGGTTTGATGTGTCAATTTGCTGATGTCAACATGATACAAGCTTGGAAGTGACCAAAAACACCTGCAAATTTAGAAGCTAAGAACATAAGTGAAAGCACAGTGTTAGTTTTCACATGTGCTCATACAACAACCAGCTACACAGCACCAGCAGTTTGCTTGATTCTTCCATTGTTGCTAAAGTATCAGATTTCTTATTTGACATCCATTTGTACAAGAGCAGAAAGGCTCTCTGTTTAAACATTGGGAAAACTGGAGCCATTATTTTTATTCCTTGCTCCATTCTCTAGCTATCACTCCATCTGTAAGTTTTTGATATATTTAAAAGTTGAACTTTGAGCGTTTACACTCAAATATTATTCTCCTTTCTTTTGGTGCTTTAACCAATATGGTGCCTTAACTTGGAGAAACATTTTATAAAGTAACAAAACATTTATAAAGTTTGGCAGCTTTACTAGCTCACTGTAGTTCTTGTATCCCAATTCAACTTTGGATGCAGTTGACTTGTGGGTTTGCAGCTCTGTCTTTGTTCTTCTGTTCTCGGCATCTCCTCAATGTCTTCAGTTCTTCACCTTTCTTAACTGTGTGCCTTGCTGTGGGAGTTAGTGCCAATTAATGAACACTTTTTTGAGACACTGCCCATCCTCTCTCTCCATGGCATGCCTGAACTCTAGTTGAGGCAGCCTGCGATCAGATCTCTGGTTTAGGTGGTGCGTAACCAGTCTCTGATTCGTTTCTTAAGGGTGATGGTTATGTATAGATGTCACTTCTATTATTTCATGATTGGCTTCATTAGGTGTCATTTATCTGTGGGATAGTCCCTCTCTTTTATATGGCTTTTTCTATTATTAAAGTTCATGGTTTCCTGCTGAGATACTGGGGCGTCTTTAGGTGTATCGACTTGTCTGAGAGAAGAATAGTGTGTAGGGTCAGCTTCTAACAATTTCTGTGTTCATCATCCCAAAGAGGTAATTGATGTACAGATATCAATATTGTATGAGCTGCAGAAATCTCAAGACATTTATAAGTGCGTTTTGGTTAAGAGAACTGCTTGTGTGGTTTTTAAATCTCTACATCTCTTGTATATCTGTGTAATTTTCCTGCTTTATAACCCTCCCAAAATAAGTGCATTCCGATAAATCTGGCTGCTTTTGCATTCTCAGTTAAAATTTATCACCCCAGGTGGCTGTGGCTTCAGTATTTGCATTTTCTCCTTACACTTCTTTGCTCCTGTATCTTGCTTTCCTTTAAGTCATTACCTAAACGTTCCTCTTTGTTTTAGTTTAAGTAGCTATTACACCAGATCACCAAAAGGTTGATCAAAGAACTGCAGATGCTGGAAATTTTAAACAAACACTTCTAAACAGAAATTGCTGGAGAAATTCAGTCATAAAGTTGTACAGCGTGGAAACACACCCTTCAGTCCAACTTATTCATGCCAACCAGATATTTTTGCCAGCATTTGGCCCATATCTCTCTCAACCATTCCTATTCATGTACCCATCCAGATGTCTTTTAAATGTTGTAATTATACTAGCCTCCATCACTTCCTTTGGCAGTTCATTCCATATGTGCACCAACCTTCGCATGAAAGCGTTGCCCCTCTGATCTCTTTTAAATTTTTCGGTACTACTTAAACCTGTGCCCTCTAGTTTTAGATTCCCCTAACCTGGGGAAAAGACTTTGGCTATTCACCTTATCTATGCTCCTTATGATTTTATATACTCATTCATAGGATGTGGTGTGGCTGGCTAGGCTGCATTTATTGTCCGTCCCTAACTTCTCCTTGAGAAGGTGGTGTGATACCTATTGAACAGCTGCTATCCTTGGGGTGTATGTAACCCACAGTCTATCTCCTGAGATAGTAGCCCTGATCTTCTAGTCTCTCAATGGTTGGAGACCAGGTGAGCCCTAGATAATGTGCTTCAAGACATTGTCTGAAATCCCAAAATGCAGACAGACTGGGAATTGCTTGGAACGATAAACCTCTGATGACAATTTCCCTGCTTCCAGGCACTCTCCCAAAAAAAAGTCCCAGTTCTGATTTAAAATCTCAAATGTTGGACTGTTCCAATGTACTTACCTGAATAATTACCCAGGAAATGTTAGACAGATTAAAACCTAGTCTAGCTCCTAGTTAACTACAGAACTGAATCCCTTCTCTTTCTCCGCCCCCCCCTCCCAAATAAATCACTTACATTTAATCCCCTCCCAACCTACCTCACTCACCAGCTAAGCTATTTCTTTGCCCACTTATCTGACTCGCTTGCTCATCTGACCCTCTTGCACACTTTCCTTCCTCTTTGGCTTTTCAAAGATGCTTTGGCACATTTAAACACTTCACTTAGTGGAATGCACCAACATGACAAAGAGTCACTGACCTGAAATGTTAACTCTACTTCTCTCAATAGATTCAGTGACACCTACTAAATATTTCCAGCTTTTCTTTTGTTTTATATGGTTGCAGTTGCTTTCCTTGAGGTATTAGTTGGAGCCCATTTCCTCACAGAATTCAGTATTTTACTTTCAAACAAAGATGTCTCATGGTAACCTTAGCTGTCCTAAATATGCATTCACACACAGTTTCCTGCTCAAGATCTTGAGGCTTAACTATATTCTATATATAGATTTCAAAAACAACAGAATCCCCATGTTCACTTTTTTTTTCTTTATATGGTCTCCTTGTAATGCTGGCAGAATTTAAATTATGCATTGAGGTATTGCATATACCAAGTTGGCTGACTCTTTCCCCTGAGGCTTGAGTTTAATCTGAGCAGAAAGTGTTCAAACAAAATTTGAATGAAATCACGTTGCTTTCTCTCCCAAAATATAGTTAAAATGACAATAAATGAAAAGCTGAGGCTGTTAGTTCCCAAGACAGGCTGGACAAAGCCTGCCGTTGGTTTGCAGCCCTGTGTCCAAAGTTTAAAAATAAAGATAAAACTGAAGACTTTTGTCTGCTCTCAACCCTCGCTCTCCATGCCACGTTTTGGTGCCTCATTCCCTATGCCAGCCTACCCATTTTCCACAGCCCTTCATACTCTCAATCATTCCAATGGCTTTTTGTCTTTTCAATTCCATTTCAGAAACCCCATCAAAACACTTACTATCTATTAATCAGGAGGCATCATGGCAGAAATAAAAGTTAGCAGTCTTTTGAGAATCACTCTTATTAAGTTAAAAAAAAATCCAAATAACTTGAAATTCTTTAGTTAATCCCTTGTATAAACCATCATTTCATCTGAGTGTTTAATGTATTTTGGAAAAAACAAGAAGTTGGAGCTGTCTGTCAATAGGTACCCAATTGTGAAAATGACATTTTGGCAAATCAGTTATGCGGAACAAATCCTATAAAGATTTTCTGTGAACAGCTATGCTGAAATAGTTAGCATTTAAAAAAAACTCTACTTTGGGTGTCTTCACCAAACGTGAAAAGGATGCCACTTTACATGTGCAATCTTCGCAGCGCACTATCCCAAAGAGCCTTTGAACCTACTCCAAGTATTCCGGGGGTACCTCCGCTCTCCAAAGGGGAATCCTGGCTATTGAAAAGAAATGCACTTAGAACAGACCTGCTCCTATCTGATCTACTGTCCACACTCCAGGAGTGCTAAAGTCCAAAAACAGAATATCTGTTCTCAAATGTTAAAATGGCTGTTGTGATCCACCTGTACAATTATGCCCATGACATTATACCAGCATAACATTAAATTTTAAACTAATTGTGAGATCTGGGAAAATACAGCTTGTAATCAGTTTGTAAATTCCTTTAGTAGGACATTCCCTGGTTTCAGTGAAAACAAAGCTGTTTAATTGTGAGACAATTTCAAAGTGCACTTGTATAGAAACCAGGCTATTTAATAGTCATCAGAAGCTCTGATGTGCAAAGAAATTTATAGACTGCTGTTTTCTCTTGGCTCTTGCAACTAAAATTTAATGGAAATAATTATTACTCTGATTACTGATATCCTACTTGGGGGAATGAACTTCAGCTCAATAAACATGGTTGTTTCTATCATGTTCAACTCTTTTACCATTGCACTTACAACTGTGACGCTCCACCTACTGTAGCCTCGCCTATAAATACAGCCAATCCTAGTGACCAGCTGCTGTTGGGAATTGCGCATGCATGATCCTATTCATCTCTAATCCTGCCAAAACAATGAGAAATATAGCTGTACTGGGTTCTGGAGTGAGATTTAGGATTCCTGTATTCGCCTGGCTTTTTCACTGCAATGGAGACACACATTGGGGCCAACCTTTTAAACTAACTGGACAATGCAATTTTTATAAGAAATATAAATCCACTCTGATTTCTGAGCAGTTATAAATTGTAACATAGATCCTTACAGCAGTTGTTTGAAAGCATGCCTAAAACACGACTGTTTGTTGTCACGTTGATCTGAAGTGTAACTTGCAGCAGCTCAGAAAATCAAGGCAAACATATATGAAACATATACTGTTGTGCCCCTCAGTTAAATGTATAATGTACCACAAAATGTTGTTTTTAAGATGTTGTATTCCCATGTGAAATTTGTTAAGCTAGCCTCTTTTGTTATTGGTGGTTATGATATTCAATGTTTATTGCAGTTTATATACTGTGACCAGAAAGAAAATGCTGGAAGAACTCCGGTCAGGCAGCAACTGTAGAAAGAGAAATGGTGTCAACAAAAGGTCACCTTTTAGAGTCATAGAGTCACAGAGATGTACAGCATGGAAACAGACCCTTCAGTCCAACCCGTCCATGCTGACCAGATATCCCAACCCAATCTAGTCCCACATGCCAGCACCTGGCCCATATCCCTCCAAATCCTTCCTATTCATATACCCATCCAAATGCCTCTTAAATGTTGCAATTGTACCAGCCTCCATCTCATCGTCTGGCAGATCATTCCATTCACGTACCACCCTCTGCGTGAAAACGTTGCCCCTTGCGTCTCTTATATATCTTTCCCCTCTCACCCTAAACCTATGCCCTCTAGTTCTGGACTCCCCGACCCAGGGGAAAAGACTTTGCCTATTTATCCTATCCATGCCCCTCATAATTTTATAAACTTCTAAAAGGTCACCCCCTCAGCCTCCAATGCTCCAGGGAAAACAGCCCCAGCCTGTTCAGCCTCTCCCTGTAGCTCAGATCCTCCAAACCTGGCAACACTCTTGTAAATCTTTTCTGAACCCTTTTCAAGTTTTGCAACATCTTTTCGATAGGAAGGAGACCAGAATTGCACGCAATATTCCAACAATGGCCTAACCAATATCCTGTAGAGCCGCAACATGACCTCCCAACTCCTGTACTCAATACTCTGACCAGTAAAGGAAAGCATACCAAACACCTTCTTCACTATCCTATCTACCTGCGACTCCACTTTCAAGGAGCTATGAACCTGCACTCCAAGATCTTATTTGTTCAGCAACACTCCCTAGGACCTTACCATTAAGTGTATAAGTCCTGCTAAGATTTGCTTTCCCAAAAAGCAGCACCTCGCATTTGTCTGAATTAAATTCCATCTGCCACTTCTCAGCCCGTTGGCCCATCTGGTCCAGATCCTGTTGTAATCTGAGGTAACCCTCTTCGCTGTCCACTACACCTCCAATTTTGGTGTCATCTGCAAACTTACTAACTGTACCTCTTATGCTCGCATCCAAATCATTTATGTAAATGACAAAAAGTAGAGGGCCCAGCACCGATCCTTGTGGCACTCCACTGGTCACAGGCCTCCAGTATGAAAAACAACCCTCCACCACCACCCTCTACCTTTGAGCCAGTTCTGTTGTGTAATCGGAATTCTATTCTTATCTAGCTGTCTCTTTTGATAAATCGTCCATGGGACAAACTATTGATAG
This sequence comes from Chiloscyllium punctatum, assembly GCF_047496795.1. Classification (NCBI taxonomy): domain Eukaryota; kingdom Metazoa; phylum Chordata; class Chondrichthyes; order Orectolobiformes; family Hemiscylliidae; genus Chiloscyllium; species Chiloscyllium punctatum. Next base: position 45,495,329 of record NC_092778.1, read on the forward strand.
AAAGCAAATATTGGACCTAAATAAGCATATACCTGAATGCTTGCTGCACGAAAGCACAGTGGCTCAGTGTTTAGCACTGTTGCCTCACAGCACCAGGGACCTGGGTTTGATTCCCATCTTGGGCCACTGTCTGTGTGGAGTTTGCACATTCTCCCCGTGTCTGTGTGGGTTTCCTCCGGGTACTCCAAATTACAGATTACATTACAGTGTAATGATTGCAGATTACATTCCAGTTTCCTCCCACAATTCAAAGATGTGCAGGTCAGGTGAATTGACCATGCTAAATTGCCCATAGTGTTAGGTGCATTAGTCAGTGGTAAATATAGGGTAGGGTGAGGGTCAGTATGGACTTGTTGGGCCAAAGGGCCTGTTTCCATACTGTGGCGAATCTAATCTAATAAAAAAAAGCACCAGAAGCTTCAACCTGTTGGGTTCAATGAACTGAGTTTGTAAAGGATAGTTTGTGGTTCTGTTGACACTTCTTAATTCTGCGTTTGGTAGGGTTTTTTTAACTAAAGTGTAAATGGGTTCTATTAGATTATTCACTTCTCAGTTGTACTTATTTTTATGACTGGGCATATGTTCCTTCTGCCCTGTCTATAAAAATGTGGCAACTGAATCCACAGCTGTTATACTATTCCTTTAATGGCATCGTTATCTAGATTCTTTTAACAAGCGTTTAGAGTTTCCGCCTTGCTCATGAAGCACAGCTGTGAAAATTGGTGGGTGAAACAGCTATCCAGATACATTACTATTTTAACTAATATTGTGCATTCTAATAGGAGTTCTGAATTTCAATTTGGAGGAAGCTGAAATAATATTTTCCTTGTAAATTTAAAATAGAAGTTGAGAAAATAGTTAAATTTCATGTTTCATTTCAATTTTGTGAGTAAATGGTGTGTGAGTTTACCAGAACATAAAAAGGAGCATGATTGGACAATTATAAATATATGGCTGTGAATGTTCACAAAAGTCCATTTGTTCTTTAAATCCATGTCTTCTTTTTAAAAGGGGTTCTTGTACCAAGAAATCGCATACCTTTTGAAACAAGAGGCTGGGTTGCTTAACCACACTTGGAAAAGCATAATATGATTAGAGCATGTCAGGATGCTTTTACTGAAAAGAAATCTTATTGAACATATTTATTAGAGTTCTTGAGGATGTAACTAGTTAGGTGGGAAATGGGGAGCTAGCAGATGTAGTATACATGATTTCCAAAAGGTTTTCAGTAAGGTACCACACAAAAGATTAAGAGACAAATAAGTGCATATGCAGTAGAAGGTAATATAGATGAAAGATTGGTCAGCAGACAGGAGACAAATAGTGGCATAAATGGGACATTTTCATGTTGGCAGAGTGAATAGTGGAGTGCCACAAGGACCAGACCTGGTAACCTCAGCTACTTACAATATGCATTAATGACGTGGATGAAGTATCTAAGTTTGCAGATAAGTAGTTTGATTTTATTTTATTTATTGTCATGTATCCCAGAGTGCAGTGAAAACCTTTGTTTATGAGTAGTACAGGCAGTTCATAGTAAGATAGGATGCACAGAACAAAAGATTTTAGACGGAGGTGTACAGTTAACATTGTACAGATCAATATTAGCAAGATCAGCATTATTTGAGGCTAGTCAGTCCATTCATTAGTGTAATAATGGCTGGGAAGAAGCTGTTCCTGAACCTACTGGTACATGTGTTCAGGCTTCAGTGTCTTCTGCCTGATGGAAGAAGTTGAGGGAGCTCGTTACTGGGGTGTGAAGGATCTTTGATGGGGAGCCTTTCTGCAGCAGCAGGCCATGTAAATGGAGTCCATGGATGGAAGGCTGGTTCCTGTGATGTCCTGGATTGTGCACACCACCCTCTGTGTAGTTTCCTACGATCCTGGGCAGAAAGTTGCTATACCAGGACATCATGCACCCAGACAGTATGCTTTCAGTTGTGATCTGTAGAAGTTGGTCAGTGTCCTTATGGACATGCCAACTTTCCTGAGCCCCCTGAGGAAAAAGAATCGTTGTTATGCCTTATTGACCATTGCAACTACACGAGAAGACGAGAACAGGTTGTCAGTTATCGTCACTTCTAGGAACTTGATACCCTCACTGTTTCAACCTCCATTATATTGATGTAGGTGAGGGGTGTGTTCTCCTCCTTTCTTTCTGAAGTCACTGATCAGTTCTTTTAGTTTTGCCAACATTGAGAGAGAGGTTGTCCTCATTGCATCACTTCAAGCCTTCTATCTCCCTTCTGTATTTTGACTCGTTGTTAGATATCTGTCCTACTACAGTGATGTTGTCAGCGAACTTACAGATGGTGTTTGTTTGGAATTTGACAAAAAGGTTGTGGGTGTACAGGTAGTATAGTAGGGGGCTGAGGACACATCCTTGGGGGGGGGGGGGGGGGGGGGGGGGGGGGAGAGAATGCAGTGTTCTGTTATTGTGGAGGGGGTGCAGTTACCTATCTTCACTGCGGTCTGTGGGTCAGAACGCTGAGGATCCATTTGAAGAGGATGGAGCTGAGAACAAGATCATGGAGTTTCAAGATCAGTCTGGAAGGGATAACTGTTGAAGGTGGAGTTGTGGTCAGTGATCAGGAGTGTGATGTAGGTGTCCTTGTTGTCCAGATGCTACAGGGATGAGTGCAGTTCTAAGGATATGGCATCTGCTGCGAGCCTGTTGCGCTGGTAGGCAATTTGTAGGGGGTTGTGGCAATCTGGGAGACTGGAGTTCATGTGGGCTGTGACCAGCATCTTGAAGTGCTTATTGAGGTCAGAGCCACTGGGTGGTAGTCGTTAAGAGACATTGTATGTTATTTGTCAGGTACTGGTATGACTGTGGTCTTCTTAAAGCAGGTGTGAACTATGGCTTGTAGCAGGGAGTGGTTGAAGATGTTGGTAAATACTTCTGCCAGTTGGTCCGGGCAGGATCTGACTGCTTGAGCGGGAGCACCACCTGGACCTGTTGCTTTCCTTCGGTTGACTGTCAGGAAGATCTGACATCTGCAGCGGTGACCGAGGGGACAGATGTATCCAGGGCTGTTGGGGGCAAGCGTCACTGTGCCACTGGTATGGCATTCTGCTTGAACCGAGTATAGAAAGCATTGAGTGTGTCATGGAGGGAATGTCCGCTATCTTGCCATGCTTCATTTTGTATGGTGTAATGTTTAGGCCTTGCCAAAGGCAGCCAGAGTTTGTTTGGTAGGTATGGGCCTCTAACCAGGTCCGGTACTGTCTTTTGGCATTCCTGATGGCTTTGCAGAGGTCATACTTGGATTTCTTGTATTCGTGTGTGATGTGCGACATGGATGCTGCACGTCTGGCCTTCAGTGGGGAGCGGATTTCCAGGTTCGTCCAAGGTTTACGGTTAGGGAACGCTCTGACTTGTTTGGCATGCAGTCCTCCCCACATTTGGTAATGAAGTCCGTGACAGTGGAGTACTCATGTAGGTTTTCCTCCGAGTACGTGTGTACAGTGCAATCCACCGATTCCAAGCAGTGCCAAAGATGGTCTTCTACAAGTTTGGACCAGCGTTGTACTTCCTTTTGAGAAGGATCCTCACATCCCAGCTGCTGCTTGTAAGTTGGGAGGAGGAACACAGCACTCTGATCTGATTTTCCCAAGTGTTAGCTGGCAAGGAGGACATAAAGAGATGTAAACAGTTTGGGGTAAGGGCAGCAGAGCAACAAATTGATTATAATGTCGGAAAGTATGAAGTTATTCACTTTGGTCATAAGAATGGAAAAGTGGAATCTAATTACAAGAAATGAGAAAATTATAAGTGATGTTTAAAAAGATTTGGGTGCAATTGTATAAGGAACTGAAAGGTCGCATGCAGGTACAGCAAGTAATTAGGGAGGCAAATTGCATGTTAATCTTCTTGCAAGGGATTGGAATACAGGAATAATGAAGTCCACCTACAGGTTTTTAATGAGAGCCTATCTGAAGTATTATTTGAAATGCACATTTAAGAAAGGGTATACTTGCGGACGAGGTAGTACAGTGAAGGTTCTTTAAATACATCCCTAACCTGAAGGAGTGCCCTACGATGAGAGGCTGAGGAGATTGGACCTATCTTCTCTAGAGTTTAGAAGGATTAGAAGCAATCTTGTTAGGGCATACGAGAATCTGAAGGTGCTTGATAGAAGCAGGTCATTTCAGACTGAGATGAGAAGAATGTGCTTCACAGGGTTATGAATCTTTTGGAATTCCCTACCCTAGACTCTTGTAGATATTCCACCATTTGCGTACGTTTAAGGCTGCGGTAAACAGATTTTTGGTCACTCGAAATCTGCCAATATCAGAATTTGAAGTCCAAAATTGATCATGATTGCATTGAATGCCAGAGCAGGCTAAATGGTCTATTCCTCCTATTTTTTGTGTTCGTATCTTTAGCTGTGGTATAAACCAACTTATACAAATATAAAAGTGGTCTAGTCAGAAAGCCTATGTACATTTTAAATGCTTAGTTGGTACTAGATCTGTTTCATCTGTTTTCCAGGCTGCCTGGAAGCATGCATTTGAAAAAGCCAAACACATACCTGATCCTTGGGCAGAATTCCATCTGGAAGAAATTGAGACTGAATCAGCAACTCGTTACAGGTCTATATTTCTTGATGCTTTAGTTCCACCTTTTTATTTTTGTGTCTGAAATACATGCCTAAATGTCAAGAAAACTATGCTGTATGAACCTATTGAACAGAATTTAATGCAAAGTACGTGGAATTGAGTATTGAGGCTGAGAATTTTGAGATTTGCTGGTGTTTTTGTTCATGAACTACCATTTAATGTGCCAGACCATAAATGCACTGTGCTGATACCTATGGCATATCTCAACTGCTAATTGAAATTCAGCAAAACAATGAAGAATTTTCTTGTTTAAAGGGCAATTTTATGTTCTTCCTTGAACCTGGTACTGTTTTAAATGGAGAGGGAATAATAATGTGATACTGTTTGAGATCATTAGCCTCCCTCCTGACATTACTTGAAGTCACCCCAACTTGGGAAGTGTTTTCCTTCAATTAGCTTTCTTCCAGAAACAAGCTTACATAGACCTAATGCACGACTTGTTTGAGGGCTGGAAAGAGTATCAATTCATGACTATACACAAATATTTTACAACCTACTCATGGCTGGATAAGGAAACTCACTTTATGTGGTGCAAATTCGTAGGGTTTGGGAAGATGTGTTTGTGTGCTGAGATAGTAATATCCTTTATTGGGTCAGCATTTGGGATACTACTGTTGTCCATAGTGTCATAGCTAGGGAGAGAAGACATCAGGCAGGATTTTCTTACACTATTGATGTGTTTGTTTCAAATTTAAGTTTTTTTTTGTAGAATAGAGTTTGAAGAATTTTGGAGATTTATGGATTATTTTGTTTTGAAGTGGCCAATGACAGGATAGTGGATTCTTTTTTAAAAAAGGAGTTTTTTTGGGAACTACAGGATTTCAGATAATTGCTGATCTTAGTTGCTTAATCTCACTTATGAGCAAACACTTGGCTGTTCTACCATGTGTTTTTAAGGCTGTTCTGTTTATACAGTGCTTTGAAATCTTGAAGATTGTTCTGGATTTTGAGTTGTGGGTAGGGAGCCTGCTAAAGAGGAAGTTGCTCAGCTCCTGTCTCCTATTGTAGAAGCACCTTCTGTGGTGAATTCATAGTGAAACTTGAATGTCCTCATGAAGAGTAACCAGGAGACGTTATGGTAGTGTTGACTGAGCAGGTTACAAGTGCCAGTATCCCACAGATAATTGCCAATGTTTGACACATGTCTGTATATACAGAACGTCAGACTAACAGCCGTCTGAACATCTCAAACCTTAGCCCTTTTGATTTCAAGGACTGAGACTTGTTAGGCATAAGTGTGTATTTTTCTTATAAAAGTTAATCTCTGAGGAGAGAAATAGTTTTTTCCCTTTTACTGTGCATGTATGTACACATTTTGAGTTTTTTAGCAATATAAACATTTGTCTTTTCATATTAAGTGTTAACCAGTTTTGTTTTATAATCAACCAAAAACATTGGGTTTGTAAAAGAAACTTTGGATCTGTTTACTTGAGACTAATATAGAGAAAGCATACGATTGGCCGTGTTTGGTGGTGGGGGGGGGGGGGGGGGGGGAAGGGAACACAATTCAATTTACGGTGAAGTGGGATGAGAGAAAGTAAGTACACTCCTCCCATTTTGGTCATAGTACTATCTCGTGACCTCTGCTGAAAAGTGAGATGGATAAGCCCAAAATTCAACTAAAATGTGATGTCCACTTTGTCAGTAGGCCAGCAGCTCACTGTCTAGGATATTGCATGAAAAGTGCACATTTGGGTTAAAGTGCCAGTGCCTGTGGAAACTGTACACTAAGATTGATCACAGACATCATAAAATCATAGTGTAAAAGGTATATGTTTAGCTCATCCTGCCAATACCAACTGTGCAAATAAACCCATTCACCCTATTCTTTCCCCTTAAACATGCAGTTTAATTTTTGCTTTTCCAGAAATAATCTGATTCTCTTTAGCCAGTAACTACTGGCTCTGGTTACATTGCCCTTTCAGACAGTGTACTCAAAACCAACTCATTGTACTAAAATATATTTAATTCAATCCGTTGTTTGTCTTTTATGCTCGCTGTCTCTCGCGCGAACTCTCTCTCTCTCTCTCTCTCTCTCTCTCTCTCTCTCTCTCTCTCTCTCTCTCTCTCTCTCTCTCTCTCTCTCTCTCTCTCTCTCCCCCTCCCTCTCTCTCCCCGCCCCTCCACTTGCCCCAGAAAAGTAAATTAGTTTAAATCTGTACCCTATGATTTACTGACTTCACATCTATGCTGTCAAAATCTACTCTGTCACCTCTCGCCATGCACTTATCTAGTAAATCTGCTCTGTCTCCTGTCCAGATATTTTAAGGAAACATCTAATCTTCCACTAGAAATTAACTACTTTTTATAGCATTATAAAAGAACCTCAGCCACATGATTTATTTCATTTTTAGTAATTTTAATTTAATTGATTTTCTTCTGTTTTAAAACTTACTTGGATATTTTTCATGTCTTAAAGCATTGCTGAAAGCTCCTGTATGTCAGAGGACACCCTTTAAATAGCAACACTGTAAGCAGAAACAGTAACACTAGCTGACTACAGCAAAGCTACAGCAATGCATTGTAACCTAGATTTATTATTATACTTGGCATTCAGCCATTTGGTCAAACTTGCAACTCTGCAGTTCATGGGAAATCCACTGGGAATGAACAATCATGTATGAATGTCAACATATAAAACACCTCCCCACCTATATAATTTAAAGCATCTACTAATTCCTTTATGTTCTTATCAGCACATTGTTGCTGCAGAGCATCACAGGAGAGGTAATGATATCTGTTGCAGACTAAAGTGTGCAGCTGCTATCCAGATTCATACATTTTTCGAACCATAGGCCAAAAATAGATGCATCGGTTCTTATTGGAAGTGTGAGTACAATACTACAACTTCGTGGGAAAATAATAATCTGGAGATCTGATTGTCAAAGAGGCAACCTCACTATTCTCACTTTTTGTTCATATGATGTTAAAAATTGCACAACACCAGGTTATCATCCAACAGGTTTATTTGGAAGTAGAAGCTTTCAGATCCTTGTTGCTTCGTCAAGTAGCTAGTTGGGTAAGGTCATAGGACACAGAATTTATAGTAAAAGATCAAAGTGTCATACAACTGATGTAGTGTATTGAACAAACCTAGATTACTGTTGACTGTTTAATGTCTTAGACTGGGGATACAGGTTTCAATTGATTAATATGTAAATCCCAGAACTACTTTCAAGTCACAGTCTCAATATAACTTAAGGTTTTATTAAAAAGAAGCATCTCAGTTCAGACAGTGAGGTTAGAGTCGGTCTGTATCCCAACCTTGAGTTAGACTAGTTCTATGTCCAAAGTAGGAATTTATAAAATGTCACATAGATTAACTACCTACAAGTTGTGCTTTTTGAACAAAATAAAATGTATCTACAAACTCAAATCTTCTATTGTACTTCCAAACAAACCTGTTGGACTATAAACTGGCATTGTGATTTTTAACTTTGTCCACCCCAGGCCAACACTGGCACCTCTACATCATGGCATTCATAGGATGTGTTACATAGCTGTTGAGCAGTGGTTAAAATTCGACACAGTATTTAACAACAAGCTGTTCTAGCAGAATATCATGCCATAGGGTATTGAACCTTCTTTTAGTAACTGCTTCTTCATGTTGCAGCTGTTACTTTTCAAGGCTAAAAATATAGTCTGTGTATAATGTGGGGGCCTTTTTTTTATCCCAGTGAAAGTGGGGAGTACCCTTTTTTTGGAAATGACAACCTCCCTGGTCTCTTCCTCACTTAAATTCTATAACATTATTTTCTCCACTATTATACCCAAGTGACCATATGTCTGCAGTTGGAGAATAAATGTCTAATGACTTAAGGTCATCACAACAAAGCCTTATCTTTCTTCCTGGACATCTGACCCACATGCCTTTTCCATCAAGGTCACTGAGTTACAATCAGTATGAGGAACCCTGGCTGGTCTGGTAAAGGTGTTTTCTGATCAGGTGTACCCTAAAATTCTGTGGGAAGATAGGGAAGTGATTGCTGGCCCCTTCCTGAGATATTTGTATCATCGATAGTCACAGGTGGGGTGCCAGAAGACTGGAAGTTGGCTAATGTGGTGCCATTATTTAAGAAAGGTGGTAAAGACAAGCCAGGGAACTATAGACCAGTGAGCCTGACGTCAGTGGTGGACAAGTTGTTGGAAGGAATCCTGAGGGACAGGATGTACATGTATTTGGAAAGGCAAGGACTGATTAGGGATAGTCAGCATGGCTTTGTGCGTGGGAAATCATGTCTCACAAACTTGATTGAGTTTTTTGAAGAAGTAACAAAGATGATTGATGAGGGCAGAGTGTTGGACGTTATCTTTCTAGACTTCAGTAAGGTGTACAACAAGGTTCCCCATGGGAGACTAATTAGCAAGGTTAGGTCTCATGGAATACAGGGAAAAGTGGCCATTTGGATACAAAACTGACTGCATGGTAGAAGACAGAGGGTGGTGGTGGAGGGTTGTTTTTCAGACTGGAGTCCTGTGACCAGTGGAGTGCCACAAGGATTGGTGCTAGGTCTACTACTTTTCATCATTTATATAAATGATTTGGATGTGAGCATAAGAGGTATATTTAGTAAGTTTGCAGATGACACCAATATGGGCAGTGTAGTAGACAGCGAAGAAGGTTACCTCCGAGTACAACGGTTTCTTGATCAGATGGGCCAATGGGCTGAGAAGTGGCAGATGGAATTTCGATAAACGCGAGGTGCTGCGTTTTGGGAAAGCAAATCTTAGCAGGACTTATACACTTAAGGGTAAGCCCTTAGGGAGTGTTGCTGAACAGAGAGACCTTGGAGTGCAGGTTCATAGCTCCTTGAAAGTGGAGTCGCAGGTAGATAGGATAGTGAAGAAGGTATTTGATATGCTTTCCTTTATTGGTCAGAGTACTGAGTACAGGAGTTGGGAGGTCATGTTGCTGTTGAACAGGACATTGGTTAGGCCACTGTTGGAATATTATGTGCAATTCTGGTCTCCTTCCTATTGGAAGGATATTATGAAACTTGAAAGGATTCAGGAAAGATTGACAAAATGTTGCCAGGGTTGGTGGATTTGAGCTATAGGGAGAGGCTAAACAGGCTTGGGCTGTTGTCCCTGGCGTGTTGAGGCTGAGGCTGTGGGGTGATTTTATAGAGGTTTATAAAATCATGAGGGGCATGGATAGAATAAACGGACAAGATCTTTTCCCTGAGATGGAGGAGTCTGGAACTGGAGAGCATAGATTTAGGGTGAGATGGGGAAGATTTAAAAAAAAGACCTATGGGGCAACATTTTCACACACAGGGTGCCACGTGTATGGAATGAGCTGCCAGAGGGAGTGGTGGAGGCTGGAACAATTGCAACATTTAAGAGGCATTTGGATAAGTATATGAATATGAAGGGTTTGGAGGGATATGGGCCGGGTGCTGGTAGTTGGGACTTGATTGGGTTGGGATATCTGGTCGGCATGGACGAGTTGGCCATCTCTCTGACTATAAATGCTCAGGCCAATTGTAGAATTCTGAATCGGGCTAAAACTTAGATCATTTAACTTAATACTGATAGTTACTGTTCATTACGGGGAGCCTCCGATCTGGATGGCTTATTGTCACATTGTTCGCGGCATTCTTTTATTTTCTCATGTCTTTTCTTGATCAGTGCTGGCATGCACCCTTGATGCCAGCTATCTGCCTATTACCGACATCTAACTGTGCCTCCAAGCAATGTTTGTTACCTTGTTTCAGACCATTCCTGTAGATATCTGTTGATATTATGGTGTGGGAAAGCACTTTGTACAACGTGGCTTGGCTGGTAGGAATCTAGTCTTCAGAGGTTGTTGACTGATTTTGGCATTCCACCACCTGGCCAGGAAACTCTTCAAGGGCCAGTTTACTGGGTTTCCCTTTCAGAAAAATTATACAAGAGTAACATTCCGTAAGTTGATGTCAATTGTTGGTTCTTCTGAGAAAGTCAGGTTGGGTAGAGCAGTCAGCTGAACAAGCAAGCTGATTATTCACAGAGCATTCATTATACTTTACAACTGACTAAAATTTGTTAGATTGTCATAGAAGGCGATATTAGATTGTGTGAGCAAATCATTAATGTAGGAAACATGGGATCCACGTACGGTAATATCTGAAACCTGAGTGCCAGAGAAAAGGTTTTGTAAAAAGCTGTAATGATCAGATTCTTTTTTTAGAGCCACTTTAGGTAATCCAGAAGTTCTAGTTGTTGGACTTTACAGATAACCAGATGGTCTGAATGTTTGACTTGGCTTTCCTACATTGCAGGGAGACTGAACTTCAAAAGACCCTAAAAGACGCTACATAAACATACATTTTATTTTTATGTTTGCTGATCCTGGTCGGATGAGCTTAATTCACTTGATGACTTGAAGAGGAAATAACCTTCAAAAAAGAGTTTCCAATCTCCCTGTTGCCCTTTCCTGGTCATTAATGGCCTGGTGATGTCCACCCCAGTGTGATGGGGTGTGTGGTTGTGTAGAAAGTGAGAGAACAAGTTGGTGTGGAGAAATTATTCAGAATTCATTAATTTATCTCTCTTGATTTTCTGTGTTAATAGATACAATGCTATTTCAGGAAAATGGGTCGAAGATAAAGTATTCGTGAAAATGGCAAAACAGGTAATACTACTATTGTTGTAAAAATTAACATTTTTATACTATTTCATATAGCAGCTGTTTTAGATCTTGCTGTTAAGTATTTTGTCTGTTTTATCTACATATGGTACTGTTAATCCAAACAAAGTAGCCAAGGAGCATGGTCCCAGGTCATTGCCAGTTCTCAGCTGGTTGTAGAAGGTTTACTCTGCAGGAGTTATTTTCCTATTCTTGAACCTAGTTAGCATTGAACAAGAAAGAGTGCCCTGAAAAGCAACCTGTCTAAATGGGACATGGACATGTGTTTCTTTGATCAATCTTTACCCAGTGGTAGTATTCTCATGTCTGTATCAGAAGGCTATATATTTAAGGCCCACTATTTTGAAAAGAATTGCAAACAAAGGGTAGAACCAATGAGGGACTGCTGCATTGTTGGAATGTCAATGCAGAGGAAATACTGTAGTTTTGGTGGTGCCTTTTTTTGACAAGACTTTAAACCAAGGTCTCATGTGCAGTCTGAGATATACAAGATGTAAGAGCACCATATAAAAAAGAGCAAGGGAGTTTCCTCTGGTGCCCTGGCCAATGTTGCATCATTGTGGGGCCTAGCTGTTCAGTCATGCTTTCCAAAATGATAATGGTGACTGCATTTCAAAAGTACTCAATAGACCCTCAGTTACTTTTTGAAATACCCTGACATCGTGATCGGCATTGTTTAAATACAGAATTTAAAAATATTTGTAATACAAATAACAGCATTGTTCTATATGCTAATGAAAAGCACAGCTTGTTTTTTTTAAGATTAGATTAGATTCCCTACAGTATGGAAACAGGCCCTTCAGCCCAACATGTTCACACCGACCCTCCGAAGAGTAACCCACCCAGACCCATTTCCCTCTGACTAATGCACCTAACACTATGGGCAATTTAGCATGGCCAATTCACCTGACCTGCACATTTTGAACTGTGGGAGGAAGCCAGAACACCCGGAGGAAACCCGTGCAGTCTCCACACAGACAGTCATCTAAGGCTGGAATCGAACCCTAGTCTTGAAACTCAATGTGTATATTAACGAGGCCTAGTATGCACACATATATATACTGTCATCCGAGATTCTCCAATAGTTTTAATTAGGTCACAAATTGACCTAATCTTTAGTTCTGCTGCTGTTCTACATGAAAACAGCTTTCTGCCTGTTTCATCTTGCATAGAACTAGGTGGTACTGTGTCTCCTGTAAACAATTGGTTCTTTTGAGTAGATTGCCATCGTGTTTCTTCAACTTTGTAATATACCTTGAAACAGCTGTAGTGGATGCACTGTTGATCAGGTTCTTTACTCCTTGCTTCCCTCAATGCTACGCACCTTACTGAAAACCACCTGCTTCTGAGCCTGCTATAACTACCAAATCTGTTGAGCACCCGTTAAATGGGATTGATGTAAGGTGATTTTGGATCTTGCCATACTCCACTTAGCTTTCTACTATCCTTGCTGAAATTTGAGCATAAAGATAGTTTAGTTTATTGTCTATTTGAATCAGTACTGTGCTTGACGTACATCACTGCAGCATGCATGCTTTTACTGAATTGTGTACAGGATACAACAAAACAGCTCAAACATATGATTTGAATTCTCATTTCATGGCTTTAATAGCAAACGAAAAGCTTATGAGAACTGCACCAGGAATAAGTACGTGACCTTCATTACACTTTTGATAAAGTTTTACAAAATTTACTAGTTTGCCTATAAGTTAAAATATACATGTTTCCCTTTCAGCCCTTTGGTCGTGGTGCAATGCGGGAATGTTACAGAACGTGAGTCTTATAGCTGTTTTGATGCCTTTGAATATTCAGTATAGGTCAATATGGGTAGTGAAGGCAGGGATATTGAGTGGTGAAGTTAAGCTGTACGTTCTCTAATGTAGTTCATTTTTGTTTGCTCTGGTTGTGCAATTAACTTATCATGTTAGTGAAATAGCTTCTGTTTTTTAATGTAGATAATGGAAAATTCACAGTCTTTCTCAAGAGAATGTAAGCAATAGTGATAGAACTAGATGAACTGGGGTCAATCACTTCCCTTCCCTCCAAATAACAGGATTTAATACAGGTTTTTATATACCACTTGATTTTGTTTCTCCTGTGGCTTCTAAAAAGAAAACTGAATGATTCCTGTGTCTCACTGCAACAACTGTTCTGATATGGAATTAGGCAGGCCAAGGAATCTCCAGTTCGGGCACATCAAAGATGGGACAGTGACGTGGCTATCACAATCAAACTCATTTCCTCTGGCTTACAGAGCACAGGAAGAATCAGACCTCCAGTTTGTGGTTACTATTTACTGACTTCACCTTCTTCTTGCAAAAAGGATTTCCAGCACCCAGTAGAACTGTGGAAATTGGGAATGCAATATTTTAAGGTGGGGTTTGTAAAGTGCAATTCGTGGGCTTGCACACCACCTGCCAGCTCACCTCCCATTTTTTTTTGTAGGGGTGCCATAAAGGTGTCAGGCAACCGACCCACCCTTGATTATAATCAAGGCCTTTATGAGGCCAATTAATGGCCATTTGAATGCCTTCCTTGTTGCTATTTGAACCGAAGAAGGGGAGACTCTTGTCAGATGGGTACCCCAGTAGTTTTGTTCCCCAAAGTATTTAAAATTTATGATATTTAAGTACATTGCAAAACATCTTGATTTGGAAATTAAAGAGTATAGTAAATTCAACTTGTCTCCATACAACATGTTTCACTGTTCAGTGCCTGAATACAGCTGTAATACTTTTGATATTTCCATATACACTCCATGTTGGGCATGCAACCTGAAGGCAAAATATTTCCAACGAAATGTACAGAAAGTGTAGTAGAATTGAACTTGTCCATATAAAGTGTTCCACTCTAAGGCACCTCAGTACACTTTCAACATTCTTGATGTTCGCAATGTACAAACAATCCAAAGGGTTTTACAATTCCCAACCCCTTGGTGTGTACTACGGCTGAACCTTGCATTGTGCCAGTCTGCATTTTTTTGCACTTCAAAGCCAGCAGGTTTTGGGCAGACAGAAGAGCTTCTTTCACTGAGTTAATGGTCCTTCAGTTACAATTCATGTTTATCTTGGTATGCATTCCTGGGAATAGCCCACAGAGCACAGAATTGCTTGGAACAAATCTCCAGAAAAGCCACCTCATCAAAAACCACTGCAACTCCCTCAAGGTCTTCTTTTCAAAGGCACATTCCAGAGGGGGGGAGTTGGCAACAATCTCTTCCTCACCACAGCTCCCTTGGAGGCAGTGTGTAAAGACAAGAAAACTGCAGGTGCTGGAATCCAAAATAAATATGCAGGAGGCTGGAAGAACACAGCAAGCCAGGCAGCACCAGAGATGGAAAAGTCGACGTTTTGGGTATAACCCTTCTTCAGGAGGCACTACGTGGCAAGATGAAACTGGGCATGCAGGAAAGATGTTACAGGGAAACCTTTATCAACCAAAGCCATATTTTGCAGCCTGTTTGAAAGTTCTGATGATACATTCTGCCGTGTGTTTTTGACATTCTGCTTGGGAAACCATGACAGAATCTGCCATCTTTTTTTGCAGGCTTTTAGAACGTTTGTGCAGACCATTACCTGACCAACTTGTTGTCAAAGATGTCTTTCTGCATAAACTTTGGCAACTTTTACTGAGTGGGCTGGTGTTGAGCAAAAGAGTGGGTGAACTTTTTGGGCATTCCACAGTGTGTTTTGGAGGCAATCTCCCATGAGGTCATAACTGCCGTTAGTCCTCACCCCTAGGCTGTCATTAATACCTCAGATTTTCACTTCTCTTCATTGGGGACTGCTTGAAGTTTCAACCAGTGGAGGCTCCATGGAGTGATTCCAAGCTGCTGGACAGGGATGGTATGCAGGGATCCCTGCCATGCAAAGTAAATCTATCCCCAGAATTTAGCAGTCTCTGAGAAGAGATTTTTGACTCTTCCTCCAGGGAAAGCTGTTTGCCAGAAAGGGTTCTCAGTGTCCTTCCTCTGCCATTTTCCCAGATATTATTTTGTTTCTCTTGCAAATTTATTTACTTTAAAATCACAGTCAATGAAGATTTATTTTAGATTATTTATAGCTTTGTGAGGTCTGGGATTTCTCCCTTATAAGTAGTTTAGCTGATTTGCTGACACTTTGAAATACTGCAGACACAGAGCAGGACGTTTCTCTAAATTTGTCTTCATGAAAATATGATATGAATTTAAAACCTTGTCAGAGTGCTGTTATGCTGCATGCTTTTAAACCGACAGTGGAAACCTATATATGCATTGCAGGGTTGTAAGGCCGGGGCTTTGGATGTGCCAAGCTGTTTTGCAATCATTTCTGCACATTTCTTACATGAACTAAAAGGGCATCCTTTATATAACTCTGTCTGGGTTGAATTACTTTTAACTGACTTGTATAATAGATTGCTTTAGTGTGTCTTATTTGCCTTGTCACCTGGGTGTAGATGATACTGTGTGTCTGAAGGGGAGGGAAGTGCCACCCTAGTTGTCTTTATTTATATGTGAAATTTGCTGGTGTGTCGTGTAGCTAGGCATACGAGTATGTTTAATGGGGAACCACAGAGTTTAGGTTCTGTTGTAATGCTCCAAATAGTCGTAATCACACATTGTGAGACTCGCCTTTGATTACGGACCGATTAGACTAGATACTGGAAGACAATCTTCAATTATGGAATCATGTGTCAATGAGGGTTCAAAGGTTTTAGAACTCCTGAGGAATTGAATGGAGCAGTTAGTGAGAAAGAATTGTCTATTTGCTGATTAGTTGAATAAAAGGCTATATTTTGTTACTTTGTTACTTTTTAATCAGGAAGAAGCTCTCGAATTTCACACGTCATCAACAATGGAACTCTGCCTCTAATTATGTAGCTAAGTGCTACTTAGATTCTGTGGACCGGGAAGTGTACTTTGAGGATGTCCGACTTCAGATGGAGGCAAAACTCTGGGGCGAAGAGTACAACAGGCACAAACCTCCAAAACAGGTGAAGGAATAGATATTAGGTTTACTGTTTAGAGGGTTCAGAATTCTGAACATGGCAACAAGAGAGAGCCAGTCAGCTCCTGTAGCCTACCATTTGGTTTGATCATGCTTGATCTGTACTTTAGTCGTACCAGCTTTGGGTCTGTAACACTTGATAATCTTGCTTAACAAAAGTCTTGATCATGTCATACGTCATCTCGATAATCATTTTTTGAATCCTTTTGAGACTAATGATTTAGGGTCTGTGTACAATTTAAGGAATTATGAACTGTGATGAATCTATCATAAAGAATTACAGAGCAAGAATCTAATTGGGCGTGAAAGTTCAAATAAAGTTATGAATCGGAAGTACCATTGTAAAATGACAATCACGTGACCAGAATATATGCTTTATTTAACTTTATTTAACATCTTGTTTTGTACTGACAGTGGCTTCTGTCTGTGTGATAATGATTGCACTGCAAGATTAGCACCTTGTTTTATCACAAACATTGTCTGAAAATAATTTGCAGATAAATCATTTGAACTTACACTGCATCTAAAAAGAATAATCTATTTAGCGAATTCATTAAACAAAAAACATGTTGAATGATTTGATTTACAGTACGCTGATGTTTTAGTATTGCAAGTAAGACATATCTCCTTGCCTGAAAATGGAAAGCACTAGAAATATTGAGTAGGCCTGAAGCATCTGTTGAAAGGACAAAAGTCCAAACACATTTCTACCTTTCTTCAGTTCTGAAGGAAATGTATGTTCAACTTGAAGCCTTGACTCTGTTTCTTTCTCCATAGATGCTGTCCAATCTGCTGATTATTTCCAGCACTTTTCATTTTTATTTCAGATTTCCAACACGCACAGTATTTTGTTTTTATTTATGTCTCCCTCACTTTGTGTGTTGTTAATGGAGTCCAACTGGTATAAAATAGCTATTGTTCAATCCATTGGAGGGAAAACAGAGGTGTTGGATCTATATGAAAAAAATTTCCAAGACGGGAGAAAACCATTCTTAGAAGAGGTAGTCAAAATAAAGTGGACATGTAATCCAGTCAGTGAGATACTACAAAACTTAGTTTCTTGTGTATCTGCTATTTGTTAATGTAAGGATTCCATGAGCACTAACTACATTTTAATATGTTGTCCAACTGACAGTTGTGTTCACTGTTACCCTGGTTGAGACCAATGGACTCACCACAGGCAAGGGATCAACCCTAGACTTGAGTTATTCGCTTATCCTATTAATATGTTCACTCCCATCAGATGAACTGTAGAAGTTAATGTTTGGCAAAATCTGTGAATTGGTGTTAGATCTGGTATCTGTCAATAAGCATGAGGAAATGAAATTTGATATTGTCTCCACTCTATTGGAGCACACAATGTTTGCTGGTCTTCTTTAATCTTTCCTTGTCTCTCTTTTTTGTTGTGAAGGTGGGATTGTGTTTCATTCGCAGTTCAAGTGACCTGTCAATACTCTCAATCTCGGATTACACTATGGCTCATTGAGTAGTATACTCTGCACTGAAGGTGAAGGTTGTGGGTTCGAGTCATGCTGTCTAGAGACAGATCAGTGCCCACTATCCTAGCACAGAACTGAGGGAGTGGATCATTTTTATAAACTGAGGCATCACAGGTAGACGTGAAAGATCCATGACATTATTTTGGAAAAGAATAAAGTGTTCTCCCAGGTGCCCAGGTCTTTATTTATCCTTCAGCCAACCTCACCGAAAAAGGTTAACTGGTCACGTGTTGCATTCCTGATTGTAGGATCTTGTTGTTTGCAAATTAGCTGCCACATTTCCTACAAACATCTCAAAAACATAATTGTCAATCAGCCATATTGGAAAATCATTTTTAAAAAAAAATGAAAAGCACTAATGTCCATTCTTTTTTCCTCTATAATTTTTCATTGGGAGGCTTGATAACCAAATACATACCTCAGAGTGAGCTTTTGCTGGCAGGAGCAATGGGAGTGGATGTTTGGGGGGATGTAGACAAAGGCAACATAAGTTGTTAGCAAGTGTCTTCTGCTTTTTAATTATTTTACTCTTAATAGGTTGACATTATGCAGATGTGTATTTTAGAGATGAAGGACAGGCCTGGAAAGCCTCTGTACCACTTGGAGCACTATATAGAGGGTAAATACATCAAATACAACTCCAATTCTGGCTTCGTAAGAGATGAAAATTTTCGCCTTACTCCACAGGTAAGCACTAGATTGGAAATAATGCAAAATATGTAAGTGCTCTAATTCAGCTCTAGCCAGGTAAAACTTCGTTTCTACTACCTGATGGTACTCTATATCTGAATATTTTCCAACCACAAAAGAATTCTAAGTATATGTGTGCATGGAAAATTATACTACTTACAAAAGGATGAGTTGATGTCCCTTGGGATTGATTGAAAGGAAATTATTTCCTCAAATTTAAAGTAATTCTCCCGTTTTCGAAGGGTAGATGTCTAATTTGAAAATTCTAAATGGAGTAAGACTCCTGTTAAATACTTTTTTTCTGGGATTTGGTCTGTTTTTTTTAAAAATAACTCATGTAATGTGGTATCTACTGTAGTGTGTTCAGTGTGTGAAACCTATTGTCAAATATTGTCTGTAATAATCATGTGTATTCTTAATTGCAAAATACCCTTCTTCTGAAACAAAACTCCTTCATTAATCCTTCCTCTGACCTTGTCATATAATTGCAGGCATTTAGCCATTTCACCTTCGAACGCTCTGCACACCAGCTGATTGTTGTTGACATCCAGGGAGTGGGAGACTTGTACACAGATCCTCAGATTCATACATTTGGTGGTACAGACTTTGGAGATGGCAATTTGGGTAATATTTCTTTATAAACGAGTGACAAATTCATCATTGTTCCTTTACTGATCGGAGTTACTCAAACTATTTGTAGATTTTTGAATGTCTCAGTGTAACAATTTATGATAAAAAGGAAGTTGAGCTGAATGTTTTTTTCAGGAATGGTGTCATTTGTTTTCAAAGGGCACAGAGGAGATTTACCAGACTAAGAATATAATGCCATAGGAACAGGAGTAGACCTTTTCGGTCTTTTGAATCTAATTTGTTATTCAGTAAGATAATGGTACCAGAGATGAGGGACTGGTGTTGCATAAAGAGAGTAGAGAATCTGGCATGTGCTTTCAAGCTATAAAAGCCAACAGGAGATATGATAGAGTTGTTCAAAATTGTGGACAGTGGCAGCCCTCTGATACCTCACCCATAAGAGATTCCTGGACAGTGAATTGTTATGTGCTATTTGACTGTAAGGGTTTTTTAAAAAAATTCTCATCCCATGGACAGTGAGACTGATTGATTGCATTACTTACACTGCTGCTTCAACAAATTAGTTCAATTCAGACAAATTGGGGATCAATCCCGCATCTTTCCTGGTTTGTTTAGCTCAGCTCTGCACTGACTCATTACAACAGCTCACAATGTGATGTATATTTCTTTTTTAAAAAGGTGTTCATTTTTGAAGAAAATTATACTGATCCTGCACTTTTCGCCACAGGTGTACGAGGGATGGCCTTGTTTTTTCACTCTCATGCATGCAACAGCATTTGTAAGAAAATGGGACTTACACCATTTGATCTATCTATTAAAGAAAAGGAAGCATTGGAACATGCACAGAATCTACTGGTCAGTGCTTTATATAATCTGTTTCTCTCTATTTCCTTCGAAAATGTAATGACTCTTGAAGGATTGCAGTTGTGGTTTCGGACCAAGTTACACTGTTTTTCATGGGGGAGCCTACCCTGTTCTTCTTGGGGGAGCCCAAGTTGGGAGTATCAATTATGAGAGCATTCCAGTGTGGACTGTCCAACGTAAGATTGTCCAGCAGGATTAACCATTGCCATAGCAAAGCAGGTGCTTTTTTTTTTTTACTGCTTCATTCTTCTAATGCCATGGTTAAATAGGTTAATCAGTGACCATGCAATTAGGCCTCGATCTACATTATTTGGTACCACATTAGCGGTTTTATCTTGAAAGAAGAGAAAAAGGACTTACAATTAAGTACCTTTATTGAACTCCCATTCTATTACATAGTGCCTTTATTACTTCAGACACAAATGGCAAGGCTGAAGATGAATTTTGGAATTGAGAATTTCAGAGGAAGATAAGAGGTGCAGATGGGGAGGGTAGAGAGAAGGAATTGTGTTGGGGTGATGTGGGACATAGTAGCAGAATTTAGTTGAGCTAAATTTTGTGGAGGGTTGGGGATATGAGGTTCGCTCGTAGGATGGTGGCATAATTGAGTCTGCAAATATTTTTACTATTCATTCATGGGATGTGTGGAATGCTGGCTGGGCCGGTATTTCTTACATCTCTCTAGTTTTCTTAGACAAGGTGATGTGAGCCGCATTGTTGACCACTGCAGCCCATTTGGTGTAGGTAGACTCTCAATGCTGTTAGGGACGGAGTTCCAGGATTTTGACTTAGCAATACTGAAGGTGATATATTTCCAAGTCAAAATGATGAATGGCTTGGAGGGGAACTTGCAGGTGATAGTGTTTATATGCATCTGCTGCCCTTGTCTTCTAGATGATAGTGGTCATAGATTTGGAATATGCTGTCTAAGAGTATCTTGTAGATGGTACGTGCTGCTGCTTTTAAGTGTCAGTGGTGGAGGGTAAATGTTTGTGGATTTGGTGCCAATTGAATGGGTTGCTTTGTCCTGGATTGTATCAAGCTTCTTGAGTATTGGAGCTGCAGTCATCCAAGCAAGTTCCAAATGTTCCATCACCCTTCTGAATCGTGTTTTGGACAATCTGTCAGGAGGTGAGCTGCTCACTGAAAGATTCCTAAACTTTGGCATGAACTTATAGTCACAGTAACCAATGGTTGTCCTAGTCCAATTTCTGCTTAATAGTAAGATCCCAGGGTGTTGTTAGCAGGGGATTCAGCAATGGGAATACCATTGTATGCCAAGGGGCGATGATTAGAACCTCTACTGTTGGATGCGGCCATTGCTTAGCATTTGTATGACATGACTGTTACTTGCAACGTCAGCCTAACCCTAGATATTGGACTAGGGTTTCAGCAGCAAATGTGATACAAGTGGATATAGGTGATTTTATGAAGGTAAAACTAATCTGCCTGGTTGAAAAAAAATTAACATGTAACTGATTAGTATTGAGTGGAATTTTCCTAAATCCGAAAGTATACATGAGTATAGTCACACCTGTAAAATGTTTTTCAGCTTCTTGACCTATATTTGTCGTTTTCTCACCTATGTGTGAATGGGTGCTCCTCTTTGAATAAATATGTTTCTGTCTCCCTTGAATCAGAAAACAGCCAAAACTGTCCTTCGAGGCACAGAGGAAGTCTGTGGAAGCACTCGGGTGAGAACCATCTCTGGTTCCAGACCTCCAATTCTATCACGCCTCTCTGAGACCTCTGCAGATGAAAATTTGAGTGACAGCACATTTGACTCTCTTCCCTCCTCCCCATCATCTTGGTGGAGCCCTAAGGAAGATTTGCTGGGGAGATCTCCAATGGGTACATTCCATTCTTTTTCAGTTACTTTGTTAAAGTGTAACTGGGTCATGATGGCTATCTTTACTGTCGTGGAATGTGGGTAACCTGCAGTTTTTTTTAAACTGTTAGGGTTGTATTCCATAGTCAATTTCCATGACTCTGTTAAGATACTTCTGTTAACCTGTTGTACTCGCTTCTTTGTTTTACATAGGTTGGACAGTTTTGAATCAAGTTGATAATCTGGGTGATGAGCACAGTGATTCATTGGCTGAGAGAAGGGTAAAATCAAATATAAATTGTGATTGTAGTTTTTCACCTAATAGTCTGTTTTGTAGAACTAACTTCAGGTAGCTCTGTAACATAAGATGTTAACATACATGCCACCATACACACACAAGCGCTCTGCTTTTGCTTTTCTACTTCTCTTACAATTAATTAAGATTGTGGACTTCTGCATTAAGGTACATCCATTTAGGTATCAAACATTTCATCCTTTTGATGTTGTGCCAAATCCACATTAAATTGGTGCTTTAGGATCATAAAATAAAGTTCTACCTCTCATCCTTTCTAGTATTTTTTAGCACCAGGTTTATATTATCATTTTAACTCCTCATAGAAAACATTTGCATTGAAATTTGGATCAGAAAATATAAGGAGATTATTTTTGCACATCCACTTAAAAAACCATTTAACTTCTTTTTTGACCTGCCTTGCATAGTCAGATAACTGTTCAGCATGGAGTTTTGGAGCTTTATCAGAACCTGCTTTGATGTGATTCTTCTATTCTGCTCTTAGATGTCTGAAAATGGTGGTGACAGTGGATGTCCCAGTGAGCGGCGAAGTGATTTGGAAGGGGAGTTTGCAGATCGGGTAATAAGCAAATTTCCATTTTGTGGAAAAATAATGAAAGAGCTTGATGAAATAAATATGAGAGAAGCTATTTCCAGTGGTGGAAAAGTCCAAAATTAGAGATTAAGGTTGTCATTCATAAATCAAATAGGAAATTCAGAAGAAACTTCTTGACCCAGAGCTTGGTGAGAATGTAGAATTCACTACCATATGGCAGTTGAGGCAAGTAGTGTAGATGCATTTTAAGGGGTAGCTGGATGAACATGAGAGAAAGGAATCGAAGGTTATGCTAACAGTGTGAAATGAAGAAAGG
Source organism: Chiloscyllium punctatum (assembly GCF_047496795.1). Lineage (NCBI taxonomy): Eukaryota > Metazoa > Chordata > Chondrichthyes > Orectolobiformes > Hemiscylliidae > Chiloscyllium > Chiloscyllium punctatum. The sequence goes on from NC_092778.1 coordinate 45,518,204, forward strand.
CAAAGAGGAGCATTGTGTCATTTATAAAACACGAGTACAGACAAGTTGTGCTGACTGGCTTGTTTCTGTGCTGTAGACTCTAAAGCAATTGTGTAATCCCATGTATAGACACACTGTCTGCTATTTCTGCAAAAGATGTTTAATTGGGTCTCCCTCATTCCCACTGTTTGCAATTCTGGGATAGAATTTCAAATCTGGAATAAAAAAGAACTTCTGCACATAATGGAAACCTCTAGCTCTGACCCAGAAAAGCTGTTGTGGCTGGGGATTCAGTTGAAGATTTTCAAGGCTGACACTCTCATGAGACATAAGTATAATGGCAGGTGGATGAACTTAAGGTATATATCAAATTGAATGGTGAGGGGCTAAATCAGTTCTATCAACAGTTTCTAAGTTATGCACAATTTTATAATTATTTGGGGAAAGCAGCTATCAAATTAATCATATTTATAATTATATTTTTCAGCAAGCGTTTCTTGCTGAGACAAAATTGCACAATGCCAACCTGCTGTTTTAGTTTAGTGAGAATATTTACTGTCCATTGAGTTTGTTGCTACAATAAAACATACTTACCAGGATCCTGTTTTTATAATTCTGCTCAGATGAATGCAAATATTCGAAGATATTGTGAATCAGATGAAGACAGCATTCGAAGGGTATGTACTGCAATGTGTAACCAGAAGCACTTATTCACAACAGTTTTGTATTTGAAGTTCTCTTCCAGTGCACAATGTATTTATGCATGAAATGTATGTTTTTGTTAAAATGTTCTTTTTTTTATTTCTTAAACCTGTTTCTTTGCCTATTGTTCTTCAATCAGGGAAATGCAAACCCCAATGGGTGCCAACCCTTACTCATCCTCAGACGCAGTCAAAAGTCTCAGCCGGTGATCATGCATGATTGCTTGGTCCTTGCATTTTATTATGTTGTGTGTATTTTATTGATAATGCATGATGCATATAGATATGTTGCAGAAAGTTTCCCTCATTTGCCCAATGGGTATAACAACCACCAAATATATTAATAAGTTATCCTAGCTAGGAAGCTGCCAGGTTTGGACACTGGTTTGTGCTGAGTTAGCTGTTCTCAGCTGAAGTAGGAGTTGGTACAACTGTTTTCACTCTTGGGTCAGGGAGGGGCACATTGGCCATGATTCATAAAAAGTGCTTGTGAATAGATTGCCTGTTTTCTATGTTCAAATGTGAAATCACCAGGTGCCTGAAGGAGTTGGAGGAAGAAAATTGATGGGAACGTTATGATTGAAATAATTTCCTGATATTAGACTTGTATTTTCTAGTCTGGCTGTTGGGCTAACCATAAGAGCTTGTGGAATCTTGACTCAGATCTGTGAAAGCAGAAGATTCATGTAATGTCATGGATATGGCATAGACAGCTGAATAATTCAAAATATTATTATTTTACGCTGTTATGTTTGCATATGTGATTTCAACAAATTTCTGTAGTGCACACAATTAGATTTGTAAAGCAAGCAATTTATTTCTTAATCTGATAGATAAATGCTTCAGTATATGTCGATTGTTACTTTGACAAAAATCCAAAGCCAATGCATTTATTTGGTGTGATTTTATCATTCAGGATCACCACAATGAAGATAAATGGAACCTTTACCATACGTCCAGGGCTCACATGCATCGGCCTTCATGTGTGGCTGTAGAGGTGGAGCGATTAAATGCTATCAAGCAGGAAAAGAAAATAGGGAAGTCTATTTTGGGCAAGGTAATTCTAACTGTTTGGGAATATTCTGGTCAAAAGATTTGAGTCACAGATTGTATTTAGCCTAGTTTAGTACAATAGTGTTTTATTATTGCATCATGTTGTGTTGTCAAAAATGAGAGTAATAAGAACAATGACATATTGGTACAGATTGTTAGCGAGAATATTTAGTGATTTGACACTGTCAACAGAAAACACAACATTGTATGACAGGAACTTGGAGAGGGAAAGGGGAATACATTAGATCCCTGATCACATTATATATATCTTGTGGAGAACAAATGGTACAGTACTGAGAAGTTATTGCCTCTTCCTCCCATATTGAAGCACTAGATAAGGTCATTTTTTCTGTGTTCTTATCCTGAACTTTACTCCATTTTATTGGAATGTATTAGAGAGGTTCAGTATGATGATCTGACTGCAAGTGATAAGCGTGGATGTGATTAATGATGTATGTGTATACTGTTTTCTTCTGTCTGCTCTCCCTTCTACAACATATAGGGTTAGATTAATGTCACTGTGTCTTCAATCATATAATTCACCTTGACTTGAGTGAATTTTCATTCCTCTTGTTTAATTGTAATGAGTGTAACTTGTGTATATGGCGCAGTTATAAAAGATCATAATTATACAGCATAAAAGAGAGCCACTTAACTCATTGTGTCTGTGCTTACTGTACGCTGGAACAATCCAAAACCCACCCCATTGCTCCCTTTTCTGTGTTTATTTCCTATCTCACTGTAAATCACAAGTTAATCAATTATATTTTGTGTGCAGGTGCACTTGGCTATGGTACGTTATCATGAGGCTGGTCGATTCTGTGATAAACTGGAAGAGTGGGATCGCAAGTCTGCAATCTTTCATCTTGAACATGCTGCTCTTTGTGGAGAACTGGAAGCAATTGTTGCCCTTGGTCTAATCTACCTGCAGTTGCCTCATCATATCTTGACAGATGTCACTGTGGAGGTATGTTTGTTGTACTGTAAACAAGGTACCTATACAGCCATGTAAGGCATTCATTGGAGTGCAGAAATTGATGATTATCTTCTGGCAATGTTCCTTTATTTTTAATGAAAACAAATATTTGTTGTTTGGTATCCTTTTTTGTACTTTAGAAGCTTTTTTTGTTGCGGTGTAGCTAGCAATGTATCTGATGAAGGGTTACGCCTGATACTAAGCTGGGTGGCAGGGTGAAATGTGATGAGGATGTTAGGAGATTACAGAGTGACCTGGACAAGTTAGGTGAGTGGTCAGATGCATGGCAGATGCAGTTTAATGTGGATAAATGTATGGCTATCCACTTTAGTGGCAAGAACAGGAAGGCAGATTACTACCTAAATGGAATCAATTTAGGTAAAGGGGCAGTACAGAGAGATCTGGGTGTTCTTGTCCACCAGTCAATGAAGGTAAGCATGCAGGTACAGCAGGTAGTGAAGAAGGCTAATAGCATACTGGCCTTCATAACAAGAGGGATTGAGTATAGAAGTAAAGAGGTTCTTCTGCAGCTGTACAGGGTCCTGGTGAGACCACACCTGTAGTACTGTGTGCAGTTCTAGTCTCCAAATTTGAGGAAAGACATTCTGGCTATTGAGGGAGTGCAGCGTTTTTTCACGAGGTCAATTCCTGGAATGGCGTGATTACCTTGAACTGAAAGACTGGAGCGACTGGGCTTGTATACCCTTGAGTTTAGAAGACTGAGAGGGGATCTGATTGAGACATATAAGATTATTAAAGGATTGGACACTCTGGAGGCAGGAAACATGTTTCCGCTGATGGGTGAGTGCCGAGCCAGAGGACACAGCTTAAAAATACAGGGTAGACAATTTCGGACCGAGATGAGGAGAAACTTCTTCACCCAGAGAGTGGTGGCTGTGTGGAATGCTCTGTCCCAGAGGGCAGTGGAGGCCCAATCTCTGGATTCATTTAAGAAAGAGTTGGATAGAGCTCTCAAGGATTATGGAATCAAGGGTTATGGAGATAAGGCAGGTACAGGATACTGATTAAGGATGATCAGCCATGATCGTATTGAATGGTGGTGCAGGCTCGAAGGGCAGAAAGGTCTACTCCTGCACCTATTGTCTATTGAAACGTCGAATCTCTTGCTCCTGGTGCTGCCTGACCTACTGTGCTTTTCCAGCACCACACTTTATTGACGCTGACTCTCCAGCATCTGCAGTCCTCACTACCTCCTCATATCATTCTCCCAACCCTTTCTACACTACAATAAAATGGGCAAGATGCCTCCACTTGACAGTAATTGATGAATCTAATGAGGAATCTCAGGAGAGAGATTTCTTTTAACCTGGAATGGAACACTGCAACACAAGTAATTAAATTAACAGTTCAGATGCATTTAAGCAATAACAGTATAGAAACCAATATAGGAATGCAAAATATAAGAACAAGAATAGGTCCGTTAAACTTGCTCTACCTTTTAACAAGATCATGGCCGATCTTTTGGATTAGATTCACTTCCCTACATTATCCATGATATTCTTACTGTCCAAAGTTCTATTCATTAAAGTCTTGAACATATTTAATGTCTGAGCAACCACAGCTTTCTGTGATATGATTCAAAATCATTTGAGTAGAAAAAATTTCCTCATCCTGAGCAAAAATGATTATTCCTCTATCTTGAGACTTTGTCCTTTGTATCTAGACTCTCTGTCTACCCTCAGCTTCTACCCTGTCAAGCTCTCTAACAATTTTGTATGTTTCAGTTAGTTCATCTTTCATTCTTCTAAACTCCTTAGAGTATAGACTAATAGGACATATTCCTCATCACAGAAAGGCAAGTATATTTTTCCTTTTAGATAAGATGACCCAGACCATACAGTAATCCAGTTTTGATTTTCCCATTTTTCTTCCTCATAGCTTGCTGTACCTGCTTTGTTTAGAAGTTACACCCAATTCCATTTTGAGTTCCAGCACTTAACTTTTTCACCTTTTAATTTGAAAAGAAATTCTTCCCATCAAAATTATAATAATTCCACAACTCCACATTATATTCTATCTACTACCTTCTTAACCAAACACTGAATTAGTTTATATCCTTTTGCAGCCTCCTGATGAAAAGGTTTTAATCAAATAAGTGGATCTGCAGGGCAAAAATCTTAAAATTCCGTTGAAGAAAATTGTTTTTGCACACATTTCTTTCCTACCTAACTTTGTATCATCAGCAATCTTGAACAGCTATGTCCAGTCCCCTCATCTGATCAGTATTTGCGACCCAGCTATTTGCAGTCTATGTCACTGATCGGTGCAGCATTGTTTTAATTACAGTAACAGGTTTTCTGTCAGTTAACCAATCTCTGGTCCATGCTGTCATGACTTGCTGGGGAGAGTGTGCTGACATCAAGCCACACTGTTTCTGGAGTTCACACAAATGGAAAATGTAATTAGCTACAAAAGCCCAATTTACGTGACTGTCTGATTCAGGTTAAAAGATATACACATCAGGCTTTAGTCATTAATATGAAAATGACTGATTATTGTCTTCAAACTGATTTTCATAACCAGTGGTGGCAAAAAAAGGAAAACTGGAATACTAATTTATGGACTGCAATATACAAATCAAACTTTACTCCTTTTAAACTACGTGTGTGCGTGTACACGCACAGACAAAACAAAAATACAATATGTAAACAGAAAAACATAAGGGGAAACAGACTTGTTCTTTATAAACAGTCCAAACCTCTAAACTGGATGGATTGTTCTCTCAAGTGGTGAGCATAATTCCAGCAAAACTGTTGGTGGCATGGTGGCTTAGTGCTACCTCACAGCGCCAGGGACCCGAGTTTGATCCCAGCCTAGGGTGACTGTGTGGAATTTGCACATTCTCCCCCTGTCGGCGTGGGTTTCCCTTGGGTGCTCCGGTTTCCTCCCACAATCCAAAAATGTGCAGATTAGGTGTATTGGCCATGCTAAATTATTGTTGTGGTTCTGTTTGCCGAGCTGGGAATTTGTGTTGCAGACGTTTCCTCCCCTGTCTAGGTGACATCCTCAGTGCTTGGTAGCCTCCTGTGAAGTGCTTCTGTGATGTTTCCTCCGGCATTTGTAGTGGTTTGAATCTGCCGCTTCAGGTCGTCAGTTCCAGCTGTCCGCTGTAGTGGCCGGTATATTGGGTCCAGGTCGATGTGCTTATTGATTGAATCTGTGGATGAGTGCCATGCCTCTAGGAATTCCCTGGCTGTTCTCTGTTTGGCTTGTCCTATAACAGTGGTGTTGTCTCAGTCGAACTCATGTTACTTGTCATCGGAGTGTGTGGTTACTAAGGATAGCTGGTCATGTCGTTTCGTGGCTAGTTGGTGTTCATGGATGCGGATCGTTAGCTGTCTTCCTGTTTGTCCTATGTAGTGTTTTGGGCAGTCCTTGCATGGGATTTTATACACTACGTTGGTTTTGCTCATGCTGGGTATCGGGTCCTTCGTCCTGGTGAGTTGTTGTCTGAGAGTGGCTGTTGGTTTGTGTGCTGTTATGAGTCCTAATGGTCACAGTAGTCTGGCTGTCAGTTCAGAAATGTTTTTGATGTATGGTAGTGTGGCTAGTCCTTTGGGTTGTGGCATGTCCTCATTCCGTTGTCTTTCCCTTAGGCATCCGTTAATGAAATTGCAGGGGTATCCGTTTTTGGCAAATACATTGTAGAGGTGTTCTTCTTCCTCTTTTTGCAGTTCTGGTGTACTGCAGTGTGTTGTGGCCCTTTTGAACAGTGCCTTGATGCAAATTCTTTTGTGTATGTTGGGGTGGTTGCTTTCGTAGTTTAGGACTTGGTCTGTGTGTGTGGCTTTCCTGTATACCTTTGTGGTGAATTCTCTGTTTGGTGTTCTCTGTACCATCACATCTAGGAATGGGAGTTGGTAGATGATACCTTTGCAATCATTAAAAATACAGAAATAGAGAACACACACCGGATCATCAACGCCACACTCACAGGAATCCGATTCACTAAAGAGGAAGAAAATCCCATGCAAGGACTGTACAAAACACTAAATAGGACAAACAGGAAGACAGCTAACGATCCACATCCATGAACACCAACTATCCACGAAACGACACGACCAGCTATCCTTAGTAGCCACACACTCAGATGACAAGCAACATGAATTCGACTGGAACAACACCACTATTATAGGACAAGCCATAGAGAGAACAGCCAGGGAATTTCTAGAGGCATGGCACTCATCCACTGATTCAATCAATAAGCACATCGACCCGGACCCAATATACCGGCCACTGCAGCGGACAGCTGGAACTGACAACCGGAAACGGCAAATATAGATTGCTATAAATGCTGGAGGAAACATCACAGAAGCGCTTCGCAGGAGGCTACCAAGCACTGAGGATGTCACCTAGACAGGGGAGGAAACGTCTGCAACACACATTCTCAGCTCGGCGAACAGAACCACCAACAACGAGCACCCGAGCTACAAATCTTCTCCCAAACTTTGAATGCTAAATTGTCCACAGTGTTCAGGGATGTGTAGGTTAGGAGCATTAGTCAGGGGTAATGTAGAGTAATAGGGGAACAGGTCTGAGTGGGATACTCTTCAGAGGGTTGGGATGGACTTGCTGGGCCAATGGGCCTGTTTCCTCACTGTAGGGATTCTTACAGAATGATTCTTACATCCTTTTTTTCTTGTCATAAAATAAAGATACACCTCATCTTCTATTCAGGTCTCCCAATATTGTACAGTTTATCTCCCCAACCCCACCAACAATGCTCCCCATCTTTCACACCCCTGCCCCAACAGCAGCATTCAGTTACCCCTCAGTGTCCAATAGTGTTTGCATTACAGGAAAGGAGCAGGTTCCAGGCTGACTCCCCCTGCCCGGACTTGCAGCCTAGGCCCAGACTGCAGGTCAACAACCAAGCCCAGGTGCACAAAGGAGCAGGAGCATTAGTAAAAGGGAAGGATGGTGGATCAGCAGAAATGTCTGTAGGAACGTCTGATGTGGGACAGGCTGCTTCTCCCGGTTCAACGTCAAGGTGGCTTCCACTGGCCTGGTGTGGTGGTGTCAGTCTGGCATGGTCTACCAGTATGGCAGTCTTGTGTCAGTCTTCAGCAGAGGCTTCCAGCCCAGTATTCCAATAGCTGGCATAGCAATTTCATCCTGGCTGTGTCTTCAGAGTATTCCATTTTTCCTTAATTGGCTTTCCCTGAGCTCAGGAGCCATTAACTGTAGTTTACTTTTTTGTGATGTATGATTTCTGTCATTTATATGGGGTTCGTGGTAGAGTGACTTATAAAACTTTTCACTGTATTTTTCATGTAAAAGTACAGGTGACAGTAAATTTCTATTCTATTCTACCCAGACCACACCATCCCAGTGGTGTTCAACTCTCCCTTGGGCCCCAACAGTGTTTGTCTCTCCTTCATCCCTCACTCAACAGTGTTTGCCTCTCTGTCACTCTCCTATTCCACTTATCTCTCCCTCAACATCACCTCCCAACGCAATAATGTTTGACTGGTCTTCAACCTTGTGTTCACTGGCTTCCCATGAGTCCCTAAGCATGCACCCCCAGGCAGTGCAGACTCTTCTTACATTGACTGGACAGTACAATGTGTTTTGGGCAATGGTTGATCATTGCCAAGGTGGTGGAGGGATGAGTGAGCATGTGGGTGAATGTTGGATGGATAAACGAAAATTGGCATGTGGTGAGTGCATATTGAGGGGTGATTGAGGTGCATGAGGGAAATCAAGTATTGCTAGGAGGGATGTGAACATTGTCAGGGTTGATGTGATGCAATCTGATTTACTTCACGTTGCATTCTTGAGGGGGATTTGCATAGGCAACAAGGTTAAGTATAGGGTGACTTCCCAAGTCTCCATCATTCTGGCTATCTGATCCCCCCCCCTTTTTGCAACAATCCAGACAGGTTAAACTGATAATCATAAGTTTAAACTTACTATCGTGTGTTCCTCATGGTCCTAAGGCTCATAAATGTGATTAAGTCATAGAGATGTACAGCATGGAAACAAACCATTTGGTACAACTTGTCTGTGCCAACCTGATATCCTAAATGAATCTAGTCCCATTTGCCAGCATTTGGCCCATATCCCTCTAAAGCCTTACTATTCGTGTACCCATCCAGATGCCCTTTAAATGTTGTAATTGTGCCAGCCTCTACTACTTCATCTGGCAGCACGTTCCATTTACACACCACAGTCTGAGTAAAAAAGTTGCCCCTTAGGTCCCTTTTAAATCATTCCCCTCTCACCTTAAACCTATGCCCTGTAGTTTTGGACTCCCCCACCTTGGGAAGTGACCTTGGCTCTATCCCCTATTCATGCTGCTTATGATTTTATGAACTTCTATAAGGTCACCCCTCAGCCCCTAATGCTGTAGGGAAAATAGCCCCAGCCTATTCAACAGTGACTTAAGTAATTTGTTGCTCTCCCTATTAATACCATTTTGATTTTTCAAATCCTTAGTAACAGATTCCGATATTTTCCTGCTACTGATATCAAAAGGTGTGGTGCTGGAAAAGCACAGCCGGTCAGGCAGTATCTGAGGAGCAAAAGAGTCTACATTTCTAGCACAAACTCTTCATCAGGAAGATGAAGATGCTACTGATGTCAGGTGAACTGACTAACAGTTCCCTGTTTTCCCCTCTCCTGTTTCTTGAGCAGCTGTTTTCCAATCCAGGTTGGGACAATTCTAGAATGTTGGGAATTCTAGAAAATCAGAACCGAGGTATCCACAGTCTCTGGTGTTACTTTTTAAGAATCTGTGATATAAGCTTAAAATCAAGGCAATTTGTCAGCTTTTGGTTCTATTAATTTCTCTATATTTTAAAAATATTAATTACTTTTATTCCTCACTCTGATTAGACCATTGGTTCTCCAGTTTCTAGTGTCTTTTTGTGACTATTTAGAGTCATAGGAATGTACAGTATGGAAACAGACCCTTCGGTCCAACCCGTCCATGCCCACCAGATATCCCAATCCAATCTAGTCCCACCTGCCAGCACCCGGCCCATATCCCTCCAAACCCTTCCTATTCATATACCCATCCAAATGCCTCTTAAATGTTGCAATTGTACCAGCCTCCATCACATCCTCTGGCAGCTCATTCCACAACATGTACCACCCTCTGCGTGAAAACGTTGCTCCTTAGGTCTCACTTGTATCTTTCCCCTCTCACCCTAAACCTATGCCCTCTAGTTCTGGACTCCCTGACCCCAGGGAAAAGACTTTATCTATTTATCCTATCCATGTCCCTTATAATTTTGGAAACCTCTATGAGGTCTCCCCTCAGCCTCCGACGCTCCAGGGAAAACAGCCCCAGCCTGTTTAGCCTCTCCCTGTAGCTCAGATCCTCCAACCATGGCAACATCCTTGTAAATCTTTTCTGAACCCTTTCAAGTTTCACAACATATTTCCGATAGGAAGGAGACCAGAATTGCACACAATATTCCAACAATGGCCTAACCAATGTCCTGTACAGCCGCAACATGACCTCCCAACCCCTGTACTCAATACTCTGACCAATAAAGGAAAGCATACCAAACGCCGTCTTCACTATCCTATCTACCTGCGACTCCACTTTCAAGGAGCTATGAACCTGCACTCCAAGGTCTCTTTGTTCAGCAACTCTCCCTAGGACTTACCTTACCATTAAGTGTATAAGTCCTGCTAAGATTTGCTTTCCCAAAATGCAGCACCTCTCATTTATCTGAATTAAACTCCATCTGCCACTTCTCAGCCCATTGGCCCATCTGGTCCAGATCCTGTTGTAATCTGAGGTAACCTTCTTCACTGTCCACTACACCTCCAATTTTGGTGTCATCTGCAAACTTACTAACTGTACCTCTTATGTTCGCATCCAAATCATTTATGTAAATGACAAAAAGTTGAGGGCCCAGCACCGATCTTGGTCACAGGCCTCCAGTCTGAATAACACCCCTCCTCCACCACCCTCTGTCTTCTACCTTTTGAGCCAGTTCTGTATCCAAGTGGCTAGTTCTCCCTGTATTCCATGAGATCTAACCTTGCTAATCAGTCTCCCATGGGGAACCTTGTTGAACGCCTTACTGAAGTCCATATAGATCACATCTACTGCTCTGCCCTCATCAATCTTCTTTGTTACTCCTTCAAAAACTCAGTCAAGTTTGTGAGACATGATTTCCCACGCACAAAGCCATGTTGACTATCCCAATTCAGTCCTTGCCTTTCCAAATACATGTACATCCTGTCCCTCAGGATTCCCTCCAACAACTTGCCCACCAAGAGCATTTCTAAGTGATCAATATGTTTGTATATTTCTAGCGAGTTTACACATTCGTTTTCTTTGTTAATGTCTTCTTGGTCATTCTTTTTTTAAATTTTAAAACCTCCTGATCCTCTGGTTTATTACTCCTTTTGGCAATATTGTAAGCTTCTTCCAAACTAACACTTAATGCCACATTTTTCGATTCTGACCTCGAGCATCTGCAGTTCTCTCACCATCCTTATTTTCTGTAGTTAGCCGCAGTTACACCACTTTCCCATGAGTGTTTATTATCTTCAAGGGCATCTGTATTTAATGAGTGTTCAGAATTATTTCTTCAAATGTTTGTTTTTGGTTGTTAACCCTTGTATCTTTTAATCTAATTTCCCATTAACTTGGGCAGCTTGCCTCTCAGTTGCCTGTAATTTGCTTTAGTTAAATTTAAAACCCTAATTTCAAATAGTTCTCAAATCTAATAGGAAACTCATCATCACACAAACCCAGAGGATCCTTAACTACTTGTTTTACTACATAACAGTATCACACTGCACAATATTATTTCTAAGATAGCTTATTGCTTAGTTGGTTCCTCAAAATGTTGTCTAGGAAACTTCGAGATTTTCCTCTGATCTACTTTTGCCAATTTGGACAGCCCACAATAATGTTTAAGGTCATCTTTAATAGCATTATCTCAATGTGTTCTTATAAGTTGCTAATTTATACACCGTCTAACAATATTACTGTAAGGGGGCCTATTTTCGTACAAAATATATCTATATGCTGGTCGGGTGAGCTGAGTCAGAGTAGGCCCATTTGCTACATAATTGCCAGCAAGGACATGCAGCTTATTTTTGAGCTGAAGACTCAATGTAATTCCTTGTAAATTTGCATAGATTAGCAATTAAAGTAAATCCATAATCCTATGAACAGGATACCGAACAGAACCGGCAGAGAGGCTTTGACTACTTGCTGATGAGTGCAGAAGCAGGAGATCGTCCAGCCATGATTCTTGCAGCTCGAGCCTTTGATACTGGCATCAATCTGAGTCCCAAAAGGTACAGCATCTTTTTTTTCCCCATTATTTTATTGCTGATAACTTTTATCATTGTTTTTGGAAAAGTTATTGTCTTTCAACTGGCATAGAGCCCTTGCACAGAATATTTTTAAGACTTCATAAGTCCTATACCACCTTGTTGACATATTCTGTAATAGAACAAAGAACAAAGCAAATTTACAGCCCAGGAATAGGCCCTTTGGCCCTCTAAGCCTGTGATGATCCAAATTCACTGTCTAAACCTATCGCCCAATTCCTAAGCATCTGTATCCCTCTGCTGTCCACCTACTCATCATCTGTCTAGATGTGCCTTAAGTGAATTTACCGTGCCTGCCTCTACTACCCCTGCTGGTAATGTGTTCCAGGCACCTACCACCCACTGTGGAAAGTAGTAGCTGCATATATCCCCCTTAAACTTTTCTCCTCTCACCTTGAACACGTGACCTTTCGTTATTGGATCCCTCACCCTGGGAAAAAGGTTACCTCTATCCACCCTGTCTATACTCTTCATGATTTTGTAGACCTCAATCAGGTCCCCCCTCAGTCTCCTTTTTTTTTTACTAATAAAAGCAATCCTAACCTACTTAACCTCTCTTCACAGCTAGCACCTTCCATAACAGGCAACATGCTCATAAACCTTCTCTGCACCCCCTCTAAAGCGTCCACATCCTTTTGGTAATGTGGCGACCAGAACTCTGCATAGTATTCTAAATGTGGCCAAACCAAGGTCTTGTACAATTTTAACATGATCTGCCAACTCTTATACTCAATACCCCGCCTGATAAAGGCAAGCATACCATATACCTTGACTACTCTATCCACATGTGCAGTTCAGGGTACAATGGATGACTTCTGCTCATTAAATTTTCCCAAGGCTCTTCCGTTTACAGTATAGTTCGGTCTAGAATTAGACTTTCCAAAATGAATCACATCAGTTTGCCCGGATTATAGAGTCATAGAGATGTACAGCATGGAAACAGACCCTTCGGTCCAACCCGTCCATGCTGACCAGATATCCCAACCCAATCTAGTCCCACCTGCCAGCACCCGCCCATATCTCTCCAAACCCTTCCTATTCAACATACCAATATTCAACGTACCCATCCAAATGCCTCTTAAATGTTGCAATTGTACCAGCCTACACCACATCCTCTGGCAGCTCATTCCATACACGTACCACCCTCTGCGTGAAAAAGTTGCCCTTCGGTTTCTTTTATATCTTTCCCCTCTCACCCTTTAGTTCTGGATTCCCCGCTTCCCAGGGAAAAGACTTTGTCTATTTATCCTATCCATGCCCCTCATAATTTTGTAAACCTCTGTAAGGTCACCCCTCAGCCTCTGACGCTCCAGGGAAAACAGCCCCAGCCTGTTCAGCCTCTCTCTCTAGCCGATTGAACTCTGTTTGAATGTTTAAGTTATGTTTTCTTTTATTTGCTAGAAGTCTAGGCACATGATGATTGGCAGTATCACTTATGATGCATTTTGTGATCATAGTTTGTCAGTAATCACTTTTGCACTGAAAACTGATCTGTTAAGCAGAGCACCCGAGGGATTGCAGTGCTGTGAAACTTGCAAGGAAGGACAGAAAACTAACTGGTTGGGATAATGGGTTGGTCTGAAACCTAAAATCCTCTATGAATGAATGAAAGGGAAGTTCAGTAACTGATAAAGTACGATCAGCAGTAAAACAAGAAACCTAAAGCTTGATCAGCTAAATATTAGTTCTTTGAAGAAAGGTATGCCTGTTAGTTGGAATGCAGACAAGGAAAAGACTGATAATGAAGCCATGATAGAAAATGTTTTAGTCAATAAGAGACATCAAGTGTTTTTCATACACCTGGGCTGAGAATTTCCACTTCATTGCTATGTCTTAACTGGAATTGCAGTGAAACTGCTACATATGTATGCTGTGCGTGTAAAAACACACAGCACAGTTACTCTGTCCTTGTGCAGATACCATTTGGATAACTGTATGTAAACAAAAAACAAATCATCTGGACTATGAACTCTAGTTTTGGTCTGGTGCCTGACTAATCTAGATAAGGCAAATCTATTTATGAGCTGTGAGATTTCAAAATATACAGTTTAGATGCTTCCTCCATTTATTCGATTCTCTATTTATATTGAAGGAACAATTGGAATTTTAGCTAATGCCCTCCTCTCAATCAGATGACTTGAGGGAATTGGTAAGGCTGGTAATCATTTGGCATGGCTATCTGAGATACTGGACTATTTGAAGGTGGAAAGCCAACAGGATAACTCCCATCCTTTCTTTTCCTGATGTCCATGTACTTGGCAGCTAAGTCTGCTGTGCAGCAATCAATATTGTGAGTCTAATGATGAATTTTTTGAAGCAGCAGGAGAGTGAAACCAAGCAGTTTAGGGAAGGAATTCCAGAGTTTGGGGCCTAGATGAATGTTGACATGACCATCATTTTGGGTGGCATGGTAGCTCAGTGGTTAGTACTGCTGCCTCACAGTGCCAGGAACCCAGATTCGATTCCAGCTTGGGTGACTGTGTGGAGTTTGTACATTCTCCTCGAGTGTGCATGGGTTACCTCTGGGTGCTCGGTTTCTTCCCATAATCCACAGATGTGCAGGTTTGGTGAGTCAGCCATGCTAAATTGCCCATAGTGTTCAGGGATGTGTAGGTTAGGGGCAATAGTCAGGAGGCATGTAGAGTAATCGGTTAGGGGAATGGGTCTGGGTGGGTTACTGTTCGGAGGTTAGGTGTGGACTTATTGGGATTACACAGTAGGGATTCTGTGATTAACAGTGAAATGAAAGATTTTAAGAAGTTTAAAGAACCAGACTACAGAGCTCCATGAGATCTGGGAAAGGTTACAGAGGTGGGATGGAGTGTTTCAGAGATATTCTGAGCATAGTAGGAAGCCATTCAGTCCATTGTGTCCATACTGGTCAATGAAGATCTGTGTATACTTACCACATTTTCCAGCTCTTTTCTCTTGGCCCATGGCCCTGGAATAAATTATTTTTAAACTGTTTTAAATATTTTGAGAGTTTCAGACTCGGCCACCTCTTTTAGGCAAGATGTTCCAGACTCTCATCCTCCACTGGATGAAAATAATTCTTTGCAACTTCCTTTTGGCCTTTTATATTTAATCTGTGCCCCATTCTAATGGAAGAAGTGCCTCTCTATGCCCTTCATAACCTTAAACATATTTAACAGGTCCCCTCTAAAACTTTGCTGTTCCAAGGAAAACAGTGTCAGCTTATACAACTTTTTTTCTCATAACTCAGGCCATCCACCCAGGAGGCATCTTGGTAAATCTCCTCTGCACTCTCTCTAGTGTCATCAGTTCCTTCTTATGATGTGGCAATGAGAACTGCATGCACTACTCCCAGTTGTGACCTAACCAGCATTTTATAGTTCCAGCATAACCTCCTTGCTCTTGTATTCTATGCCTTGGCTAATAGAGGTAAGTATCCCATATGATGTCTTAACCAGCTTTATTAACCTGACTTGATACCTTCAGGAATCTGTGGCTATGCACACCAAAGTTCCTCTGATCTTTAGTACTTAACAGGCTCCTACCATTGCCTTGTCAGCCCTCCCAAGTGCATGGCCTCACTGTTCTGGGTTGAAATACATTTGCCACAGCTCTGCCCAGCTGACCAGTCCATTGATATCCTCTTGCAGTTTATAGTTATCCACCGCCTGATTTACCACTCTATCAATTTTCATGGCATCTGTAAACCTCTTGATCATGCCTCTACATTTAAATCCGAATTGTGAATGTACACCCCAGCACTGAACCTTGTAGGTTGCCACTGGAAACAGACTTCCAACCACAGAAACATCCCTCTATCCTCACCGTTTGTTTCCTCCTTTTCAGCCTTTTTTTAAAATCCAGTATGCCAGTTGGATCCCGTGGGCTGTGTCTTGATGAATCTACCATGAAGTAACTTATCAAAAGCTTTTGCTAAAGTATGTATAGACCACATCCAATGCATTACATCAACTCTCCAAGTCACCTTGTCAAACAAAAATTGATCAGTAAAACAACAGCGGGATTTTAAACCAATCATAAGTTGGGCTTCAAGCCTTGAAGCTGGGATTATTCTCCTTTTCAAGGAGAATAGGTTAATGGGAGACCGAACAATGGTACTCAGAAGTGGGGCGATTTTCGTGTAGCAAGTAGTGAAAAACTGCTTCCCCTCGTAAGTTGGTAATAACTAGAGGCATTAGATTTAAAATAACTGTCAGAACAGAGCATTACGATCAAGAAATGTGTCAACTGAAAGGAACTTTCAAACAGCAATTTGGACATGTCACTTTCAGTTGGCTGATTTGGACTGTCTGTAGTCTGTGGGCTACAGATAAGGTATTGGACTAAAAAGGTACCTCTTTTAAGGAGCCTACAATGGCACAATAGGTTGAATGGATTCTTTCTGTCCTGTCTTAAAACCTAGGAAAAACTTCCTGCCCTTTTGACCAATGCCACACTGACACATATATTGGCTAGAAGGTCACTTGGGTTTATTTAATTCTTATGGCCTCTGGAGCATTGGTTTAATGTAACTGCTCTTTTCATTGACATCGCAGGACCCAAGACTGGAAGGAGGCTTTGTATTGGTACAGTGCTGCTCTGAACATGACTGATTACGATGAAGGTGGAGAGTATGATGGCACAGGAGACGAACCTAAATATTGCCTTCTAGCTCGAAAGGCAGAAATCCACATGACAGGAGGGTTTGGTGTGGAACCAGATCCACAGAAAGCAGGTAGAATAAAGATATCAGCATTTACCAAACAAACTGACCAGGAAATAATCTAAAAATAGCAACTGTCTGATACTTTGTCCCTTTTAATGAATAATTGTCAAGTTCATGTTTCAATTAGATGTGTAACACTGTCTCTAAAGGCTATTTTTGATTCTATTTTTAAAACAGATTACAGGCCTTTTCCAGAACTCTGCACCTCTTCAGCTCTGGCCTATTACACATCTACAGTTTTCTTCACTCAACCAGTGGTTCATATGAAATTCGGCTACCCACACTCTAAGTTCTGAAATTCTCTCCAAAAATACCTCTGTCTTTCCTTTGAGATACTCTATTATACTTACCTCTGTAACTTCTTTTACTCAGCTGCCCTGATATCTCCTTTGTGTGTCTCCTTGTTACATTTATTTTATTTGAAGCACCTTTGGAAATGTGCTATATAAATATCTATTGTTAATCTTGGGATTTTCTGCTGTATAATACTTATTTAATGATAGAGTCATAGAGATGTACAGCACGGAAAAAGACCCTTTGGTTCAACTCGTCTATGCTGACCAGATATCCCAACCCAATCTAGTCCCACCTGCCAGCACTTGGCCCATATCCCTCCAAACCCTTCCTATTCATATACCCATTGAAATGTCTTTTAAATGTTGCAATTGTACCAGCCTCCACCACTTCCTCTGGCAGCTCATTCCATACATGTACCATCCTCTGTGTGAAAATGTTGTCCCTTAGGTCTCTTTTATATCTTGCCCCTCTCACTCTAAGTCTATGCCCTCTAGTTCTGGACCTCCCCACCCCAGGGTAAAGACTTTGTCTATTTATCCTATCCATGCCCCTCATAATTTTATAAACCTCTATAAGGTCACTCCTCAGCCTCCGACGCTTCAGGAAAACAGCCCCAGCCTGTTCATCCTCTCCCTGTAGCTCAAATCCTCCAACTCTGGCAACACCCTTGTAAGTCTTGACTGAACCCTCCCAAGTTTCACAACATCTTTCCGATAGCAAGGAGACTGGAATTACACACAATATTCCAACAGTGGCCTAACCAATGTCCTGTACAACAGCAACATGACCTCCCAACTCCTGTACTCAATACTCTGACCAATAAAGGAAAGCATACCAAATGCCTCCTCCACTATCCTATTTACCCGCAAATCCACTTTCAAGGAGCTATGAACCTGCACTCCAAGGTCTCTTTGTTCAGCAACACTCCCTAGGACCTTACCATTAAGTGTATAAGCCCTGCAAAGATTTGCTTTCCCAAAATGCAGCACCTCGCATTTATCAAAACTCCACCTGCCACTTCTCAGCCCGTTGGCCCATCTGAACAAGATCCTGTTGTAATCTTCTTCGCTGTCCACTACACCTCCAATTTTGCTTTCATCAGCAAACTTACTAACTGTACCTCTTATGCTTACATCCAAATCATTTATGTAAATGAAAATTAGCGGACCCAGCACCGATCCTTGTGGCACTCCACTGGTCACAAGCCTCCAGTTTGAAAAACCTCTCTCCACCACCACCCTCTATCTTCTACCTTTTGAACCAGGTCTGTATCCAAATGGCTAGTTCTCCCTGTATTCCATGCGATCTAATCTTGCTAACCCGTCTCCCATGGGGAACCTTGTCGAATGGCTTTCTAAAGTCCATGTTGATCACGTCCACTGTTCTGCCCTCATCGATCCTCTTTGTTACTTCTTCAAAAAAACTCAATCAAGTTTCTCATTGAAACATGTAGGACTTTTCAGGCTGATAGATTCTTGATCAGCAGAGGAATCGAGGGTTATGGGGGGGTAAACGCAGGAAAGTGGATGTGACAAATGTTGGATCAGCCATGATCCTATTTAATGGCAGAGCAGCATGAGGGGCCGAATAGCCTATTCCTGTTCTTATTTCTGATGGTCTAATAATTGCAGAGGTGTCAGCACAGTTTAGAATTGCCACAGAAGCATTTCTGCACAGATAACAGTAAGGGATTGCATCTGGACCACCTTCAGCATTGGTCTGAACGTTGAAGCAGAGTTACACCAAAATAATTCTTCATTCATTTCTCCGATGCCAAATGATCTGCTGTTTATTATCCGAGATATTTGCATCTTTGTTCAATATTCTTGTGAACATTAACATTTTATTTTGAAGTAACAAGGCTTCCTTGATGCTTGATGATGCCCCAGCCTGAGGATCTATACAATTGCGCACAATCAATTAATGTCAGAATTCAAGTCTGAAGTGCTAACCAAAATGTAACGTCCTAATTTGTTGTACTGTTCACACTCTGATATCTCAGTTTTGCCTTGTAAACTGCCTGATATTTCTACTGGGGTATTTTTGATAAATTGGATGGTCTGTTTGCCCAGATTGGTAGACAGTGTTATAATCACCCAACAGCATCTTTTAAGCGAGAAATGGAGTCAGCATTTCAGGTGATGACCCTTTACCTGACCTAGAGGATTCTGGAGGTGAACAGTTTTTAACTGAATGCAGGAGTAGGAAAATTTAAGAAGGGATGCAGCATGTAAGTGGCCAAAATTACAGAAATTGATTTTAGTACAAAGCAAGAGAGTGTGATGATAAGACAGGTTAATAGGAGGTGAAAATGCTTACAGTATTATGAATTGTTTTAAATAATGTTGCTGGACTGAATTAACCTGCTGGTAGTTAGATTAAACTCACTGTTCAGGCTCTTAATGCTGTTGTCACCTTGCTCATGCCATGATCATGACACGCATTGATTTCCAGGACACCAATCAATTGAAGTTAGGTGTTAAACTGCAGTTGTTGAGCCTGTCTCTTCCCCCATAGCTTGACCCTTTTTTTCAACATGTGTTTCTGAGGTGCAGTTTCATATGCATTGACTGTTCATTTCTGACTTTTCTATACGAGAGCTCTAAACTTTGAAAGATGTACTTTAATCAAACTTTTTGGATATGTGATGATATCTGGGGCAGTTGACATTTGAATCTGTCCTTCTGGCCCAGTGTAGTATACTGTAGCACAAGATTCTCTATGCTCTGGCCTTAGATAGTGAGGTTGTTCACATTGGGAGGGCATGACAGCTAAATCTCTTTTTATCCTTAATGACTAGGTGGTGCAGTGGTTGAGTTCCTGCCTCTGAGGCAGAAGGACAGGATTCAAGTCTCACAGTAAAATAACATCTCTGAACATGTTATTTGAAATGTCTACTCGTTTAGGGAATGTCTGATGCCATTTCAGGAACTGCGGCACATGGTGAATTGAATTAGGATGAGAATGATAAGAGTCTGTCAGTGAATGTTTACCTGTGTTTCATGTTGTTATTTGCATGGTCCTGTGTTTAGGAGACCTCTTCACAGAAGCAGCAGACGCAGCAATGGCAGACATGAAGGGCAGACTCGCGAACCAGTACTACGAGCGGGCAGACGAAGCTTGGTCCATGATGGAAGAATAAATTTTTGACCTATGCACAGCTGATTGTCAGTCTTTTTTTTAAGTTATTGTTTACTAAATGTCAAATGTCTTCCTTTTGTGTCTGTACGAAAGTTTAGAATTTATTCTGTATTTTTACTATTGCAATGAACGATCTTTATGAATGATCTTGAACAGTGCAAACTCAGAGGGATGCACACCCTCTGACCTGCACTATTCTGGTTCTTAAAATGTTTTGTGTCTGTGTTAATCTGCATTAGCTGCTTGTGGTATTATTATTGCAAGTATCTGGCTGAATTTAGCAGCACTTTTTATATTTTTTGAGAATGTCAGGGATATTTGCAAGTAGGATTTTGATTGATCTGATGCTGCCCTTTATGATTAGTTTAAGAAAAGCACCTTCGTGTTGTTCCCTTCATCATCCTTCATAAAAAGAAGGCGGCACTATAGCAGACTCAAATACTTCAGTTTTGTTTACAAACTGTAATGGTGGGGGTGAATGTGTGCAGAACAGATGTGCGTTAAAGCGCACTCATTATAAAATCATGTTTGTCTAACCTGGATTCGCTGACAAACGCACAACAAAGTGACACAACTGGCTGAATAACAGCATTGTGTCTATCATTAGTTTACAGATGCCTTTACTGCTTCTGTCTGCAGAACAAAGAGCAAAAGCTCCCCGATAGACTTTATTGTCCCTTGGACCCCATCCATCTCTGCTTAATACTTATAAATATACTGTACTTTAATGTAATCACGCACCTCCGTGCACTCTAAATAATTAACTAGCTTAAGGTGCAATGGCTATAATGTATCCAATCTTTTTGTGGCATCAGTGTGTCTTGGGTGCTATTGGTTAAGGGAGAAATGTTAGTCAAAACATTGGAAGAGCTGTTTTCATTTTTAAAAAAAAAATATGCCAGGGAATCATTAATGTTGGCAGACAGGCAAAAGACCTCAGTCTAACAACTCACCTGAAGATATTCAACCAGCAGCAGAAACATCCCCTCGTGCAACACAAAATTGCCCCATAACCAAAGAGCTGTAAGGTGATCAAGGCAACTTGTGCCCATTTCTGGGTTAAGCAAGGTGCTGAAAATTCAATTTCTCTTGCAGTAGCCGAAGAAGTCCTTTGGTCATTGCTTTATAATGACGTTTTCTACCCCATTAAATGGCCCAGTGCTGTTTGAGCCCTGCAGTGCTCCAGCCTGTTTATTCTAAATCATCATTGAATGACCTAACAACTATAATACTTAATAGGAAAATAATGTATTTATCTCTGTGATTTTGCCTATGTAATTGCAAATGCCATGCAATATTTCATCTATGAAGTACCATATTCCAAGAAAGCATGAAGATTTTATTGAACCATTAAAAAAAATTATATTTTTTAAAAAAAGAGGCAATGACTAACTACTTGCTTTACAACTAACACAACTGACTGAAATACAGTGATGGCTATTAGCAGATGATGATGACAGGGCTGTCCCTTTTGTGAATCAAAAATTAACAGTCTAACATTTTCCATGAAATATTATGTAAAATGTTACCATATTCTTAGCTTGGCACCATGGATTATATAATGACTGCTGTGCATTCTTATAAATAAGCAGGTGCTAATGGTTTACACAGTTTTCAATGTGTAATGTGAATGTGCTTAGCAAGAATAAATTCTTTTTTATTGTTTCAACTCTGAATTTATTGAAATATGCTTGTTAAAATTGAAAAAAAATGGATGTTTTAAAGATAAATATAAAGTTACAATGTCAACATAGGTCCTATAGTGTATTTAGGTTTGGGGGTTAATGCAAAATGAGATGGCAGATTAATTGAACTAACATTTTGTACTGTAGAGGATCCAAGTAATATCTCAAATAGCTATACATGAGAAAATGTGAGGAAGAGATGAACTCTGGTTTAAAAATTGCAATCATCAGAGAAATTATACTGAGCAAACTATTGGAGCTATGGGTTGACAAGTCTCTGAGTCTTGATGGAGTTCACCATTGGGTCTGGAAAAAAAAGGGGCTGGTGAGATGAGTGATGCTTTTTAATTTTCCAAAATTTCTTAGATTTGGGTAAAGTACCATTCTGATGGAAAATAGTGAAATTGTCGTCTTTTATTCAAAGAGAGAGAGAGACAAAGCAGGAAACAACAGGCCAATTAGCTTAACATCTGTTATTGAAATGATGTTAGAAGCTGTTATTACAGACACTATAGCATGGCACTTGTAAATGTTAATCAGGCAGTCAGTGTGGTTCATGAAAGGGAAAACATGTTTAACCAATGCGATTTTAGAGAAGATTTGTAACTCGGGTTGTAAGTTTGCTTGCTGAACTGGTAGATTTGTTCTCAGACATTTCATCACTATGCTAGGTAACATCATCAGTGCGCCTCATATGAAGTGCTGGATTTCTGTGCTACTTGCATTTTGTGTCTTGGTCTGTTGTGATGGGTGATATCACTTGTTTAGACTTAAACAAGAAGACATGACATGCCCGGAGACTCTAGCCTTCCTGCCATACATTAGACATCTCAGAGATGACTACCACACTACTCCGGCCCACAATCATACTGAAGCAGCTTCTCATAAATTTATAGGATCCCATACCAACAACCAGCAAAATTAACATCATGTACAAAATACCCTGCAAGGACTGCAACAAACATTACATTGGACAGATGGGCAGGAAACTAGTCACCAGGATACATGAGCACCAACTAGCCACCAAAAGACATGACCAACTATCACTAGTATCCATACACACAGATGAAGAGGGACGTCAGTTCGACTAGGATAATACGTGCATACTTGGATAGGCCAAACAAAGAGATGCATGGGAACTCCTAGAGGCCTGGCATTTAAACCGGAACTCCATTAACAAACATATAGAGTTAGACGCCATTTACCAACCCTTCAGAAAAAGAACCGACCAAGGCAGACGCAAGTGGGATAATACCAGTGCTTCTTCAGAGACTCACTGATGATGTTATCTAGCATGGTGAAGAAACGTCTGTGAACAAATCTGCCAGCTCAGCAAGCAAACTTACAATCTGATATTTAACCAATTTACTTCCTAAAAGGACTTTACTAATGTGTCTTGAATAAAGGGGAATCAGTGGATGTACTATATTCTGGTTTCCAGAAGGCATTTGACAAGGTGCCACATCAAAGATTATTTGCCGAAAATACAAGCTAAATATTTAAGGATTTCATTGATGCAAGTAGAATACAGGCTGGCTAATAGGAAACATTAGAAATAAATAGATAATTTCAGCTTGGCTAGATGCAAAAGGTGCTTTACATAGGGTTCAATGCTGGGACTTCAATTTTATATAATATGTATAAACAACTTTGATGAAGGGACCAAAGATATGATTGCTGAATTTGCTGATGCCAAAGATAGGAAAATAAATTGTGAAGCGTATATAATGGAGGCTAAAAAGGAGTATAGATTGAGTGGGTAGGCAAAGGGCTGGCAAATAGTGTATAATATGATAAAGTGCGAAAGTATGCATTCAAGAGGAAGAATAAAACGAAGCATATTACCTAAACGGTGACAGATAACAGAGCTCAGATGCAGACAATTCTGGGTGTCTGAACTGTTATGGTCCTCACTGATCCCTATTATTGGATGAGTCAGACCCCAGACTTAAATCTGGCTTGATAGATGATATTTTGTTTCATTTTAAGGAGGTGGTCTTTCACTGAAACATTAACACAATGTTACAAATGTTGTAAATGTGACTTTAATTCCTACACTGGAAAAGTTAATAGCTTCTTTATAGCCCTCATCATTATACCTGACCTTAAACATACTCCATTTCGAATAATCTCTTAAGTGTTATCTGAACATTTCTGGTTTGGGATTATTACTAACTAGTTACTCTAAGGTAAATGGGTTTTGCTGCATTCATCCCTTCTCAAGAGTATAGCTCTATACAGCTGTCTCCATTCAAGGACTTCACAAAGCTTACCAAAACAAAATAAAACTATTACGTTATGGGTGTTTCCCTTACACTTTTAAAAAAAGAGAAATTCCTAACCAAGCTTTACCTTGCTAATTTGTAAAGCATCCTAAGCTAAACAAAAGTCCATTTTTGTTGCCAAGGTAGTTTTAACAAACTGTCTTTAAAAAAAATAACATGGCTACAAAAATATTTCCAAGTTAATTATTAAACAGACACGCAGAGAACTGACGTGTCAATAACCCAAACTGAAAAGAAATGATACTTTAAATATCTCTAAATCACAATTTATATCATGCTTTTCCCCGTCACCCTCAAAGAAGACTGACAATGCATTCATAAGATGTAGAAACAGAAATAGGTCATTTGGCTCATCAAATCTGTTCCATTCAGTGAGATAATGGCTGATCTGATAATCATCATCTCCAATTTCCTCATTTATCTCCATAATCATCGATTCTCAGCCTTGACTAAATGCCCCTGAAAGGCATTTTCATTATTCAACACATTATTTTGTCATTAATTCAATATCATACAATAGTAATAACATGGAGACAGTGAGGACTGCAGATGCTGGAGATCAGAGTCTAGAGTGTAGTGCTGGAAAAGCACAGTGGGTAAGGCATTCTACATTTCAGGCGTAAGCCCTATGTTGGAAATGAAGCTAGTGGGTCGGGGCTGAGAGACAAACAGGAGGGTGTGGGGTTTGGGGAAAGGTACCTGAGAAAGCGATAGGTGGATTAAGGTGAGGGAGAAGGTGATAGGTCAGAGGGGGAAGTGATGAACAGGTCCGGAGGGCAGTGCTGAGTTGGAGGCTTGGGACTGGGATAATGTAGAGGGGAAATGAGGAAGCTGTTGAAATCCACGTTTATCTCGTGTGGTTGCAGGGTCCCAAAGCGGAATATGAGGCATTCTCCCTCCAGGCATCAAGTGGTAATGGTTTAGCGGTGGAGGAGGCCCAGGACCTGCATGTCCTTGACGGAGTAGAAGGGGGAGTTCAATAGTAATAACATGTTTAGTTACACTGCAACCATATTTCAAGTCCGATATGCATCTTTGGGTTCCAAAGAAGAATTTGAATCTTTAAATGTTTTTCTCTCTATGGACGGCAGACCTCCTGAATTTCTCCAGCACTTTGTTTTTACTTCAGCCATTCTCTCAGTGAACTTTAGAGAATTCCGGCATTTATGTTTCTTCAATATTGCTGGGTCAAAATTGCTGGAATTCCCTATCAACTCTGCGGGTCTACCTACAGGTCATTCTGCTTTGTTAATGCGAATTCGCTATAATGCGATCAACAAATTGGAGACACTTATAAAGCATATATTGGTTATAAAAAGATTCCAGCCCCATTAGTTAAAATTGTGCTGCTTTTACACGATTTTCTTATAACGCGGGATTGCAACAGAAGGGAGTGTTACAGCATTGACTGTAACTGACTATTCTAAATGAGCGGCAGTCGTTCAAGAGAGTGGCTCACCACCAGCTTCTCCAGGGCAATCGTAGACAGACAATAAATGCTGGACTCATCAGCTATACCCCCTTACTGCGAAAAAATAAACTTCAAAACAAACAAAAGTTTCTCTATCACATTCCTAAATGCCTTCCTGCAAATATTTACCAGAGTTCAGAATTTCCCCATCAGTTCTGTTCTTCTGATGGAGAGGGTCACTGGAATCGAAACTCCAGTTTCTCCAGCATTTTTTGTTTTTGTTTCAGATCTTCAGCTTACACATCTGTCTGACTTATAACAGTTGGGGGGTTGTACTTTCTCCCTTGTGGATGTTGCGCTGTCTGCAAGGTGGATGGTTGGTGGTTGGCTGTGTGTACCTGTAATGTGGTCCTCTGACCGCTAGGGGCTCGAATGCCTATGTAACACCCTCCAGCAGCCAGCGGATCGACGAGCAGGTGTAAAGCAGTCATCTGGCCGCCAGGGGGACCCAATGTACAATTGTAACGTGGTCCTCCGGCTGCAATATGGGATGGTGTCTCTGAGTCGTCTGGTCCTCCCGCCGCCAGTGGACCGAGTAAAACCATGTAACGCGGTCCTCCGGCCGCCAGATGGGATAGTGTACCTGTGTAGACTGGTCCTCCGACCGCCAGGGGGCCCCGGGGTATCCATGTAACGAGGGGGATTGATGATATGAGTCGGACCCACGTGTCGGCTTCATGGTTGCTGACCGTTTCATCCATTTCGCCGGCACTGCCTGAGGGAACGGGCGGCTGGGGAGAGTGGTGAGTACCGGGGCTGGGATCGTGGGCCTGGCCAGGCCACAGTTGGCGTTAAGTCAGCAGCCTCGGCCTGGGATTTAGATGGTTCCCTGTGATGCATCGGCTTCTGACCGGCCTCTGTTTCTCCCTCTCTCCGGTAACAGGCCGGCTCCTGGGACCTCTATCCCCCAATGAGGCCGCCCCATCCCCGTGGCGTAAGTGGTCAGCGAGGCCAGGAGTGCCCCTCGGGCACCGGCACCAGGTAAGGCGACAGCCGGCCTTGTCAGGATGGAAGGGAGCGGCTTCCAGCGCCCTGTCTGTAGTCGCAGCAGCTTGTTGCCCTCTCATTGCATCAGATGGGGCCGGCTGTAGAATGGGAGTGTGCAGCCTGACAGCAAGTCGCAACCTCAGCAAGATGAGGACAGAAACCTTAGTGTTCCAAAGCTAATGAGTTAAATAAATGTGGTCACCATGGTAATGTAGGAAACCCAGCAGTTAAACACGTACACAACAAGAGCCCTCAGGCAGCCATAATATGGTTAAAGCTAGATAATCTATTTTAGTGATTTTGATTGAAGGGTAAATGTTGCTCAAGATATCAGGGACAACGCCTTCCATTCTTTTCCTTAAATAGTTCTTTTGAAAGGTTTGGCCTCTGAAAGGTGATTTCTCAGTCTTCTACAACAGTGCAGCACCATCTCAGTAATGAACCTCCTATAATGTAATGCTCCCCAGTACTATTCTCTGGCATTTACAGCACTAGGGTTGTCATTTGGTTTTTTACGTTGGTCAAGTCTGTGGAGTGAGTTCCTGACTCAGGCAAGACTGCAGCCACAAACTTACCTGTAACTCCCTGATCAGTCATTAACTAAATGAGAGCAAAAAAAAACTTCTCTCCTTTTCTGTGATTTTCAATTACAGGATTGTTAGCTGCTTTTCTATTTCCAAGAGTCATTCAGTGCAGTCTCCAATCAATGTACTTACTGCATGATGTTTGTCAACTGTAAATACCATAGCTCTCAGACCAGGTTATGTAAATATACCTATTATAATATTCTTGGTCTGATTGTACTGCTAAATAATAATTGCAGAGCCTGAGGTAAGCAAAACATCAACATTATGAGCTACAGGGAGAGGCTGAACAGGCTGGGGCTGTTTTCCCTGGAGAGTTGGAGGCTGAGGGGTGACCTTATAGAGGTTTACAAAATTATGAGGGGCATAGATAGGATAAATAGACAGTCTTTTCCCTGGGGTTGGGGAGTCCAGAACTAGAGGGCATAGGTTTAGGGTGAGAGGGGAAAGATATAAAAGAGACCTAAGGGGCAACTTTTTCACGCAGAGGGTTGTACGTGTGTGGAATGAGCTGCCAGAGGAAATGGTGAAGGCTGATACAATTTCAACATTTAAGAGGCATCTGGATGGGTATATGAATAGGAAGGGTTTGGAGGGATATGGGCCGGGTGCTAGCCGGTGGGACCAGATTGGGTTGGGATATCTGGTCGGCATGGACGGGTTGGACCGAAGGGTCTGTTTCCATGCTGTACATCTCTATGATTCTATTTAAGAAATATCTTACTATGGCTTCATCTTGTCCTGAGGCTTGGGCAACGGAGAGTAAGATCATGTGACATTGCATCACCTTTTATTAACATCACATTCAGACATAATTTAGTATATTATATTCCCCCTGTTTTTGATTTAACCTATCATTCAACTCCCTGTTCCTTCCCCAGGTCTCTGACTTCACCTCTTCTTTTGGTAAATGAAATCTGTCATTTTTTACCTCAGAGTTATAGAGGTGTACAGCGTGGGAAAATGCCAGAGGTGGCAACTTCCAGGTCTGCCATGTTAGGTGCGCATAAGCGATCTCATTCATAGACGAGCAGGGTCTTATCCAGCACCTGTGTCAAAATTTATCCTTCAGCCATCATATAACATATATTAGAGTCATAGAGATATAAAGCATGGAAACAGACCATTCGGTCCAACTTGTCCATGCCAACCAGATATCCTAAATGAATCTAGTCCCATTTGCCAGCATTTGGCCCATATCCCACTAAAACTTTCCTATTCATGTAGCCATGCAGGTACCTTTTAAGTGTTGTAATTGTACCAGGCTCCACCATTTCCTCTGGCACCTAATTCCGTATATGCACCACCCGCTGCGTGAAAACATTGTCCCTTAGGTCCCTTTTATATTTTTCTCCTCTCACCTTAAACTTATGCCTTCTGGTTCTGGACTCCCCCACTCCAGGGA
Source organism: Chiloscyllium punctatum (assembly GCF_047496795.1). Lineage (NCBI taxonomy): Eukaryota > Metazoa > Chordata > Chondrichthyes > Orectolobiformes > Hemiscylliidae > Chiloscyllium > Chiloscyllium punctatum. Next base: position 45,546,794 of record NC_092778.1, read on the forward strand.
AAAGAATTTGTCTATTTATCCTATCCGTGTCCCTCATGATTTTATAAACCTCTACAAAGTCACCCCTCAGCCTCCGACACTGTAGGGAAAGCAGCCCCAGTCTATTCAGTCTCTCCCTGTAGCTCAAACCCTCCAACCTTGGCAACATCCTTGTAAATCTTTTCTGAACCCTTTCACATTTCACAACATCCTTCCTATAGGCGGGAGACCAGAATTGCATGCAGTATTCCAAAAGTGTCCTAATCAATGTCCTGTATGGCAGCAACATGACCTCCCAACTCTTGTACTCAGTGCACTGACCAATAAAGGCAAACATACCACTAGCTGCCTTCACTATCTTATCTACCTGTGACTGCACTTTCCAAGGAAGTATGAACTTGCACGTCAAGGTCTCTTTGTTCATCAACACTCCCCAGGACATCATCATTTAAGTGTGTAAATCCTGTCTTTCCAAAATGCAACACCTTACATTTATCTAAATTAAACTCCATCTGCCGTTCCTCGGCCCATTGGCCCGACTGATCAAGGTTCAGTTTTACTCTGAGGTAGCCTTCTTTGGTGTCCAGTACACCACATATTTTGATGTCATCTGCAAACATACTAAGCATACCTTCTGTGTTCACATTCAAATCATTTATATAAATGACGAAAGGCAGTGGACCCAATGGCACACCACTGGTCGTAGGCAGGCCTCCTGTCTGAAAAGCAACGCTCCACCACCACCCTCTGTCTTCTACCTTTGAGCCAGTTCTGTATCCAAATGGCTAGTTCTCCCTGTATGACATGTGATCTAACCTTGCTAATCAGTCTACCATGAGGAACCTTGTCAAGCGCCTTACTGAAGTCCATAAAGAGCACATCCATCACTCTGCCCTCATCAATCCCGTTCTTTATTTCTTCAAAAAACTCAATCAAGTTAGTGAGACATGATTTCCTATGTGCAAAGTCATGTTGACTATCCCTAATCAGCTCTTGCCTTTCCAAATACATGTAAATCCTCAGGATTCCCTCCAACAACTTGCCCACCACCAATGTCAGGCTCACCGATCTATAGTTCCCTCGTTTTTCTTTACACCTTTCTTAAATAATGACACCTTGTAAACAACTTCCTGTGTTCCAGCACTTCGCTTGTGGCTATCGATGATACAAATATCTCAGCAAGGGACCCAGCGCTCACTTCCCTAGCTTCTCACAAGAGTTCTAGGGTACACCTGATCAGGTCCTGGGAATTTATCCAACTTTTACCTGGTCTAACCTGAGGGAGGCATGGTGGCTCAGTGATTAGCGCTGCTGCCTCACAGTGCCAGGGATCCAGATTTAATTCTAACTTTGCATATTCTCCCTGTCTGCCGTTGTTGCCTTCGTTCAGGTGTTCCGGTTTCCCCCCTCAGTCCAAAGATGTGCAGGTTAGGTGGATTAGCCATGTTAGGTTGCCCGTAGTGTCCAGACATATATAGGTTTGGTGGATTAGCCATGAGAAGTGGAGCATTACACGGGAAAGGTAAAGGGGTGGGGTGGTCCTCGAAGGGTCAATGTGGCCTCGATGGGCCAAATGGCTTTCTTCCACATTGTAGGGCTTCTATGAATGTGAACCCATCCCACACTGCTGTGGTTGACTCATAATTATCCTCTGAAATGGCCTAGCAAACCACTCAGTTCAAGGACAATTTAGGATAGACCTGGTAAGTTTTGAGATCCCCTAGTTGCCTTAATGGAATGTAAAATATTTTGTTTTTGTGATTAAAAAATGCCTTTTGTGGCAACTGGATAGAAGCCTTAATGGGGAATGTCAAAATTTTATTTTATTTTCTGTAAAGTCTAGACTGAACAGTTTTAGTCCTCTTGTACTCAGAATAAAGTTTATTTTTGCAAAAATGAAAATTTGGGACAAAGAACAAATACTGAATTTGCCAGTGACATCTGTATTTTATGCAAAAGTAAATAGAGTTTGTATTTTCAGGCTCTATTACTGTGAGGACATATTAGTCTACCTGAATGTGTTGTCAGCTCATTTCGAGGAGATTGGGAATTTGAGATTTCTTGTGGTCGCTTGGACTGTGCTGGGCAGAAGGAGAATTGTTGATTCTGGTTCAGTAATTGGACTTGCATGTGGACCTCTCAATGAACACAGAATCTCCTATCTGTTTGGTTGTGTTAATGACTACTCCAACTGTGTAGAACTTGATTCTTTGTAGAAACTAGTGCTGGAGTGTTTGGTTGAACTGTGCCATTTTTGATTTGAATAAGACAGGGCCATCGATGAGATGTCTGTTTCAATTGTACACAACACGCTTGCTCTCAAATCCAAATTGGCTCTCCTGGTTGAAGGTCTCGAAGATTGTGTGCTGTTTCACACTTATCAGAGTTTTACATCTGACTGGAACAATACTTGTCCTGTTTCCCCTTCACTTTTCAAGTTGTCATCTTTGTACTTGTAGCATGAATGTATGTGGGAGAGGAGGGAGCTGATTTCTTGGTCGTCTTCCTGTGAGAAGTTCATGTGGAGTTAAAACTATTCTGGAGTGAAGATGAACAAGGGTTTAACAGTGCACATTTAATATCATAGTTCTTGGCTTCAATGTTTTCACTGTACATGCTCCTCATTCAGTATCAGTGTTACCTTAGGGATATCTTGATGAGCTTGGAGTATGGACAAAACCATATGATGTTGTTAACTCTTTAAAATACTCATTCTAAACTCTGTCTGAGAATACAAGGTCTGCAATTCAATGTGTTACAAAAATCTTGTTCAATGATGTAATCACTGAATCAGACATGTGACCCTGCAGTTGCTTGACTTTTATCCATCTGGAGTAGTAGTTTGCTACTGTCAAGAATATTTTGCCTCTGTGTTTGAAGTTCATCCTAAAAGATTCCAATTATTTGATTGAAAATGAAAATGGCATCAACAGTTCTCTTGTCCTCTGAAGAATAGCACAAACAATACAGCTCCATATCACACTTTTAATGGTTATGGGGAGACCTAACCATCAAACAGAATACTTCACTTTGGCTTGGCATTATGATACCCAGATGCTGTTAGTGCAGTTGTTGTAGTATAATGAGACTCAAGAATGTTGGAATAACCGAACTCCTATTGTAAAGATTGTCCATCTTATCATAAATTATCCCCTACTCTGAGGTGTCTCTCTGTTGATGGCGCTGTCTAAGAATGGGATTGTGCCACAGGGTGTGTTGCCATTCTTTGATAAAGTACACTGAGCTAAGTTAATTCTTTATCAGATTTCACTGCATCTCTGATGTCAGTCATTTGCTGAGTTGCTGTTAGAATTGAGGTTGTTATTGATGTAAAGTTTTCATCTCTTTGACTAAACATGTATCTCCTTTTGGCTTTGCCGCAGGGATACGGGACAAAGCCCCTGTTGTAGTCTGCTGTTTTCCTGGAACATACTGTCTTTGCATCACACCTCCTCATCCTCAGGCTAAATCATTGCACTCATGGAGGAATTTTTGGCAACTCCTAGAATTTAACTGTCACCAAGAGTTGGTCGTCTATTTCTATCTTGAAGTGAAGACTGAACAAAATCTGCAAACTTTTCACAATGCTTCTTCTCCTATCACTGTGTACCTCTGCTAGTGAACATGATGTCCCGTTTCCCCTCCCGCACTCAGTCGAAGCAAAACACTCAGAGACACAGTATAGTTTTACCTCCTTCATCTTTATTCCGGGTCCTGGAAGGAGAGAGAACGATCGCCCATGTGCACAGTAACATGAGTTCACTGCCTTCTCTGGAACAGCAGTTTCTCAATGAACTATATAGTCATTTTACATGGAGGAGCATCCAGATAAGGCAACATACATATTGATTGGGTGACTGTTACAATCAATGAGTATTGATAGCAGAGACCAAGCCCTTTACTGTTATACAATGAATGTTCTAATCTTGTTAACTGGATTCATACAATGGATACTGTTCCCCTTGTTAGGTGATCTTGCATACTGAATGTGTCCAATATTGTTAAATGGCTCAACATCACGACTGCTTTTCCACCTTGTTAACCCATTACCCTTGCCTCCAGCACCCCATTGTTATCTGTAAGATCTTAGCTGATCTGAGTCATGCTCAGCTGAAACTCTTGTTTCACGAAACTCGAACTTAACTCTTTCCCTGCCTACACCCTATACACATTCTCAAACAGGATGCATAGTAAACTGACCTGCTCTTTCCATCTATCTGTTTCAGAAAAATACAGCTTTCAGTAATGTAGAAGATACATCTGCAGCAATGATAGTCAGCAGCTTTGGTTCATAGTTAAAATACCTGCTGATATCAACATCTCTGATTTTCTCAAAAGACCACTATTTTGCTTCTACCCAGCTCCGTGCATTGTCTTGTCATAGCAACTGCCATAATGGTCATCGACGACAGCTAATTTAAGAACTTTCCAACTTGTTTTACCACACACATACATCTCTGGAGGTCAGTTACCTTGAGGAACTGGAAACATCTTGATTGTTTTTGCCTTTTGTGAATCAACTCTGACACTAAATATATTCGCAATCTGCCCAAGAAACCTGACAGTTAGCTGCGAGAATTCATTATTGTTGCATGCAAATTCCCATGAGCATTCAAAATGCCACTGTAGGAGAGGAGTGAATTTGCATCTGAAAGATTCCAAAATGCCCAGGAAATGTTAGTCATGGAGGTGATCAATGAGACAAACATGCCATCTCCTACATCCCCACACAAGGGAGACAGGTCTAAGAAGAGCAGCTATTCTAATCTTAGGTTTCCCATCTCCATCTTGTTGCTCCTTGAGAGTAATGTGGACTGATGTAGAGAGAGCCTGTGATTGGAGGAGCTGATTTTGAGCCAGTTGCACAGCGCAAAGGAGACTTTAATCAAGGTTACAGTATGTTAGGGTAACCGTCAGAAAAATCAGTGTCCATCAGGGAAAGGCCCAGATGACCACTCAAAAAAGACCAGTGTCCATGGGAAAAGGCCCAGGTCTTGCAGACCATCACTCAGAATGGTAAGTGCCCAAAGGGAAAGGCGCAGGCCTCTGTTACAGAGATGGTGCTTGGCTGTCAAGTGTGAGATGTTGGCCTGTCATCCGTTTCCCCCTTTCAATTAAAGCAAAACACATAGAGACGCAGTAAGATTTTACCTCCTTCATCTTTATTCCAGGCCCTGGAGGGAGAGAGAACGATTGCCCATGTGCACAGGAACATGAATTCACTGTTCTCTGGAACAGCAGTTTCTCCATGAACTATAGTCATTTTACAGAGAGGAGTATCCAGATCAGGCAGCATACAATCAGTAAAGATTAAGCCATCTACTGTTACACAATGAATGACTGGCTTCACATAATGAATACTTTTCACCTTGTTAACTGCCCTTACGTACTGAATGCTACCTCATCTTGTTAAATGGCTCCACACAATGAATGCTTTTCTACCTTGTTAACCCATTAACCTTGCCTCTAGCACTCCCTTTTTTTTTCTTTTTTTGTCGTGCTTATTTATTCCCCCACACCCATGTGTGTGTGTGCAGGTGTGAGACACAGTGAAAGATACAAGGTGTACGAATCTTTATTCAATTCCCACCACCAGGAAGAAAAGAAAGCACCCAAGTGACCAGTGACAAGCAGCGCCCTTCACATCAAAGGGCAATGCTGTGTGATCAAACAGTGAAGGGGAGGGCAGGGATTAAATCAAAATAGAGTTGGAGGGGGAAATTATGCACTCCACTCCCTGTGGCGCCCACCTCTCCCTGAGCAGCTCAAGGGTGTTGGTGGACACTGCGTGCTTCTTCTCCAGGGACACCCAGGCTCTGACATAACCGCGGAAGAGGGGCAGGCAATCGGCCCTAACGACCCCCTCCACGCCCCGCTGCCTGGACCTGTTTAGCACCCCATTATTAACTGCAAGTTCTTACCTGATCTGAATCATGCTCAGCTGAACCTCTTGTTTCACAAAACTCAAACTTAATTCTTTCTCTGCCTTCTTATACCCTATACACATTCTCAGGGTTGCAATTAACCCAGCACAACTGGCACAAAAGCGTAGATGCAATTTGGAAAACAACAGCTAAAGCCTGCATAATGGATGTGGCTAGGTACAATGGAAAACCTTGTAGAGATCAACAACTGATTATGCAGAACTTTCCCTTCAGGAGAATAAGCATTTGGAGTGCAATATTATACAGATTAATTTTTGAGTAACAGAAGGCGCTGTTCCCTTGAAGTTGCACAGCCATCTGAGGGTCTGTGCAAATTAATCACATGCCGACACTAATCCCATGTCTGATTTCGGAAGTTGCTGCCACTCGTAGACCTGGGAAATTCCATGCTGAAGGAAAGGATGAAGGAATGCAGGTTGAAGGGGGTGAAAGTGGATCTCATGGTTTGGAAGAGGAGCAGGTGTGTATGGTGAGGTTAAAAAACAGTTATATTGTGACCCTTGGTTACAACATGTGTTGCATTCTATCATGTTCAGCCTGAACTGATCCATGGATCAGGGTATCTTCCATTTGATACACCACTCCATCCAGTCTTTTTAGGGCAAGGCTTAGCAAGCTTTTTCCATTGTAACCAAGGCTTCAAAATTGTCCCAATGCCTTGCTGAGAGCTGTTGAGAAAAGGGTATGGAAACTGAGAGCCCATATTTGTGGGCAGTGGGCTTCGCTGGTTTGGTAATTATGACAACATCCAGGACATAACAGTCTGCTTGGTTGGCACCTTATCCACAAACATTCACTAAAGCTCAGTAGCAATATTCTGCACCATCTATGATATCCCCTCCAGAAATTCACGAAAGCTTCTTACATTGCACCGTCCAAAGTCACAAACTCTACTATCTTGAACATAGAGTCAAAGAGATGTACAGCATTGAAACAGACCCTTCGGTCCAAACCATCTATGCCAGATATCCCACCAGCCAGCACCCTGCCCATATCCCTCCAAACCCTTCCTATTCATATACCCATCCAAATGCCTCTGAAATGTTGCAATTGTACCAGCCTCCACCACATCCTCTGGCAGCTCATTCCATACACGTACCACCCTCTGTGCGAAAAAGTTGCCCCTTAGGTCTCTTTTATATCTTTCCCCTCTCACCCTAAACCTATGCCCTCTAGTTCTGGACTCCCCCACCCCAGAGAAAAGACTTTGTCTATTTATCCTATCCATGCCCCTCATAATTTTGTAAACCTTTATAAGGTCTCCCCTCAGCCTCCGACGCTCCAGGGAAAACAGCCCCAGCCTGTTCAGCCTCTTCCTGTAGCTCAGATCCTCCAACCTTGGCAACATCCTTGTAAATCTTTTCTGAACCCTTTCAAGTTTCACAACACCTTTCCGATAAGAAGGAGACCAGAATTGCACGCGATATTCCAACAGTGGCCTAACCAATGTCCTGTAAAGCACAACATGACCTCCCAACTCCTGTACTCAATACGTTGACCAATAAAGGAAAGCATACCAAATGCCTTCTTCGCTATCTTATTTACCTGCGACTCCACTTTCAAGGAGCTATGAACCTGCACTCCAAGGTCTCTTTGTTCAGCAACATTCCCTAGGACCTTACCATTAAGTGTATAAGTCCCTCTAAGATTTGCTTTGCCAAAATGCAGCACCTCGCATTTATCTGAATTAAACTCCATTTGCCACTTCTCAGTCCATTGGCCCATCTGGTCCAGATCCTGTTGTAATCTGAGGTAACCCTCTTCACTGTCCACTACCCCTCCAATTTTGGTGTCATCTGCAAACTTACTAAGTGTACCTCTTATGCTTGCATCCAAATCATTTATGTCAATGACAAAAAGCACTGATCCTTGTGGCACTCCACTGGTCACAGGCCTCCAGTCTGAAAAACAACCCTCCCACCACCACCCTCTGTCTTCTACCTTTGAGCTAGTTCTGTATCCAAATGGCTAGTTCTTCCTGTATTCCATGAGATCTAACCTTGCTAATCAGTCTCCATGGGGAAAGCCTTACTGAAGTCCATATAGATCACATCTTCTGCTCTGCTCTCATCAATCTTCTTTGTTACTTCTTCAAAAAACTCAGTCAAGTTTGTGGGACATGATTTCCCACGCACAAAGCCATGTTGACTATCCCAAATTAGTCCTTGCCTTTCCAAATACATGTACATCCTGTTCCTCAGGATTCCCTCCCAACAACTTGCCCACCACCGAGGTCAGGCTCACTGGTCTATAGTTCCCTGGCTTTTCTTTACCACCCTTCTTAAACAGTGGCACCATGTTTGCCAACCTCCAGTCTTCTGGCACCTCACCTGTGACTATCGATGATACAAATATCTCAGCAAGAGGCCCAGCAATCACTTCTCTAGCTTCCCACAGAGTTCTTGGGTACACCTGATCAGGTTCTGGGGATTTATCCCCTTTTAGCCGTTTCAAGACATCCAGCACTTCCTCCTCTGTAATCTGGATATTTTGCAAGATGTCACCATCTATTTCCCTACAGTCTATATCTTCCATATCCTTTTCCACAGTAAATACTGATGCAAAATATTCATTTAGTATCACCCCCATTTTCTGTGGCTCCCACAGAAAGGCAGCCTTGCTGATCTTTGAGGTGCCCTATTCTTTCCCTAGTTACCTTTCGTCCTTAACATACTTGTAAAAACCCTTTGGATTCCCCTTAATTCTATTTGTCAAAGCTATCTCATGTCCCAGTTTTGCCCTCCTGAATTCCCTCTTAAGTATACTCCTACTTTCTTTATACTCTTCTAAGGATTCACTCTATCTATCCTGTCTATACCTGATATATGCTCCCTTTTTCTGAACCAAACTCTCAATTTCTTTAGTCATCCAGCATTCCCTATACCTACCAGCCTTCCCTTTCACCCTGACAGGAATATGCTTTCTCTGGATTCTTGTTATCTCATTTCTGAAGGCTTTCCATTTTCCAGCCGTCCCTTTACCTGCGAACATCTGCCTCCAATCAGCTTTCGAAAGTTCTTGCCTAATACCATCAAAATTGGGCTTTCTCCAATTTAGAACTTCAACCTTTAGATCTGGTCTATCCTTTTCCATCACTATTTTAAAACAAATAGAATTATGGTCGCTGGCCCCAAAGTGCTCCCTCACTGACACCTCAGTCACCTACCCTGCCTTATTTCCCAAGAGTACGTCAAGTTTTACACCTTCTCTCGTAGGTACATCTACATACTTAATCAGAAAATTGTCTTGTACACACTTAAGGAATTCCTCTCCATCTAAACCTTTAACACTATGGCAGTCCCAGTCGATGTTTGGAAAGTTAAAATCCCCTACCATAACTACCCTATTATTCTTACAGATAGCCGAGATCTCCTTACAAGTTTGTTTCTCAATTTCCCTCTGACTATTGGGGAGGGAGGGGGGGTCTATAATACAATCCCAATAAGGTGATCATCCCTTTCTTATTTCTCAATTCCACCAAAATAACTTCCCTGGATGTATTTCCGGGAATATCCTCCCTCAGCACAGCTGTAATGCTATCCCTTATCAAAAATGCCACTCCCCCTCTTGCCTCCCTTTCTATCCTTCCTGTAGCATTTGTATTCTGGAACAATAAGCTATCAGTCCTGCCCCTGAGCCATGTTTCTGTAATTGCTATGATATCGCAGTCCCATGTTCCTAACCATGCCCTGAGTTCATCTGCCTTCCCTGTTAGGCCCCTTGCATTGAAATAAATGCAGTTTAATTTATTAGTCCTACCTTGTCCCTGCTTGCCCTGACTGTTTGAATCATTTCTGTTCTGAGCTGTACCTGTCTCAGATCAATCTCTTTTTCCTCACTATCTCCCTGGGTCCCACCACCTTCTTCCTCCACCCCTCCCCCCACCCTCACCTTACTAGTTTAAATCCTCTCAAGCAGTTCTAGCCAGTATTTCCCTGCCAGTATATTAGTCCCCTTCCAATTTAGGTGCAATCTGTCCTTATTGTACAGGTCACTTCTACCCCAAAAGAGATTCCAATGATCCAAAAATGTGAATCCTTCTCCCGTACACCAGCTCCTCAGCCATGCATTCATCTGCTGTATCCTCCTCTTCCTGCCCTCACTACCTCGTAGCACTGGGAGTAGTCCAGATATTACTATCCTTGAGGACCTCCTTGTTAAATATCTGCCTAACTCTCTGTAATCTCCTTTCAGAATCTCAATCTTTTCCCTTCCAGTGTCATTGGTTCCAATGTGGACAATGACTTCCTGCTGGCCCCTCTCCCCCATGAGAACATTCTGCACCCTCTCTGAGACATCCTTGACCCTGGCACCAGGGAAACAACACACCATTCTGCTTTTTCTCTGCTGGCCACAGAAACGTCTATCTGTACCTCGGACTACAGAATCCCCTAACACAATTGATCTCTTGGAAGCCGACGTACCCCTCGTTGCGTTAGAGCCAGTCTCAATACCAGAAACTTGGCTGTTCGAGCTACATTCCTCTGAGAATCCATCACCTCCTACATTTTCCAAAACACACTTAATATTTTCTATTTTGTGGACATTGCCATTTTTTGAACATTTCTGTTCATCATCTCTACAGACCTCTTGCTGTGACACAACTTGAAAGTGACCCTTTGGGCAAAAATGGGGTTTGTTTTTATTTTGGCAGGACAATTTCAGGCTTGCCAACAACCCCAATAAGAGCTTGCTCTGGTACATTGATGCACACGCTTCTGGTTTCTCTGGATTTCCACAACCACCTTTCTGCTACTACTGTCTTGCTGCATGATTGACTAATTTTGTTTCCTGACCTTGGCTGGTCTGCTTATTTGAATTGCCTTTTTTTAAGTCATCTCTTGACTGTAAGTGATCAGACAGTGTTTCACCTAAGACTCGAACAATAGTTCTACCCCTGATTAGTTCAGCTTTTAAGCTGCTATACACCATTCTGCAAATTAGTACTGAACGGTTACAAAAGTAACAATGCTTCTTGTTGCTGGGTATGTTTATTAAATTTAGCCTAGTTAACAATGGTTTTTTTCTTAGATTAAATTAGACATTCAGTGCTATTGTTACACCTTCGTATGTAGCTTTACTTTAATCTCTTGCTTGACTAGATGTCATTTGCTAAGCCACCATTGCATCCAATAGAATACTGAGCTGTTCACTACTCAGTTTTGCAGTGAAGCTGAATGCCATCCAATCACTTGTGAATCTTCAGCATGAATTCAGCGATAGTGCTGTTTAGTTTACTACCTATGCTTGCAATTTTTCAGTAATGGCAGTGACTTGTAATATTCTTAGTTTTGTGCTGTGAAAGATTATCTGTGGACTACTGTGGGAGAGAAACTGTGAACTTTATTTAAGAAACCTCTTGTCTTCATCTTGCTATGACGTTGCAAGGGAGATACTCCTGTATTGGAGTATCTGATCAATGTTACTGCTGCATGGGAACTATCAGAACTCCCTCCAAGACTGGAATTGGATGGAGTGGCTGCTTTTCAGGATATGCACATAGGTAGGATTTGAAAGACATATTGGGCAGATATTAAAACAGCTGATGTTACTTGGAAGTCAATCCCATTGTAAAACTGCTTTGAGATCACCTTTGGAGCAGTGTTTGTTGACAGCTGAGTGCGTTGTTTAGTGAGGTCTAGGCAGCTAAGTAAAGGTCAGAATCCTTGCATATTGAGGCATTAAATGTGGTTCCATAGCTTATCCTCCCACAGCACATAAGAACTCAGAGCAGGTGTAGGCAATTCAGCCCTTTGAGCTTGCTCTGCTTGCTTCTTTGTTATGCTCATGGCTGATCTCATCTTGGCTTCAATTCCACTTTCCTGCCTGCTCTCCGTAACCCTGTAACTCATTACTGTTTAAAAAAAAACTATCTCCTCGTTAAATTTATTCAATATCCCAGCTTCCATTGTACTCTAGGGTAGTGAATTATACAGATTCATAACCCTTTGGTATGACAAAAGGGAGGGTTTATACAATTAATGGTAGAGTTTTGGGTGGTGTTGCAGAACAGAGGGAACTAGGGGTTCAGGTGCATAATTCTTTGAAGTTTTCATCACATAGGGATAGGGTGGTTAAACGGACATTTGGCACACTTGCCTTCATTGTTCAGTCCTTTTGAGTATAGGAGTTAAGAAATCATGCTGAGGTTGTGCAGGACACTAGTGAGGCCTCTTGTGGAGTATTGTAGGTAAAAACAATGACTGCAGATGCTGGAAACCAGATTCTGGATTAGTGGTGCTGGAGGAGCACAGCAGTTCAGGCAGCATCCGAGGAGCAGTAAAATCGACGTTTCGGGCAAAAGCCCTTCATCAGCAATAAAGGCAGAGAGCCTGAAGGGTGGAGAGATAAGCTAGAGGAGGGTGGGGGTGGGGAGAAAGTTGCATAGAGTACAATAGGTGAGTGGGGGAGGGGATGAAGGTGATAGGTTGGGGGTGGGGGGAGGGTGGAGTGGCTAGGTAGAAAAGAAGATAGGTAGGTAGGACAAGTCATAGGGACAGTGCTGAGCTGGAAGTTTGGAACTAGGGTGAGGTGGGGGAAGGGGAAATGGGGAAACTGTTGAAGTCCACATTGATGCCCTGGGGTTGAAGTGTTCCGAGGCGGAAGATGAGGCGTTCTTCCTCCAGGATTCTGGTGGTGAGGGAGCGGCGGTGAAGGAGGCCCAGGACCTCCATATCCTCAGCAGAGTGGGAGTGGGAGGGAGAGTTGAAATGTTGGGCCACGGGGCGGTGTAGTTGATTGGTGCGGGTGTCCTGGAGATGTTCCCTAAAGCGCTCTGCTAGGAGGCATCCAGTCTCCCCAATGTAGAGGAGACCGCATCGGGAGCAACAGATATGATAAATGACATTGGTGGATGTGCAGGTAAAACTTTGATGGATGTAGAAGGCTCCTTTAGGGCCTTGGATGAAGGTGAGGGCGGAGGTGTGGGCGCAGGTTTTGCAATTCCTGTGGTGGCAGGGGAAGGTGCCAGGATGGGAGGGTGGGTTGTAGGGGGGTGTGGACCTGACTAGGTAGTCACAGAGGGAATGGTCTTTGCGGAAGGCGGAAAGGGGTGGAAAGGGAAATATATCCCTGGTGGTGGGGTCTTTTTGGAGGTGGCGGAAATGTCGGCGGATTTGGTTTATGCGAAAGTTGGTAGGGTGGAAGGTGAGCACCAGGGGCATTCTGTCCTTGTTACGGTTGGAGGGGTGGGGTCTGAGGGCGGAGGTGTGGGATGTGGACGAGATGCATTGGAGGGCATTTTTAACCACGTGGGAAGGGAAATTGCGGTCTCTAAAGGAGGAGGCCATCTGGTGTGTTCTGTGGTGGAACTGGTCCTCCTGGGAGCAGATACGGTGGAGGCTGAGGAATTGGGAATACGGGATGGCATTTTTGCAAGAGGTAGGGTGGGAAGAGGTGTAATCCAGGTAGCTGTGGGAGTCGGTGGGTTTGTAAAAACTGTCAGTGTCAAGTCAGTCGTCATTAATGGCGATGGAGAGGTCCTTGTGTCCAGTTCTGGTCACCCAGTTATATGAAGGATATTATTAAGCTGGAGAGGGTTCAGAAGAGATTTCCCAGGATGTTGCTCGGTGTGGAATGTTTGAGTTACAAAGGAAGCTGGACAAGTGGGAATTTTTGCACTGGGATGTAGATGGTTGAGTGATGACCTTATAGAAGTGTATAAGATCATGAGGGGTGTAGATGGGGTTAATGGTAGGTGTTTTTTTCCCCCTGAGGATGGGGATTTTAAGACTAGGTGCACATTTTTAAGGTGAGGGGAGAGAGATTTTAAAAAGGTGGGCAAATCTTTTACATAGAGGGTGGTGTGAGTGTGGAATGAACATCCTGTGGAAATAGTAGATGTGAGCTCTGTTTAAAAGGCACGAAGGTAAGTACATAGGAAACGTTTGGAGGGATACGGCCCAGGAGCAGGAATATGTGGCTAGTTTAGTTTGGAATTATGTTCGGTATGGACTGGTTAGACCGAAGGGTCTGTTTCCGTGCTGTATGATTCTGACATTGTATGTGATGACCTGTGATGCCATATACTGCATTACTAAATAGCTCACAGTCAGACCTAATCCCTTGTGCTTCATACATATAATAGCTTGCCTCTCCCTCTTTCTAGAGTCATTGTTAACACAGAAAAATGTAAGGAAGTACCACAAATTTATTAATCTCCGAAATAAAAATGAAAAATGCTGAAAACACTTGGGAGGTCAGGCTGCATTTGTAGGGCATAACGGTTAATATTTCAAGTTGACCTTTCTGATGCCCCCTGTCCTGAGTACTGCCACATTTTCGGTTTTGTCTCTGGTTTCCAGCACCTACTATATGCTTTTGTAAAAGTCACTGATATTGAATAAATTTGAGGAGGAGATAGATCTTTTAAACAGTGATCAGCTTTTCGTCAGAAGTGCAAAATGATGGTTTTGGGAATAGTATATTATAGATTTTGCAATTTGGAAAGTGGATGCATACAAATTGAGGCTCACTGGATAGCACTGCCACTTGATCAGGTTGTAGGTTCAAGTTCTGCTGTAAGCACTTGAATGTGCAATTCACACTGTCACCTGCAATTCCAGTATTGAAGGAGTGTTGCACTGTTAGAGGTGCTGTCTCTTGGATAAGCTGTTAAATGTAGGTGCTATCTGTGCTCTTGGGTAGAATTATAAGATCCTATGGCACTGTCTTGAAGAGCAGGGGATATCTCTGTAGTGTCCTGGATGACATTTATCCCGCAAATAAAATTGTGAAAAGTGGTGATTTTTCTTGATCACATTGTTTGTATGTAAAATAGTTGGCGCACGGCCCGCATTGCAACAGTGACACTTTAGCAATGTTTAATTGGTTGCAAAGAGTTCTGAGGGTGTGAAATTCACTCTTTGAATGCAAATCTTTCTTAACTAAAGCTGTGTGCCCTTAACTCTGAAATCCAAGCTTTTGTGATGTTTTTGTTGATTAGTAACAGGACTAGTTTCAAGAAGCTGCTACTCCTCCCTCTTGAGTATATTGCTGTTGACTGAAGGATCTCCATGGGAAGAATATTATGCTGAGTCCCCAGACTGCTGCATGATGTGAGCAAGTTTAAATCTGATAATTTTTGAACATCAGTCTCTATATCAGAAGAAATTATAGGTTGCAAATAAAAGGATGACAAGTTGAGGGTTTGGTGAAGCAGACTGTTTCCAGGGATTAAGAACATGGGATCATTGAGAGATTTTGTACAGAGGACAGGAGAAACCTCTTTGGACAGGGGCTTGAGGTTGTGGGAGATCATTTAGAATTAGTGATTGAGGTGGAAGCTGTCAGATTTTCAGGTTAGATTTGATAGGATTAGAATTAAGCATTTGGTCGAGAAAAAGGGAGAGGCAAGCTGTTTCATGTCTGTAATGTAAGGGATTAGGTCTGACTGTGATATTTAGGAAGGCAGTGTATGGCATCAGATACAATGTCACAGTAATAGATTTATTAAATAAAGTTCATGTTTTTCCACCACAGCAGACTGTAGATAATCTCAAACAGCAGGAGACCAAGAATATTACTGTGGGTAGAACTATTTGCTGTGTGGAGAATAGATAATATATAGACTGGAGGGGCCAAATGACCAGTTTCTGTTTTGTGACTTCTTCCTTGGTAAAGGCAAGCTGTGTTAATTCATAGGCTGACTCTCTAGTTTACAGGCTTAGAAGTTATAAAATGAATCACAAGCTACACTTGTTAAATGAAAAGGTTTGCACGCAGGAATTTCTCCCAAAATAGTAAATAAAAGGACTGTTGATGACAACTGTTATACCATGGGATTTGTTAGGTTCCCTTCTTGAGATTCTTACACGCTTGATGCAACTGCAATATGCCAGCTACTGTGAACAGTCACGATTTATTTCAGCAAGTACAAGCTTTTGGAGGATCACTGAACACTGTTTGCGATGCTTGCGGAGCGTGTCAAGTGAGGCTGTCTGAGCAAGGGAACCATCCTCCCTTTATACAGGGTTTTACATCAGTCAGTCATGCACGCAAGCCATGATCCCCACCACTCCTCCATAATCACATGCCACCTAAAAACAATGTGAAGTGATTAGATTATTTCCAGAAATACTGTGTGACTAGGTTATTCCTTAAAGCAGCGTGTGACTAGGCTATTCCTTAAGGTAGGGTGTGACTAGGTTATTGCCTTAAACTGCAGCATTTACAGAGTATGATTAGATTGTTACATCTTGCCTGCAGTACAGAAAATCATACCACCCTGGGCATTCAATTTCTTACATGTCAGCAGAACAAATTAACTCTTTATCATCTCATTCCCTCCTTTTGTCATTCCATGATAACCAACTAAATGGGGCTCAAAAAGGCACTACCAACTTATTCATAAGAATCTGACAGCTAGTAATTAAACATGTTATTGACACACAACATACAATGATTATAACAAGAATCGCTAGTCCATGCGGTAGGTAGGATCCCCAGGATCCTCCCACGTGGGATAAAGAAAGTGTTCACCAGTAAAGTTCTTAAATCCACAGTCCTTAGTGACCACTCCACCCCCTCCAAGTTGAGTGGAAATGAGCCAGTTACCCAAAACCTGCTTCAGTAAAGTCCAACCTGAAAATAAAATCCAGTCCGGCAGGGGTTAGTTCTGTTGTGTACAGTGGAAAGGGAGCCCAGGCCCCTGGAGATGCAGGGATCAGTGCTGCTCCCGTAGTAAGGTCGTAGGGGTCCCGTGCAATGAGGTGTGCTCCCAAGGCATGGTGCATATTTGTGGGGTTAAGTGCAGCCATCACTTTGCTTTTGGCCATCTTCGTGCTCGTGTTTGCAAATTCCAACCGGAGAGTCTGAGGATTTTCGGGATCAAATCAAATGCGCTTTAATGGATTCTTTGCTGCCTCTGCTCCTGCTCTGCTGTCAAATGTAACAAAGCCAACTGGCTCTTTTAATGTTAGCTTAATTAGTGAAGCTTCATATCACTTAAATGGTCGAAAGAGAAGGTAAAGCTCACATGGTTTAATATCCATAGGAAGGCCACTGACAAAAACCAGACTGATGTCCTCTTCACCGTTGTTAGCTTCATCACTTTTCATGCTCATGACAGGGGAGCTGACTGAATCTGTTGTGATCCCCTACTCTGGGCAGGTGGTGCTGTTGCAGGGAGAGCAGGAGGGGTCATCAGAGTAGGTGCGATATGTTCCAGGGTCAGTTGTCTATCAGAAGCGCTGAGCAGTGTTCCCAGGAATGTGACTTGGCATTGAGTGCGCAATGGGTAACATTTCCAGGGGGCTGGGTAAGTGGAGTGGGACCTGGATCAGGTTGGGGAGGGGGCGGGCAGTGGTCGAAGACGTGCTTTACCTGTGAATGGAGAAACTTCAGAGACGATGTTAACTGCTGAAAGTATCTTTGCATTTCCTGTCTCTTTTCCTCCTTGCCAAGGTGGGTATCAGTATGAAGATAGTCAACAAGCATTGGTAACAAAGCATCAGGTATACACACTTGGCGAACTGGAGTGCTCCAGAGCCTTTTGACGCAGAGTGCAAACACCCATGCGTCTCCCATGTTTGTTTTTCTGGGTCAGGGGTGTCCCACTGTAAACGCTGCCCAGTGTTTATGCCCTTTGTTTTTGAGGCAGGTTCATAGAGGACACAGTAGAATGGCGAGCTGTTGCCACATCTTTGGCAGCTCGATTAACTCTGGCATTGTCGTTGCTGATGTCTGTATTGTCCATTACATGGGCAGTACATCTGACTATGGCCAATTGCTTTGAGGAGATTTCAGACGTATAGTGAGTTCTGAATAGGTGTCACTGCGGAGGTCAGAAATCTGCGTTGTGACATAGCTGGTCATCGGTGTCATTATTTTGAAACATTTCAGGTAGACCAGACATGTCAGGAGGCATATTCCGCCCTGTGACCCTGCAACCACACGGGATAAATGTGGATTTCAACAGCTCCCTCATTTCCCTTCTCTCCCCCCCACATTACTCCAGTCCCAAGTCTCCAATTTGGCACCGCTCTCCAGATCCACCTATCATTCCCCCCCCTGACCTATCACCTTCTCCCTCACCTTCATCCACCTATTGCTTTCCTAGCTACCTCCCACCAACCCCAGACCCCCCCCCCCCCCCCCCCCCCCGGCCTTCCATTTATTTCTCAGCCTCGACCCACAAGCCTCATTTCTGATGAAGGTCTTATGCCTGATTTTCCTGCTGCTCAGATGCTGCCTGACCATCTGTGCTTTTCCAGCACCACACTCTCATGATTCAGTCTTCACACCCACTTTAGGATCCTGACCCTTACATGGGGGATTTCCCTCTTAACAACCAGTCTAAGGCAGGGTGATTGAGCGAGAGAGAGACAGACAGTAGTTATCCTGTGCTGTATTCCGGGGTCTTAGATCCCACTATTAGAGGACTCTAACCTCTGAATTCCAGGGCGACTCTAACCTCCCTTTCCGGTAACTTATAGATCTGAGGACTCTAATGTCTGAATTTCAGGGTACTTGAACCTCCCAGGGACGAACATGTTGGCATACAAGTGCGTAAGTTATCTCCGAGATTCTGTCACTACAGAGTCGTAGGGAACAAGGGGTCAACTGAGTGATGGGTTTAGTGAGAGAGATCAAGGTAAATCTTAACTAGTGGCCCCATCCGTCTCGTATTACCATCCGCTTGGAAACTCCATATATGTCGGAATCCCACTTTAGTCGCCAAATGTGAGGTTCCCTTCTGGAGATTCTTGCACGCTTTATGCAACTGCAATACGCCAGCTTCCGTGAACAGCCACAATTTATTTCAGCAAGTACAGGTTTTTGGAGGATCACTGAACACTCTTTGCGATGCTTGCAGAGTGTGTCAAGTGAGGCTGTCTGAACAAGGGAACCATCCTCCCTTTATACAGGGTTTTACATCAGTCAGTCATGCACGCAAGTCACTACCCCCTGCCACTCCTTCATAGTCACATGCCACCAAAAACAACGCGAAGTGATTCGATTATTTCCAGAAACACTGTGTGACTAGGCTATTCCTTAAAGTAGGGTGTGACTAGGTTATTGCCTTAAACTGCAGCAGTTACAGAATATGATTAGATTGTCTCATCCTGCCTGCAGGACAGAAAATCACACCCCCTGGGACATCCAATTTCTTACATGTCAGCAGAACAAATTAACCCTTTATCATGTTGTATTCTCTCCAGCGATCTGAGCAGACAGACAGGAATGTAG